>NC_138053.1:28902401-29487401 GCF_964194185.1 Rhinolophus hipposideros
CTGCAGCCTGTGGTGCACTAATGGAAAGGATAGAAATGGCAAAATGAATATCTAGTTCAGTCTCTAATTAGTTTGACTCAACCTCCCACAATAAAGATCTGATAGTAGCTGACACTGCCTACTTCCAGGCATAGATAATACCCCAGTCTTTCTCCCACATACACTGTAAATGTTCAATCAAGTTTACTATACACATATACCAATGTCAAAAAATAAATTCAAAAGAATCGGATTTATAGAGACCCAGATATTAAAACATCAGACAGGAACTTTAAAGTAACCAAGATAAATATATAAAAGGCTCTGATGAAAATATGGCTAACATGAAAGAATTGAGTAAAAAGAACAAACATCAAGAAAAATTAAAATGAATACTACAAGTTTTGATTGAAGAACCATGTGAAAATAATATATGACGGATATGATTAAAAACCTTTTGCTTGGATACAGATATGCCACAGAACATACTGGTTTCTGTCAAAACTACCATCTAAATACAGTATAAAGCCAAGGTATCTGTATATTTCACATTCAATGCTTTCCCATCTCAATTTTAATTTTTTTTGGTTCTAATTTGATATAGTAGCACACCACTCTTTATTATTTCTTTCCTCCTATGTATTTTCCTCAGAGAATTTTGTATATGCTACACAATTTGTCATTTATGTATATTCAGGTAAATATTAGTATCATCTCCTCGATTCTAAGTATGTAATAAGGATCCTAGGCATGTGAAAAATATTACTTTGTTTAATTGGAGGGAAATTGTTCAAAAGGTTACTCAAGATTAAGGCAGAACTGACTCCATAACCTCTGTCTGAGCCCCTCCAATGATCTGTTACATCATCTATTTGTGTACCTCTACTAGATTTAATCCTTTGAGAGCATGGAACATTGTTTTATTTATCTTTATATCTGCAACATCTAGAAGAGTGTCTAGCATATTCTAGATACATGATAAATTTGTGCTAAATGAATGCATGAGTGAATAGATAAATGAAAAACTGCCTGGGGCCCAGTTGGAGTCCTTAGCATTATCCTCCTGTGTTCATTTGGCCTCAGTACAAATGATGATCTGATGTTGGGCTGGATAATATTCTGACTAGCTGGTCAGTGGGTACTGCATGAACCCTTGCCTCCTTCTACATTCTAGAAGTCCTGGCAGAGGCCTCTTCCTTTGGTATAGCAACAATCCACACTGTAATTTTTGTTTTTATATGACCTGCATGATAGGAAGTTGTCATTGTAATAGTTGTCTTTTTTATTTCCATCACTATGATATTGAGCTTAGATTTGCTTAGATGCTATTTACTATAATGCTGACGAAGATGCTCTTTATGAGCACTTCTTTTTATTATCTTTATTATGTTTTGTAGGTTTTCATAGTGGTATTTCATTACTTGGTAGTAAAACCTGACTATTTTTATTGTATTTATAGCTAATAGTTATTTTCTTATCAAGGTAAGATTTCTGTTCTTAAATCTAAATTTCTTTCTATTTTCCTTCATAAGAAAAGAGTGTAATATAAAATTTTATACTCAGAATGATGACCATTTAACTAAAATATGGAGTACCAAAATTTAATGAAATGTTGCTATTGGATCACTGTGTAGAATATCTTCTAGTTGAATTATGTTGGGATTTCCATTTAGGGAAGTAGAGGCAGACATGAATTTTATTGTAGTTAAACATTTGCTGACAAGCCAGGCTTTCAATTTAGCTTTGTGCATTGAGTAGATAAATTTTATCTTGTTCAGTTTGTTTTAGAGAATGTTTTCCAATTAGATACTTCTCTGGGAAGGTCTTGTCCTTGACCAGGAAAGAATCTTCTGCTTTACCATCTTTAGTTATATGAATGGATCATGTTAAATAAATATTCAAATAAGTAAATAAATTGATATTGATCAATGGACAAAATAACCAATATTGTTATAAAAAGTTGTTTTAAGATAGTATGAAAAATAATCTCTGATTATTGCCAAATGAGCATTATACTGCAGTAATACGTTAATTAGATATCAGCATAATACTACAACAAAGTTTGTTCTTTTGGAATGCATTAAATATTTTAATAAATAGATGCTAAATATTTTTAAAAGCCTTAATTGAATTTCTAAATGTTTTGAATAAAAATTCCCCTTGTATATGAAACAAAACAAAACAGAAACAAAGCTGAAAGCCATTCTTCCAGTTCTGTACTTTATTGCACATTTTTTGTGAGATAAAATAACAGGTTCTTTCCTAAGTTAAAGTATCAAGTATTATTTTATACATTTACTTTGTCTTGCAAATAAATGTTTAGAAATTTATATTTACCAAGTAACCTAGCTTAAACATTGGTAATTGGATATTTTTAAATTTAACAATGATATAAAGTATAACAATTCTTTCAAGCTTGTAGTTTTTCTCTACAGACACTTGGTGGTGATATCAAGAGGCTGTTCAAAAAAAAAGAAACTTCAGAAATTGTTTTATACAAAAAATATAAAAATAAGGTCTGAGCTTTTAAAGTTAGTGCTTTGAACAAAATGTAAAAGTAAATATTCCTGGGGTGGCCGGATGGCTCAGTTGGTTAGAGCGCGAGCTCTGAACAACAGGGTTGCTGGGTCAATTCCCGCGTGGGATGGTGGACTGTGGTCCCTGCTACTAAGATTGAAAACGGCAACTGTACTTGGAGCTGAGCTGCGCCCTCCACAGCTAGATTGAAGGACTATGACTTGGAGCTGATGGGTGCTGGAGAAACACACTGTTCCCCAATTAAAAAAAAAAATAGAAAAGAAAGGAAAGGAAAGGGAAGGGAAGGGAAGGGAAGGGAAGGGAAGGGAAGGGAAAGGAAGGGAAGGGAAGGGAAGGGAAGGGAAGGGAAGGGAAGGGAAGGGAAGGGAAGGGAAGGGAAGGGAAGGAAAGGAAAGGAAAGGAAAGGAAAGGAAAGGAAAACAGAAAGCGAAGAAAACCAACTGTTAAGGACATTATGAATATACTGACACTTCTCATTAAAAAAATAAAACAAAAATATTCTTGTTTATTAATACGTTGTCCTTTCTTATTTTGGCTCAAAAACACTAAATGCTCGACATTTTGCCTATTTTCATAATTGGATACCATTTATTGTGAGAGATATTATTGCTTAACATTTATTCAGTCACCCTGGGTATTCCATGAGATACTTAGATAATAGATTTAACAGATTAAATAATATTACTAAGTACTTGCTTTAATCCAAGCTATGAGACTATAAGGCAAGTAATTTGGAGGTTTACCATATTGTTTATCACAAAATACTTATCCCTCATAGCAAACAGAACATTTCTATCTCTCCTGACTTCTCTCTGACACTATTTTGTGTTTTGTACACTCATTTGTACTACTATTGTATACCCAACTTCTTCACTCAGAAATATAGTATAGGTTTTTCCAATTATATATATTTCCTGTTTGTATTTAATATATAGGTGAATCTTACATTTTAAATCAGAAATACAGTAGTTCAGTTTCTAATTATAAAATATATGTGAAGATAGAGTAAACAATCATTCAATAATAAAGAGCTCTAAAATCTTTCTAGTTTAAAATAACAAAGGCTTGCTGATTTATCATGATACATGTTTATCACAGGTTTCTTATGGGCTCTGTCCCCTCTCTTCCTCTGTTGGATAGAGATTGACCAAGCAGTCACCATCTAAAGACTTGCTGTGTCAATGCAAAGATACGTATGGTAAAATACACATTAGCTCTTATGATGTCAGCCCAGAAGGGACCAGGTAATGTGTGCTCATATTTTTGCAGTGCCAAACTTGATGGGCACAGGGAAGTTCAATTCTACCATAAGTCTAGACACTGGGGAATCAGAAATAAACAGTAAACTGCACTAATACAATAATTTATTTTGTAAATCTCTTACTAATTGATATTTGTCTTCTTTCTTTCTCCTTTCGTTCTTTTTTCTCCTCCCTCCTTATTCTACCTTCAGTTTCTCCTCTTTCTTGTGAGCTTGCATTTCAGATATGGTTTCTCTCCAAATTTTAACTCTTCTGCGAACTCCTTGTTACTGCTGTTACTCAATGCTTGATGGTCCTTACTGGGGTGGGTATTCTTTGCTGTCCTGGTTCAGCCTCAATCTTCGGTTGGCCCTATCTTCCTGAATCTCACGAGTGCATCTTTTGCAGTGACCATGCCCCTTCTCCATCAGTAGGAGACTTCTAATGTTCTGGCCTAGGACCATCTTCCTACTCCTTACTCAAAAATAGAGGACATTTTTCCTTTTCCCCAGCCATAGGAATAGTGGATCTTCCCCTGTGATCTGAAATGGCCCGCTAATTGGCTCTTTTCCCAGCAGCTTAAGAATTCTGTAGAGGATAAAGATCCAGATGTTCCTTTGTGGCTTTTCCATAGTGTTAAATGTTCCCTCTCCCAGACCTTCAGCATAATGAATACATTCTGTTGTTTCTCCTCCTGCCTTCCATCTTTCTCCTGGGCACCCAGTGAGGTTCTAAGGAAAAGAGCCTCCAGGGGGCGCAGTCTGCATTCTCGGGAGCTTTATCTTTCTTTCTTTTTCTTTTTTTTTAAATTAAATTTATTGGGGTGACAATTGTTAGTAAATTTACATAGATTTCAGGAGCTTTATATTTCGCTGCTAGCCTGCATTTGGGCTTTAGGAATTTGTTAAACATTTTAGCTGAATTCTTCCTGGCTTTTCCTTACTGGGGAAGAGCCTACATCCCATCTCTTCGTGGAGGGGTCTATCTTTTCTTATACCTCAGCTAATTAGTGGCCCTATGATCTTAGCTTAGTAATAGTTAGGAAATGAGTAATAGTTAGGAAATTATGATATGGTGAATGTGTAAGGCACTTACAAGTTTTTAATTTTTAGTGCAAGCTAAAAGTCCTGTAATGACTCTGGTTTAACAAATTAAATGAGTTTGTCATATATTATGTGACTTGATGCCAGGGTAATTTATGTTCACCTTTTATTCCCCCTTATTACAGTAGTTATGGCTCCTTGGAATATAATTTATATACTAAAAATCTAATTCAAACAGGCTTAAGTAAAAAAGAAAGAAAACATAAGTTAATTAAATTATATATCTAAAAGTTTAGAGGGAGCTCCCAGGTTGGTGGACACATGGAGGTATTGGGTGAATAGGGCACCCAGAGAGAGCATGGAAACTCTGTGAGCCTTCCCCTAAACCATGCCCTGTGCATCTTTTTCATTTGGCTGTTCCTAAGGTGTATTCTTTTATCATAAATTGGTAATCTAGTTTAAAATATAGAAATACAAATTTAGTAAATTAATAAAAGTTTAGAGATAGATTTCATTTTTTTCACCTCTAGATATTTTGAACCATGAATATGATTCAAAAATGACTAAGTCCCTCCTTTCTGCTCCATATTTTCTGTGTTGGCTGCATTTCCAAAGAGATTGCCCTCTGTGGTGGCATAAAGACAGTCATCCAAACAGGCTTAATATCACACAAATTTATGTACAGCAGGAAATACAGTATATCTTTTCTTAAGTGTTTTAATAAAATCCTTGTCCCAAACATCACTGATTCTACTTGGATAATATGCTACCCTCTAATACAATTATGGTGGCCAGGGAACAAAATTTTCCTGGGAACTTAAGCACAAATCAAATGGTGAAAGTTAGATCCTTAAATATTGTTCAGTGAGTCAATAGAGGCTTAGTGGTCAATAACGAAAATGGTTTGCCACATTCTTCTTAGGTTTTATGTGGTATTACTGTGAAAACGATAAACTCAGTCTAACAAATCGCTTATAAAACTTTTCACCATTTTCTTCTTGTTTATGACATTGTTATAAGTAACACAGATGCTGGGCCATAGAGTTGTTTTTCCAGATTAACTTTCATTTAATAAATGTTGGTATTTTAGTATCCCTACTATATGAGATACTCCATTTTAAGATTTATACTGTGCCTGTTTTTTTATACCCATTTGAAGTATCATTTCTTTGGATTTAAACTATTGCTGAGTACCACTTTTAGGATCTGCGAGCATCAAAGGAAAAGACAAAGCTACAATAGAATTTCCAGTCAAGATGGCAAAGTAGGTAAACACTGCACTTGCCTCCTTTCACAACCACATCAAAACTTAATCTTTTTTCTAATTACTTGTGTCTTTAACATCTTGTCACTATTTTTTTACTTTATTGTATCATCCACATTCTTTTTTTAATTTACCTTTTTAACTGTATTGACAAAGTATGAAACTATGCTACCAAAACTTAAGCCTTTTTTCCTGATTTATTTATTTATTTTTAATTTGGAAAATTACCTAATAAAAAAAAAGTCTTTTGCCAAAGTACAAAAGAATGTTTTATTATATGACTGCTTAAAAAATTCTTTAATTTTGCCCTCACTTATATTTGTTCAAGAGTGTATGCAATTCTTTACCCTTAGAACTTTACATATATTTACCTAGTATCTCCTAGAATTTTTTGACCTAAATTGAGAAGCTTGACACTTGATTTTTTAAGTAATTTGTCTGTTCATATGATTGATTTATCAACTTATTCTTGGAATTACAAATTTTACCCTGTTATAGTTAACTGTTTATGCTTACTCAGTATTCTTGCCTTTCTCTCAGTTCTGGCATCTTCTTTTGAAATACGGATTTGAACTATTCCTGAGTATCACTTTTAGGATATGCTAGCATCAAAGGAAAATATAAAGCTACAACACAATTTCCAGTTACGATGGCAAAGTAGGTAAACACTGTACTTTCCTCCTCTCACGACCACATCAAAATTACAACTAAACTAGAGAATAATTATGGAGAATTGCTTGAAGTCTAGCTAACCAAAGTCTTACAACTAAGGGCAAACAGAAGAAGTCACATGGAGATTGGTAGGAGGTGTGGAGCCATGGAAGGGCTGATCCCACACCTAAGTGTAGCAATTAAAAACCAGGAGGGAAATCTTGGCTGCAGAGGTACCCCCACCAGAGAAGCAAGGGGTCCCAGCCGCATACCAGGCTCCCCAGCCCAGAGTTCCAGTGCTAGGAAGAGAGGTACCGATTGCTCTGGCTGTGAAAACCATCAGAGATTGTGCCTAGTGAGATGAGGGTGGCTGGAGTCCCAGGCGCTCCTCTTAAAGAGCCCACACGACTTACTTGCTGACAGATTCACTCACTCTGAGCTCAAGTGCTGGGGCAGCAGCACAAAAGGCACCAACGACATACAGAGGAACTGAATTGTCTGGATTCAGGACAGGGCTGGAGAGGCAGTTTTCTCCCAGATGGAGGAGCTGGTAAAGCCACTGTTTCTGTGTTGAGCCTGCCCCCACTCCTGGCATATAGACACAGGTGGCTGCCATATTTGAGTCTCCATCAACCTGGCTAACACCCTAGGTTCATTCCACCCTTGAGGTTCCCTGAGACCGTGCCCCACCCACTTTTTGGGCCTACACAAGCCACTTCCAATGGCTTCTCATACAAAACACTTGTCTTGGCTCATGCTGTGAATGTTCCTAAAATCTCTCAAAAATTCACACAATCCAAACAAGCAGCATGTTGCTTCAGCATGTTGCATACTTCTGACTGAGCAGCAGTAAGCCTGACACTAGTGACAGCCAGCCTGAATTGGCAGCTTGTCCACTTGAGGCACCTACAAGCCCAGCACAGATGGTGGCCATCTATGGACAGCTTTGGGGCTCATGCCAGGTGGGCCTGAATCTGAACTTGGGCGCAGGCTGAATATGAACTTGGCCTAAGGCAGAGCTTCTCCCAGAGGCCACAGGACTGGCAAGTCTGTTGGCCATCTTTGAACCAACCTGGAGCATCAGCTGGCCACCTCCACGGGTAACACACCCAAAGAGCATACTGGGAAGGCACTAGAGCCCTGCTAAAGTGAATCCTGCTCCATAGGGTCAGTCCCTAAACAACAACTCCACCACTGTATTCATGGCCAGTCCTCACAATCAATCAGTCTGAGGGTCAATCCATCCCATTGACATGAAAATGGCAAACAAGGCTCAACTTCAAGAGGAGGGCACACACAGCCCACACAAGAGACACCTGGAGCACCCAGCTCAGGTGACCAGGGAGACAGCACCACAGGGCCCCACAGCACACCTACTATATAAGACCACTCTATTAACATGAGATGACATAGTAGCCCTACCTAATACAAAGGAACCAACTCAGGGAGGCAGCCAAAAAGGGGAGACAAAGAACACTTCCAAAAATGAAAGAACAGAACAAAGCTCCAGAAAAAAGAACTAAACAAAATGGAGACAAGTAATCTTTCAGATGCAGAGTTCAAAACATTGATTATAAGGATGCTCAATGATCTCAGGGGGAACTTAAAAAAAGAGAGAGAAAACATAAAAATGGAGATAGAAAACATAAAAAAAGAACCAGTTGGAAATAAAGACTACAATAACTGAAATGAAGAATACATTAGAGGGAATCAACAGTAAGTTAGGTGAAGCAGAGGATCAAATCAGCAATTTGAAATATAAGGTAGCAAAAAAACCCCTATCAAAACAGCAAATATGAAAAAAATACAATTAAATGAGGATAGTTTAAGAGGACTCTTGGACAACATCAAGCATAGCAACATTCGCATCATAGGAGTACCAGAAGGAGAAGAGAGACAGCGAGGAATTGAAAACCTATTTGAAGAAAAAATGATGGAAAACTTCCCTAACCTGGTGCCAGAAATAGACATATAAGCCCAGGAAGCTCAGAGAGTTCTAAATAAGCTGACCCCAAACAGGCCCACAAAATAACACATGGTAATTGAAAGCCAACCAACGGTTAAAGACAAAGATAGAATGTTAAAAGTAGCAAGAGAAAAGCAGTTACCTACAAGGGAGGTCCCATAAAACTATCAGGGGATTTCTCAACAGAAACTTTGCAGGCCAGAAATAATTAACATGAAATATTCAAAGTGATGAAGAGCAAGGACCTACAACCAAGATCATTCTACCGTGCGAAGTTTTCATTTAGAATCAAAGGACAGATAAAGAGCTTCCCAGACAACAAAAAGTTAAAAGAGTTCATCGCCACCAGAGCAGTATTACAAGCAATCTTATAGAGATTTCTTTAAAACAAAGAAAAAAAAGATAAGTATATGAATAATAAAATGGCAATAACTATCAACAATTACTTTAAATGGCAATGGATTAAATGCTCCAATCAAAAGATATGGTGGCTGAATGGATAAGAAAATAATACCCTTATATATGCTGCCTATAACAGACTCATTTCAGATGGAAAGACACACACAGACTGAAAATAAAGGGATGGGAAAAAGGTGATTCATGAAAATGGACACAAATAATCAAAAAATCTGAGGTAGCAATACTTATAACAGAGAAAACAGACTTTAAAACAAAGGTTATTAACAAGAGACCAAGAAGGACCCAGAAATTCCGCTTCTGGGTGTTTATCAAAAAAAACCCAAAACTCTACTTTGAGGGTATGTGTGCATCTATATGTTTATTGCAGCGTTGTGTACAATCGCCAAGATGAGAAGGTAGCCTGGGTGTCCATCAATGGATGAATGCATAAAGAATAGGTAGTACACATGTTTAGTTAAATATTTCGCAGCCATGGAAGGGAACAGGTTTTTGCCATCTGCTTTGGCATGGATGAACCTGGAGGATACTGTGCTGAGTAGAGCATAACAGACAGAAAAAGACAGATGTAATGTGATTTTGCTTATTCGTGGACTCTGAAGAACAAAATAAACAAACAAAGCAGAAAACCTACAACAAAGGAAAAGATAAAGCTAAATTTATAGCATTAATTGTTCTTGATTATAAATTATAAATATCTAGAAAATTCTCTAAAGTATCTATTATTTTGGGATATTCCAAAATACGATTAAGGAAAAAAAAAAAAAAAAAGATTGTCACAGGTCTCCAGCAGGACAAAGTGTAATCTCCTATGGCAGCAAGTCTCCAAAATGACCCCTATCCCAAATGCTTGTCTTCTGGCATTCATGAACTTGTTTAATTTTCTCTAGACTAAATAGGGCTGAAGCGTGTGACCTAAATTGTAGATGTATGACTGCAACCTTAATCTCTTAGCGTTTTCTCCAGGGAGAAGCCAGGGACCATGTCTTGAGAACCCTCTGGTACTCTGTGGAGATGCTTATGTAGGGATGAACTGAGGTCCATGATTAAACCAACTTGCCAGCCATTGGCATGAGCCAACTAGGAAGTACATTCTGCAGCAATAGTGAGGCCTTCAGATGACTGCCATCTTATTTTACAACTTGACTTCAATTTTATATGAAGAGCTATGCCATAAATGCCCAGCTAATCCAACTTGCAGAAATTATGAGAGATAACAAATGTTTACTACCTTAAATCACTAAGATTTAGGGGGCAGTTCTTACATAGGAATAGTTAAGTACACCTCTGTCAAGAACTGCATATTTAATATTTTATCCTGCCTGTAAGCTAACAAGTCACCCTGCAACAGTTTCATAGATGATGGAGAGAACATAGTTACAACAGCGGCACTCTGGAATTGGTATCTATTAAAGGTATATACCTTTAAATAGTAAAAGTCTTTGAGGGAATGTTGGGGGAAGTTCTTCATGGTGTTTCTACAGGTCTTGTGATAATTTTGGTCCCTGACTACTATGTTTGCTCTACAAACGTCCTTGGAAGATAGGGCTAGTGAGGTAATGTAATTAAATTTCACCCCATAGCATTTTATTCCTACCATGTTTACCCCAAAATAAGACTGGGTCTTATATTAATTTTTGCTCCAAAAGATGCACTAGGGCTTATGTTCAGGGGATGTCATCCAGAAAAATCATGCTAGGGCTTATTTTCGGGTAAACAAGGTAATAAAATAAATGAACATTCCTACTTTAAAATCCTTTTAGTTAACATACATACAAAAATAATATTGTGCATTGATTAAAAACAATATTTTCAATTTTATCCTCCTATCAATAACTCATTAAAAAAATAAAAACTTCTTCCTCATAACAATAAAAATATTTTTTCTTCTCTTACTTAATCTGAGTGCACTTAGGATAAGCAAATATTTCCTTCACATAATACCTAGTTAAAATAAATTTCTAATGAGCATCAAACTGCCATTTATTAATATTGATTATGGATAAATAATATTTACTAAATTATTTTTACTAATGGTTAATAGAATTTATAGCAAACTACAAGAGTTTTGTTGAGTCTTTCAGATTAAAAGACTATTCAATCTGAATTTCTACATGTCACAATTTTATAATTAAGCATGAGATAATACAGTACAAATATTGTTACCACTATTGAATGCCAGCATACAAGGCCTTCCTATTGCTATACATCACTGTTAAAATTTAGTCAATCTTCTTCAAACTTCAAATGATGAATACAATTATTGAATACTTGTGGATACTTGATATTGACTACTAATTGTCATCAACACTGCATAGAACAATCTGAAACTGTTTCCCATCTAAATTGA
Organism: Rhinolophus hipposideros; assembly: GCF_964194185.1. NCBI lineage: Eukaryota > Metazoa > Chordata > Mammalia > Chiroptera > Rhinolophidae > Rhinolophus > Rhinolophus hipposideros. The sequence continues at coordinate 28,913,851 of NC_138053.1, forward strand.
TACCACTATTTTTCCTTACAATATTAAAAAAAAAATAGGCTTCTTATATTACTACTATGATACGTACTAGAATTTTATAACTAACATTTTCACTATTTTAAAAACTCTGGAAGCTTAAATATTTTATTAAATTTAGGTATATACATATTTCAACCCACAGTCCAAAAGAATGAAAAAGGATGAATGATAAACTATAAACCAAATGATTTTATAGAGTATGCAAAAAAAATTTGTCAATGACATTTTGCTGACACTATTCTTTGAAACAAGAAATTCTATTTTAAGAGTAGAGTATGATACTTTGTTTCTCAAATGCTCCTAGTTCATTTTGGAGTCTATGAGTCAAAGTGAAATTAATTGGCTAAGGATAATGCATTAACCAAATAACCAAATTATAAATATATAACTAAATAACACACGATTTTATTAGAACATCTGAGGCATTTTTCTTCCTGTTCTCTTGGACAGAGTTAGCTTCTACTCCTCTCTTTCATGCTTAACAAAGGTATTTATAATAGTAATAAGTAATCTAAGCCCTTAGATATGCGGTTTGACAAGTATGCTGATTATTTGAAATTAACTGTGTATTGTAGCTAAATGGCAATATGGGATTTGCTTGGTTTGATCTTTTGTTCTGTAATTATTGTTTGAAAACTCAATAAAATGCAAAAACAAATAAAGCGACTAATAATAAGAATAATTGATGTTTTTTGTGTTGTGTGTGTTATACCCTCTGTCTCTAGACTGTGAAAGAATGCAGCTGTGTTGATTCATTATTAAAGAACTACTTGCAAAGTTAATCCCCAACCTACCAAATAAGAGATTAGCAAAACAATTCAACTGCTTTAACTCTTGATTATAAATTTGATTACATTAAAATTGATACTCATCTGTGATATGCCATGATTCAATTTTGTCCTTCACTGGAACATAATAATTTAATAAAACTGTTGACTATGGAATTTTACCAATGTATGAAACAATAAATTCAATTTCAGCTTCAATAAATGCAATTGCATTTGTATCAGTTTAAAAATATTTACAGATTAGTATCTTACAAGAGAATTTCTAAACTATAAAGTTGTCAATATTAGGCTTGTTAACAGATACATAAACTGTAAGATCAACAACAAAATTTTCATATGTCATTTGTTTCATTATAGTAAAATAGCATATTTCTTCTGAATTCAATGTGTGATTTTATTCAGAGTAAAATATTAGATATTGTCACTAGCAGAATTCAGAAGCCATTTTCACATTAATTGCTGAATTTTTTTATAAGCCACTTTCACATTAATTGACTGTAGAATTTTTTTCTTATGAGTTTATAAAGTTTATGTTTAACTTGTAGACTGCTGTTTTACGAAGTATCACATTATCTTTACAATTACAGTTATGCTACAAATTATGTTTTAATTTACTATAAGTTATAACAACCTACTATCACTTTCCTAATTGTTAATTTATGTTTGTGTTTTTTTACAACACTATCTACTATATCTCTCTCAAGTTTAAGCCTAACACCTTCCTTTGAAAAAAACCTTTTTACATCTGTTTAAGTTAAGCAAGATTTTCCCTGTGATCCAGTGTTTCCATGGGGTACTTCCATGATTAATACCAAGCTGTCTATAAGGTATTGGATATCTAATGATTAGACATGGCTATGTCTGCATCTGAAGTCAAGAAGTCAAGTAAGACATTTAATAGTTTTCTATAGTCAGTTTTAGCAACAAGAAAATAATTCTTTTCATCCTAATTTTAATTAGAGAATTACTTTTAAAGATTAAAATATTCTTTCTTTTTTTTCATCAAAGAAAATAACACCATCACTGAAAATAGAGAAAAGAGATGGTCAGCTCTGTGCAAATCAGAAAATTTAAAAAATCCAGATGATAGCCAGCAGAACTTAGAAATTGCAAACTTTCTTAGAAAGACCATATTCAAAACTTTAAGAGCAAATCCAAAAACTGTGTTGCAGCCTCTGGTCACAAAAAGGTGGCACCAGGAACATTCTGGAGACACTTGGCCAATCCCTTCCAATCCATTGGAATGGTGCTCCGAGACTGAGGCCACGGGGTCATACAGGGATACCCACCTCCTTTAGGAAAACAGAGTGCTTTCCACAGACGAGGCCGCAATGCCCCAAGAGATCCTGGAAGCCCCAGCAGTGCAGTTAGGAGAAAAGAAAAACTTGTGCTTTCTTGCCACCTACTGGAAAACAAAAGAAAGGCCTTTACTCATCAACGTACTATCGGTGAAGTGTAAAATTCTTTAAAAAGAACTTTCATTCTCACAAATGCCCGGGGGGGAAATACTCCATTGAGCACAATAAAAAAACAAGAGAACAAAGGAATTCAGAATGAAAATGAAAAATCTCCAGGAAACAAACAAACAAACAAACAAAACAACAACAACAACAAAAAAAAAACCTTTATAGACATGGAAGCATGTGATTTCGATGACAAAGAATTCAATATTTCAAGTCTGAAAAAAATCTCAACAAGATAAAAGAAAACTCAGAAAGGCAATTCAACAAACTCAGACATAAAATCAATGAACAAAATGAGTACTTAACCAAAGAGATTGAAACAATGAAAAATAACCAAACATAAATCCTGAAGATGAAGGACTCAATGGGATGAAGAATGAACCAGTGAGCTTAAGTAATAAAGCAGACCAGATGGAGAAATTAGTGACATAGAAGATAGAACTCTAGAAATGACTCAGGTGGAAAGAGAGAGAGAAACAACTGAGAAAGAAAAAGAAAAAAAAAAAAAAAAAGAAAAGCAAGAACTGTATGAGAACTATCTGATTCCATTAGAAAACACAATATAAGAATAATGGGTATACCAGAAGAAGAAGAGCAAGAAAAGGGAATAGAGAGCCTGTTCAGAGAAATTATTGAGAAGGATTTTCCAAACCTAGAGAAAGAACTGGATCATCAAATCAAAGAAGCTAACAGAACACTTAATTATCTCAATTCAAAATTGCCTTCTCCAAGACACATTATATTAAAACTGTCAAAAATGAATGGCAAAGAAAGAATTCTCAAGGCAGACAGGAAAAAGAAGATGGTAACCTATAAAGCAAAACATATTAGATTATCATCAGATTTTTCAGCAGAAACCCTACAAGCTAGGAGAGAGTGGAATCAAATATTTGAAATATTGAAACAGATAAATCATCAGCAAATAATAATATATCCAGCAAAATTATCCTTTAGATATGAAGAAGAAATAGACTTTTCCAGACATACAGAAGCTAATGGTATTTATCACAAGAGTTACATACAGGAAATACTGAAGAGTATTCTTCTACCTAAAACAAGAAGACAAAAGGATACAAAATTACAAGCAAGATAACTAACAGACAGGCAGAAACAGAAAATTACCATCCTTGTTCAGAATTGGGTATCAAACACTTAAATATAGAGTTTAAAGGGGGTAAAACATTTTTTTTGAAGTATATAATAATACCTACTGCAATTTGAAAATGAACTCACAGCATAACAAAGGATAATTTCTGACAAAAAACATAAACGGTAGGGGGTAAAGGACTGAACTTAAACAGATGAATGGATATAAGTGGCAATCAGAAAATAAATACTGTGTATATGCAACTTTATACTGTACAAAACTAGTGTAAACACACACACACACACACACGTAGAACTGGGACATATAACATAAAAAAAAAGGAAACAGATAAAAAAATCATAGAATACCACCAAACTAAAATAAACAAACAGAAATATAAGGGAAAAGAAACAATGAAGACACAGAGATACCAGAAAACGATAGATAAAATGGTTATAGGAAATCCTCATATATCAGTAATCACCCTAAATGTAAATGGACTAAACTCACCAATTAAAAGGCACAGAGCAGCGAGTTGGATCAAAAACACAAAACTCAACTATATGCTGCCTTTAGAAGACACATCTCAATTGCAAGGACAAACATAGACTGAAAGTGACAGGGTGGAACATGAAACTCTAAGCAAATGACATCCAGAGAAAGGTGGATGTAGCCATATTTATATCTAACAAAATAGATTTTAAAATAAAAAAGGTAACAAGAGACAAAGATGGATATTTTAAAATGATAAAGGTGATGATACATCAAGAGGACATAACACTTATTAATATATATGCGCCCAAACTGGGAGCACTAAAATATATAAAAAGACTACTAATAGGACTAAAGGGAGTAACTAACAAAAACACAATTATAGTAGAGGACCTAAATACCCCATTGAGAGCTATGGATAGATCATCCAAACAGAAAATCAATAAGGTGATATTGGCCTTAAATGACATATTAGACCAAATAGATATAATCAATATTACAGAGCTTTTCATACCAGAACACTAGAATATACATTATTCTGCAGTGCACATGGAACATTTTCACAGATAGACAATATGTTGGGACACAAAACTAGCCTTATAAAATTTAAAAGGATTGAAATCATACCAAGTATATTCTCTGACCATGATGCTTTGAAATAAAATCAACTGCAAAAGAAAGCAGGAAAGACAATAAATATGTGGAGATTAAACAACATGCTACTAAACAATGACTGGATCAAAGAAGATATACAAGAATAGATAGAAAGATATATAGAGACACATGAGAATGATAATACAACATATCAAAATTTGGGGGATATAGCAAGAGGAACAATAAGGAGAGAAGTTTATATCATCACAGACCTGCCTTAAAAAATAAGAAAAATCTCAAAAACAAACAAACAAATAAACAAAAACAAAAACAAAAAACCCTAACAGTCCACCTTAAAGAACTAGAAAAGAGAACAAACAAATCCCAAAGTCAGCAGAAGGAAGAAAATAATATAAATTAGGGCAGAATTAAACAAAATAGAGAAAAAAAAATTAAAGCAAGATAACACTGTTTTTTTTTTTTTTTAAATTAACAAAATTGACAAACCTCTGGCTAGAATCACTAAGGAAAATAGAGAATATCAGAATTGAAAAAGAAGTTACAACAGACACCACAAATATAAAAGACTATACAAGAATAGCATGAAAGCTATATACCAACAAATTTGATAACCTAGAAGAAATGGAAAAGTTTTTAGAAATTAATAACCTTCCTAGAATGAATCATGAAGAACTGGAAAATCCAAATAGACCAATCAACAGTCAGGAAATTCAAAGAGTAATTAAAAACCTCCTAAACAAGTACAAGCCCAGGTGCAGATGGCTTCACCAGTGAATTCTACTAAACATTCAAAGAAGGTTTAATATCAACCCTTCTCAAATTCTTCCAATAACTGAAGAAGAGGCAATACTCCTAACTCATTTTATGAGGCCAACATTACCTTGATACCAAAACTGAACAAGTACAACACACAGACACACACACACACACACACACACACACACACACACACACACACACACACACAAAATTATAGAACAATATCTCTGATGCATATATATGTAAAAATCCTAAACAAAATACTGACAGTTCAAATACAACAATACATTAAAAAGTTAATGAATCACGATCAAGTGGGATTAATTCCAGGTTTGTAATTATGGTTCAACATATGTAAATCATTGATGTGATAGATCACATTAACAAAATAAAGGATAAAAATCATATGATCATATCAAAAGATGCAGAAAAAGCATTTGACAAGATACAACAGCATTTTTTTATTAAAACACTTAACAAAACTGGTATAAGAGGGAAGTACCTCGACAAACCCTTTGTTGATATCATACTCAATGGTGAAAACTGAAGGCTTTTCCTTTAAAAGCAGAATCAAGAGCAGAATTCCCACTCTCATTACTGTTATTCAACATTGTATTAAAAGACCTACCTAGAGCAATCAGGCAAGAGAAAGAAATGAAAGACATCCAATTTGGGAATGAAGAAGTAAAATTATCACTTTTGCAGATGATACGATTCTTTATATTAAAACCCCCCTAAAGACTCTACCAAAAACTATTAGAAACAATAAACAAATTACAAATCAATGTACAAAAATCCATTTTCTTCCTATATATTAACAATGAAATTTCAGAAAGTGAAATAAAAACAATTTCATTTCCAATTCCAAAAAATAATAAATAAAAATAATAATAAAATCCCTGGGAATAAATATAACAAAAGATATGAAGGAACTATACGCAAAAAACTACAGGAGATTAGTGAAAAAATTTGAAGAAGACACAAAGAAATGGAAAAATATTCTGTCTTCATGGATTGGAAGAATCAACATAGTTAAAATGTCCATATTACCTAAAGCAATATGTAGATTTAGTGTAGTCCCCATCAAAGTCCCAACTGCATTTTTGAAAGAAATAGAAAAAAAGATCATCTAACTTGTATGGAACCACAAAAAGATCCCAAATAGCCAAAGCATTCCTGATAAAAAAGAACAAACCTGGAGGTATCAGACTCCCTGAAATCAAATTATAGTACAAAGCCACAATAATCAAAACAGTATAATATTGGCAGAAAAAAACAGATAAATCAATAGAACAGAAATGGAAGCCCAGAAATAAACCCACATATATATGGGTGCTAATTTTCAACAAAAAGAGAAAAAAATAATACAATGCAGAAAAAGCCTCTTCAATAAATGATGCTGGGAAAATTGGAACACCGCATGCAAAAAAAATGAAACTAGACTGCTATTTGATACCATACACAAAAATTAAATCTAAATACCCTGTTTCCCTGAAAATAAGACCTAGCCAGACAATCAGCTCTAATGAGTCTTTTGGAGCAAAAATTAATATAAGACCCGGTCTTATATCATATTAAGACCCGGTCTTATATCATATTATATTGTATTATATATTATATTATATTATATTACATTATACCCGGTCTTATAGTAAAATAAGTAAAATATAGTAAAATAAGACCAGGCTTTTTATTAATTTTTGCTCTAAGACAAGGGAAGTGAACGCAATAATAAATGAATGGGACTACACCAAACTACAAAGCTTCTGCACAGCAAAAGAAACCATCAACAAAACAAAGGGAGAACCAACTGAATGGCAGAAGATATTTGCAAACAACACCTCTGATAAGAGGCTAATATCCAAAATACATACAGAACTCACACAGTTCAACAACAAAAAACAATCCAATTAAAAAATGGGCAGAGGACCTAAACAGATACTTTTTCCAAGAAGACATACAGATGGCCAATAGATATAAGGAAAGGTGCTTAAATTCACTAGCTATAAGGGAAATGCAAATCAAAACTATAATGAGGTACCACCTCACACCTCTTAGAATAGCTATTATCAAAAAGACCAGAAGTGATAAATGTGGAGAGGATGGGGGTAAAAAAAGGAACCCTCATATACTGCTGTTGGGAATGTAAATTGGTATAGCCGCTATGGAAAACAGTATGGAGTTTCCTCAAAAAAATTAAGAATAGAACTACCATATGACCCAGTGATCCTTCTTCTGGGTATATACCTGAAAAATTTTAAAACATTTAACCATAAAGATATATGTACCCCTATCTTCACTGCAGCATTATTCATAGTAGTCAAGACGTGGAAATAACCCAAGTGTCCTTAGAGGGATGATTGGATAAAGAAGATGTGGTATATATACACAATGGAATATTACTTAGCTATAAGAAAAGATGAAATACTGCCATTTACGACAATTGGATGGATCTTGAGAGCATCATGCTAAGTGAAATAAGTCAGATGATGAAGGACAAGAACCGTAGGATTTCACTCATATATGGGATATAAAACAGAAAGCAACAAACAAACAGAAAAATCACTGATACAGAGAACAGTATGGCTTTTACCAGAGGGGAAAGGGGGTGGGGGGAGGTTAAAGAGGGTAAAGGGGGTCAAATATATGTTGATGGAAGGAGACTAAACTTTGGATGGTGAGCATACAATGCAATATACAGATCATATGGTATAGAATTGAATTGTACCCTGGAAACTTATGTAACCTTATTAACCAATGTCACCACAATAAATTTCCTATAATGGTATCTTTAGATGGAAAGTGAAGAAAACCTATATATCAAGATTCCAATATCTAATGCTTGTTTAGCAAATCATAGTAATTTTTTAAAAATTTTCCCATAGATGTTTAGATTTAATATTGCATTGTAGGAAACATCATCAGCAGGGAGAAACTGTAATTACAAACCTATACATTTCAAAAAGATTTCAAAAGGGGATGTTTTTTCCTTATACAAATTTTATAATTAAATAAATACATCCTTAAAGTTTAGAAAATTTCCAAGACACTTGTTTGCATTGAATTAACAGTTTTAGTTAAAATAATGCCGGGCGAATATTGTTTAGATGTAAACACTCTCTTTGGCAGGTTCTTAAGAAAGCAATAATTTCCAGGATTTTTGAAGTGTGTTCTCCTGAATTCTGTTCCGGTTTTATTTAGATTTATATGTACAAACAATAACAACAAAAAAAACTCAATAGAGCGCAGGCATGTCTATCAGTGATTCAAAATTACAGGCATCCAACAGTTCTACTTTAAAATATCTGCTGAGAAAGTAATTAGTGATAGACACCAGGAGGTGTATTCAAACTGCTTATAACAGATTTACACATTCAAGTAAAATATTTGAAGTAAACTACAGCAAAAATCATTGGTGGGTTAAAAAAATTTAAATACAGCCTATGCACTTATTCATGAAAAAAGGTTTATTCAACACTCATGTTTTGGTGCTTTTAAAACAATACTCTAGAGGAAATATATCAAATTAATTTGTGAAAACTAGTATATAAAGTCTGACCATGTGAAATTGCCATCAAAAATGGTTTAACGTTAGTAATTTCATACGGATCACCCTAATCCAGGCAGGGAGATCACTGAAGAGGTAATTTTAGTGACCCAGAGAGAGAGAACATGGTACTTTTACTAGTTTGTGGTAATACATATGCCACTTAGTAAAGAGGCACTTAAGGAGAATCAAAAAGATTTAGTAACTAGATGTGAAGTGTGAGCAAGGGGGCGGTGGGGTCCAATGTGACTTTCTCGTTTATGGCTTGAACACATGAACAGATTGTCACTTATGAAGTATGGAAACTAAAAGAGGAACAGTTTTGTTTTGGAAGGTGGGGTAGCAATGGTAAATTCAGTATGATTTTGGTCACATTCACATAATATTTGAGGTGCCACTAAGACATCCTAGGGGAGGAACATGGATGGTAGTAGGGTAAGCATATGTAACACTCATGGACATGTTTGCTCTTTAGGCATAGACGTATGGAAACAGGAATGTATAAGATCATTTACATTGTATAGAATGAGATAAGAGTGCCTAGAGCAATCAGAGAATTACCAAGATTTAGGTGGTAGAAGAAACCGAACATTATCCATAGAAAGAATATTTAAAGTTGTAGAAAACTAAGAGCATGTTGTGATATAGGGAGAATTAGAGACTGTTTTTATTGAGTGGTCAGTAATGTCAAGAAATACAGAGATTCCAAACAGCATAGTGGTTGAAAAGCATCCTTTAATCTTCCAGAAGTAATTGGTGACTCTGATACAAGCAAGTAAAGTGCAATAGTTGAAGCACTTTCTTTACTGGAGGGGTTTGAAGTAGGTAATCAATTACTACAGAGTCATCAAAGATGATGAGAAGATCCATATTTATTTACATGGAAATGTGTTTATAATGTATCAATACAATTTTATACATCAGGTTACAAAGCAGTATTAAAGTACAATCTATTTTATAAGACTATATGAATATATACATAAAGGTATGAAATGACTGTAAAAATTGAGGAAAAACTATACACTACACAGTTTGCTTAGAACTTCATAGTATTGCCTCAGAGGCTTCCTATGAGAAATAAAAAGGATGATCACACAATGAATAACTAGGAGCTACAATTCTATTCAGGATGTCTTGCCCTCTCCTCCCCAAAACATTAGTTGACTGAAGTTATATCTGGTTTGGGGTATATTTGTAATTATTTTGTAATGTCTCCACATAACATAAAAGAAAAAAAAAGAAAAAAAAAAGAAAATGTTAACAACCATGTAACAAACACAGACATATCTCTGACACATAACCTTTCTCACAACACAAAAATTCAAATATTATGGAATAATGGTTTCACTAAGACTAATTATAATGAGGGGAAAATTACATGAAGAAAAGAATGTTCATATTTTCAATAACAATTCTTCCAGAATATCTAGGCAATGTCCACTTAAGTGTTGAGTTTTGTGAGCGTATCTGAAAAGCTTAATGACAATATAAATCTCTAAAATTTAAAAATCTAAAATGTTATATTTAGTAAGACTATGCATTATTATATAGTGGGGGATTTCAAACATATTAAAACTTGTTGGTATGTATGTAAGGTTACAATTATTATAGTTGTGACATCAGTTGGGAAAACTAATCATAGTATTTCTACTGAAATTCCTAAAGATGGATTGTGCTGGATTTTCTGAGATAGAAGTTAGGTTAACAAATGCAAAAAGAAGTATGCATACCAGGTCAAAGAAACATTCAAATGCACTATATAATATATTTCATTTCCTTGAGTTGGTCAGATTATTGTTCCAATTCTTCATTATGTTTCTAAGCATGCTGTGTTTAATTATAAATTGAAGTACGATTGTAATTGTGACCTTATTCTCTCAGGATAAAAATGGTGATTAATTTATAAATTTCAAAAAATATGATCTGAATTTGGATATATGTGCTAATTATATTTTATACTTAAAACTACCATCTTATGGTTATATGAGTATACTTTTAAAACTCTCTAATGTGTGTGTGTCTGTGTGTGTGTGTCTATATATGACTATGCCCAGGCATATAAATAATCTCAATGGTGAGGTTTTATTCATAAGAATGAACATAGACTAGATGTTAGTAAATAGCACCTCTGAAATGTTTCAAGTATTTTTCATTCTGTTCCAGGATCTAAAATGGAGGGTGAACCAGCCACTTTCACGGGACTGGTTTAATAGGACCAATTTCTCAATAGTTTTTTCCTCTATAAATAATTTCTCACAAGCTACAAAAATTTTCCATTACTGTGGCCTCCATTACTGTGATTGACAGAGAATATGTAGGAAGTTGGCTAATGCGCCACCACAGTGTAAGAAGCAGTGTTCCAGTATTACCATTTTCAAAGTGGTGGCAGGTGTGAAACAAATTAACATACAAAGGAGAAAAATCTCTTTGCTAGGTAATGCTTTCACTTCCTTTCAAAGAGATTTATACCAGAAGTTAGTTCATTTGGCATGTAGTAGTCTTGCTTCTCTCATTTGGGTCAGAATGAACCATTACCAAGTAAGAGAATACATTTTGAATGTTGTCATCCAACACATTTGATATAAATGGGGAATGGTATTATAATATTATTTTAGCCTCCAGCACATATTAACTGAGAATCCCAAAAGTATTTTCACAGAAAAACATTAACTAAAATAAAAGACTATAAAAGATTTATTCCTATTTATGGTTTGTTTTCATTTCACATTACAACTAACTACGAGGTGAATAATTATCACATTACTACAATAAAATTATAAGAATCACACTGACATTTACTTTTGTTTGGATAGTTCCTTTAAAATTTTGTTCATTAAATCCTTTGAGAGAGCCAAAATTTAGTAAGAAGTTAAGCTATGCTACAGATTTTCATAAATTATGTCCATTCCCACAGATTTGCAAAAAATACAACTTTCTTTCAATTAACATCTTTATTCCGCTATCCTTTCCATTAACATGTTCATGCTGATACTGAGTGTTTTGCAGGTTTTGAACCAAGGTCTGGTTATTCCGAAGTCACAAGACATGTTAGCCTTTAAAATTGCTGCAGACATCAAAATAAACAAACATTTTGATAATATAAAAATCACCCAGGTGAATGTTTTCATTTACAACACCTAACCCCAGTGACTCTGATATTAATTGTTTATTTTCTTTACAGTATTTAACACATTCTGAATTTTTGATGATATATTACCAATCTCTATTTTCTCTCTCTTCTCAACTTGAGGGCGGCAGGGGCCTTATGGTTTGTTTTATTCATCACTGTATTCACATAATCTGGAGCATTTCTTGGTACCAGGCAGGAGCTCAAAAAAATATTTGTTGAAATTTAAAGGATTTATAATGGATGATAATTTAAAATTTACTTCATTTTTAGAGTTTTATGTCTTATTGCTTTAGTTGTAAGCAATTAAAATGAAATATTTGTAAATTCTTAGGTAATGGCAATAAAATATAATATTGTAAGAATTCAAAAGCAGGATGTTCTAAAGATCTGGATATTAAAATGGATCCACATTTTATTTTTAAAATATATACCGCTTGAAATATATTGCCACTTATATGTCATTTTAAATTATTATATCAAATACAAAGCTAGGCCTAAGGAGTATCAAAATTCTAAAAAATATAACCTAAAATGTAATATAGTTAGAGTAAAGCTATTCTGATATTTTGCTTAAAACATCATATTTTCAAGCTAATCTCAACCCAAGAAAAACAAAATGGATATTAACTATTTTTTCATATTTGAACTTTAAGTGATATCTCCACTCTCCAAGCTCTATCATTCTACTATCTACTTCATTACTTCCATTTGCATTTTGAAAGAATTTTTATATTTGTTTTCCACCATACTGATTAAAGTTTTACCAGTTAGAACTTTTCTTTATTGTTTTTGTTAACCAATACTCTATGCAGATTTACTTACTATATTTCTGTTTTGGTTTCTTTGAATTTCTGCCTTATCTCCTCCAATTTTCTTAATACAGCTATATTCTCCTGTAGAGAATTTTACAGCTATATTCTCATTACTTTTTGCAGACAAGTTACTTTGAAAAAAATGGTTTTATTCCTTGTAGAAATTAATTTGCAGATATGTGCTCCCTCAGACTTTGTGGCAATATTCTCTTTCCCTGAGATCTCAACTGCACACACTGCTTTGTTGTTTACTGTATTCATCCTTAATTAGTGAGAGAGCTATCCAGGTCAGTATTTGTTATGAAACAGTGTAATCGGATGCTTGATGGTGACTATACAAACCCCAATTCTGAGCTGAAGTGAAAAAGAGAATTTATTGGCACACCTACCCCAAATTTCCAATGGTCAATCAGGTATGGATGAATCTAAGAACTCAAGTGAGATTTATCAAGAGTCAGAGTCCGCATTGTACATTGCTATTCCATTTATTTTGGCCGCATGCAGGCAGGCTCTTTACATATTTTGAAAAGATGGTCATCACATGGTTTACTTTCAGGAACCATTGCTCAAAGATCTTCATTTTCCCCATACTGTAGTTTCAAAAATGTTTTTATGATTCATTTGGATTTTCTCCTCAGGCTATTTGTGAAGCAATCACTTTGGCCAGAGGTTTGTGAATATGTTGGTTCAGCCTACGTTTCATGCCCATCTCTAATGTTGAAGAAAAGGATTACTCTTGTCAACTGCATGAAATGAGAGTTTGAGGAGAGTCTCCAAATAAACGTCAACCATAAGGATAGGGTTGCTAGAAAGAAGGAAAACGATTGTTATCCTTCACAGATCATAAAAAAAATACTTCTTGGTCTTGCTCACTATCTAGAAAACTCAAGGTTCTCTGATTCAGGAGCAATGGCTTGGATTTCAGTTCACAATTTCTGATTAAAATAATCTGGAAATGATAATAAGTACAATGGAAGTTTTAAAAAAGTTGGTTCAAATTTGAACATTGCAAGTATTTATATAAACGTGAACAGGTCGTTTGACATTTCAGGATTTCCATTTTCTTAGGTATAAATTTAGGTAATTGTATTCTCTGAAATCCTCATTTTATGATTAAACAATCAGCTTGTGAGTTGCTCTTTTGTATGTCACCACCCCTCGCTCTGTGTCTCAGTTTCTCAGGCGTAAAATAAAATGCACAGTGCCTGTCCTTTCTGACCTTTTAGTGTACAGTGAAACGATAAAGTGAGTGGAAGGAATGTACCGTGAAATACGTGACTAAGAAAAGTTTTCACTTTCTCACTGAAAGAACTAAGTTATAGGTTATTTTGTTTAATCCATTCCTACACAACCTCTCTTCAAAACACCTCAAATAATGCAAATTTCTGTTGATGTGATATATATTAGTCATATAAATCCCATTTGTGCATAATTTAATAAAGTCCATAACTGTTTCTTCTCTATCCTCAACCTCTCAAATACTTATGGCACCTTGTAAGTGAAACAACTTATTTAATTGAAAATAATAGTAATAATAGTAATAATAATAATAATGGCAGCTCACATTTATTAAGTGCTTATTTTAAAAGAATTAAACTAACATCCATACCATATAATCCACAACACCAAACTTTAATTATATTGGATATATTTATGAAATATTTGTGGAAACCTAGAGATACCTGATTTACTTTTCAGTATAATAGGGACATATTAGTACAACTACTGACTATTTATATGGGACATAAAAAAATGTCATATCTTATGTTAATTAGTGATTGTCACAGGGCTCCTGAGGTATATATTTTTAGAACATTCTCTGTTGCTTTTATAATACGAATTAAATAATTCAGTTTTTCATTCCCCCCAGTTCCACTGGAATACATAACACTGAATTATTTAAGTTTTAACCTAATTATTTTTGTTACTCGTGAACACTATTTGAGTTTTTTGGCTGTATGAAAAATTTATCAAACTTCCACATTGCTACTGATTTTTACCTGGTAGCATTTAACCCATCAGATATACCATTTACTATAAATTTCACTCTGTAGTATTTAACCTATTTCTGATCAAAGTCAAACATTTTTTTTAAGTGAAAACCATACAGGCTTTGCATGAACAAAAGCCCTCTCATTCGCTTTTTACTTTCTATCACATTTCCCTATGGTGTTATATATTATTTAATTTGTAAGGTGAGCCACCATTCAGAGAGCCCCTGTGATAATATACATTCGTTCTTTGCTTTGTGATGCAGTAACTACTTACAGTGCTACAGTAATAATTATAATGTGAACAGTGCAACTGTCATGGGGTAAATGTGCTCTTTGAGCATGGGAGGTATGCAGACACAATTTGGAAATTTGCTGAATAGAAAAACATAAAATGCCAATTCATAACAAAAGAGTCCATATAAGAAGGGCAAACTAGAAGGCAGAAATTAGTTCTTTTGATATACTTGTCATCCTCAAAATGGTTTCTGAAGAAACACTGAATTTATCTGTATTTTATTCTTGGATTACCTATTTAGTGATCTCATTTTTAGTGTTTCATGAAATAACAGTGGACTCTCTATTGTTATAAAAATAAATGACAGTTTTCACTATATAAAATTGCATAACACACTGTACACATGTAAAACAGGATCAAGGATTGTGTCATGATGATTTCAGATGAAGCAATGCATTTGGAATTTTATTCATAAAAATTTAAATGTTTTAAAATAAGGATAAATTACTTGAAGGTTATATCTAACTTCTTAAAATTAATAACACATATTTCAGGGTATGGAAGGCAAAAGAATGTATTCAATGGATCCAAAAAATAAATTGAGGAAAATGAGTATTTTTGACTTAAAATATCTGAATGTGTTTTTTTAATTTCATTTGTTTGTTTTGCTGCTTTTAACAGTCATCACTCCTTAATTATATTACTAGATTTTTTATCAGAGTAATCAGTGTTATTATATTGATAAGCTAATGCTTCCATAGTTGTATTTCACTGATACATACATAATTTAAAGTACTTGAGGAAACAGATTGAATTTGTCGTATAGCCTCAGGAGGAAAAAAATACATACATATATAAACCAAATAATGTGAATTTTTATCAGCCTAAAATATTTATAATGGTCAAACTTTGGTTCCTTGTGTGTCGTTATAATGAAAGGGTGTGTATTTTTGTATTGTTTTTTCAAACTGTGTTTTACTTATGCTTCTTCTATTAGTTCAGAAAAGGATCCTTTAGATGATATTAAATTAATATACTTCTTACCAAAAGAAAAGCACAAGGCACTAATTCTATGTCATTGGCATGTCTTCTGTAGCCTAAAATATAAATTCAAACAGCAGTTGGGAATGTCATCTGCATTTGAGACTGGTCAATTGATGAAAATGGTTTGTCTTACTTATTTAATTCCCATAATTAGACCTGTTCACCATGGCTGCCAAACAGTGTGCTTTTAGCTACAGTGACCTGTGCTGCTATAAGAAATAAGTTTTGGAAATGGTCTTTATCCTCCCAAATAAAGTTGGTGCATCCAGATTTGGAAACTGACAGCAGTAATATTCCCCATCTAAAGCTGGAGCTTAGCCCTGTTATACTTATTAAAAAGCCTATTCATACAAATTAAATCCATTCCATATCCTGGCCTCTGATGACAGCTCCATTTTTTTTCCTTGTCTGGTTTGAATTACCTCAAGTCTGTACCCAGAAAAAATTTATCCCTTTCAAGAGACTTCTCCAAGCCTATAATAAATTCACATGAGTCGTCCCATCAATGTAGTGAATTTGCATTATTATTTCATTATGAGGAGGAAAGAAAGCGGATTAGATCTCTTCCAGCATTGGCAGAGCCTAATTCAACCTGAACACATGATTAAAGCTGGCATTTATGGCTATAACTGTCAAAGAAAACTAATTGTAAACTGAGAGCTGTGGGTAATTATGGCTTTTGCTATTAAACCATTTCTCTCCTATTTATCACAGAACCAACTACAGACTTTACTACTGTTTGCATTTAGTTCTCTGATTACTATGAACCTACTTATGCAAATGGAAGTTGATCTATATTTTCAAATTGAGGGCTTTGTGTAGTTCAATCATGTATTTAGTATGTGTGCTTTACTGTTTTTTTCACCTTAATTTTTTTTTCCTTTTTTTTTGGGACGGGAAAGAGAGGTGACACTAACACCACTGTGTCTAAGACACAGCATCTTGCATTTTTAA
This sequence comes from Rhinolophus hipposideros, assembly GCF_964194185.1. NCBI lineage: Eukaryota > Metazoa > Chordata > Mammalia > Chiroptera > Rhinolophidae > Rhinolophus > Rhinolophus hipposideros. The sequence goes on from NC_138053.1 coordinate 28,930,789, forward strand.
AAAATTACAAACACTGAAGCAGCTGCTTGGTAATTAGTTTGACATATATGCTATTGAAACTATCTTTCATATGTGATTTTTAAAAATTATTCCCTATTATGTGCAGATATATATGCTAGGGCCTTTAGAATTATGTGCATACATGTTTATATATTTTATATTTATATATTTACATAAGCATGAATAACTATACAAATAGAGAATACATACATATAACTATGCACATAGAAAGATGCATATTGTGCACATATCATACGTACATATCCACGTACACGTGCACATACATGCATACAGACAAGCAAACATGAATATATCACCAATAAGCGTTGTAAGCTCTTAATGACGCAACAAATATCTTTACAATTTTATGGTAGGTAGCTGTATGGGGAAGTGGCTAATCACATAAGCTCTAAAGTTTATCTACTTAGGATTTAATTCTAGTTTTACCATTTACCAGCCATGCACATGTGTACAACTTTCTCATTTAAAAAATGTGTAAATATTATTATGATTAGGATAATAAATAATTGTAAAATAAATTGCATACAGTAAATGCTCAGTTAATATGACTTTTTAGCTAGTTTTATAAAATGCTATTATTATGACTGTAAACCATTGTGTTTCTATGAATTTCTGAGGCAATATATTTTAAGGTGAAAATATAATAGCGATAGGTATAATTCAACTATATGCTTCAATTTTATGGGATAGTTCTAATTCATGAAGTTGTATTCAATTTCTTAAATGCCAATAACTTAAAAGTTTAAGTAGCAGAAATTAACTTTATAACTGTAAAAATTATTTATGAATAGTAAATTACATATTAAAGGGAAATATTTTGTCTAGTAACCTGGTTTTCAGTTCAGGAAACAGGTTCACTAAATCTTATGAAATACTATTGATAATGAGTGGAGTGAATTATACTTCGCTAATAATAGGCTTTTTAAAAATATCAAACAGTGGGAAGTCTTGCTATTATGGATATTAATACAGTTGCAGTAAGCACCTGCATTTATTTCATTGGTACTTGCATTTTAAGGGAAAAAAGTTTCAATGAGAAAACAGAAAAAGATTTTGAAAATGGGATGGGTCAGCTCAATTACCAAAATCGTATTTTATCACTTCTGAGAGTCAATAAACAACATTTTATTCATAATCACTCAGCAATGTTAAAAACTAAAACCCATAGGTTATGGGATTCTGTAACTGTACCAAGTTTTGATATTTAATCTAGTCAATAAGTATGAATGATTAAAACCATTAATTTCTACTATATGAAGTAATGATATTAGTTTATATTCAACTTCAAATGATACATTCAATAAGTAAAAATGGAGACTTTGAATCAGTAATGGTTTTTCTCATGACCTTACTGGTAAGTCTTCATGTTTGTATGTTAGATTTCTATCTCTGCACATGCATTTGTGTGTGCCACTTTTTCACTTTTTATTAGTTAATAGATATTGACCAATGTTTCTACATGATCTCTGTATTATCCTTTAAATGACCTCTTAAAAATCCATTGAGTCAATATGTCTTAACTTACTTAAACCCTATGTTTCTACAGACAGACTTTTAGGTTGCTTTAAAATTATGTATATAGACCAGTATGAAAATCTCAGAACATATTTCTTTGCTTGAATTATTTATTTAAGCTTAGTTATTTGGAATCAGATAACATTTTTCAAAAGTGTGAAACTATGTTTTAAAAACATTTTTGCCATATTATTCTCCAAGAAAATGCTATAAGCAATACGGTTTTCCTAATAGCATTACAATGGCATTTTAGTTTTACTTTTATTATTTTGTTAATTTTACAATGGTATATAAATAATCTCAGTTTAAAAAACTATTTTCTTGTATAAAGTATTTTTATTTATTGAATTTTTTCTTGTGTCTTATTTCCTTTAAAACAAAAAAATGTGAATAAATTACAGATCTTATTTAAGAATGCATTCTTTAATGTTAGGTTAAATACCAAAAATAACAAATAAACAATTATGAAATCAAATTTATGATCTGGGTATACATTAAATTACATCTAATTGTCTGGTTTTTATTTTCTGACAGCTTCCACTTTGCTTATGGGTCCTGAAGGACCACTGATAAATAAATTACACTTGCATTTCAGAAGTCTTAATTTCATCTTAAAATGACAACCTGAATCAACACTTCTGATGGAAAGAACTCTTCTCAAGAAACAAAGCATCATTAAATACATTTACCTTCTTTAATTCAAACTTAGGTGAAACCGTAATCTAAAATGTGTTTCTTATAGTGTACAGGAGAACATGTTAGTTTATGCACCAAATTATTATTAAAATCAGTGTTTATAAAATCACTCAAAATATTTATATGTATTTTCTAATTCAGGTCATGGTTTGCATAGACAAAAAATATTTACCCAATAAATCTAGCGTTTTGAATGAGAGAAACATATATTTTTTCACAATGATATTGTCATAAATTCTTGTAATTCAGTGATGATTTAGTAATAGAGTTTTTGCCTAAAACTGATTCTCAGATGAACTTAGTTTAAATTTTCCACAAGAAACAAATTACAGTGTAAATTATATTTCTTCCTTGTCAAAAAAAATCTCTAGATCTCCTCTCATTAATGTAAAAACAAAATTTGATTCTGCCAACCTGCTTGTAGTATCAAGCAAAAGTTGCTGAAAGCATTATTAAACATATTTTATATAGTAAGCAACTTTATTAGACATTTTGTTATAAATATAGCCCTTTATTATTTTCCTTCATTGAGCATCATTAATGATGTCTCTGTGAGTAGCTTGAGATTAAAAGAAGCTATCAAATAAAGCAAGGCATAAAAAATATTAAAAATGAAAAATACGTTATAGACTGGTTGTGTTCTTAAGAAGATATGAACAGAATTCCTCAGAAAATGTAATATATATGATCAGAGTATTGCTGGATTTAAGAGGAGTAATATATCACTGCTCAACTATAGTCCAAAGCCTGCTTTTACATTATTAAGCAAAACAAAATATATAATCCAAAGGATAGTTCAAAACAAAAACAAAACTGAAGCCTCAAAATATTAAATGGGATCCTGGGAATTTAGTGAGTCTTAAATGATAGTGACTGAAAAAACACTTCTACACTTCACAGAAATATAGATGCTTTCATGCTTATTGTGTGGGGGTCAGTGCCATAAAGACTGAGGTTTAAAGCTGATGGGAGAATTCCTGGTGCTTTGGCTTAAATTATTAAATTATACACCAATATTTTACTTAATTTTTTCTTTCACTCTAGAATGCAAATTTAAATAACATCTTTCTTGATGACAGACTTACTAATACAGTGTTTGATGGCATAGTAGGAAACGAGTATATTTCTTTTTTACTATTTCTTTACTTTTATTTCTTAACAGTAATATGTGCCAAAATAACATAGATTTTTTTTTTTTCTTTATAACCTGCCTTTATTTTAAGTGCCATTTGGCAGGAGAAGCACTTGGGCTTTCATGATGCAAATTCTGAATGACACAAAGTGCAGAAGAGGATAAAAGTGTGTATGTCTTCCAGGGAGGGCATACATATCTAACTAAGTGGGTACTCTACAGAAAATGGGGGGATTAAATAAGCAAATTCTGGAACAAATACCATTCTTTCCCCCTCTGTTTTGGGAACACTAATAGGTAGACCTTTATTCTCTAGCCAAGATACTAGAAGAGTCCTCTTTAGAGAAAATACTAAAGACATTAACATTGGTTATTTCTAGCTACATACTATCAACAAAGTCTAGTTGATAAGCCCCATTCACATGCTTAGAGTTTCCAGTTGGCTTTATAGCATCTTACTCTTAAAGATGAGATATAAGCAAGGATCACCATATATCTAAGGAAAGCAGAGATCAAATAAGCTAAAGAAGTAATTTTAAGTACTACCATTAGTTTAAGTACTGAACTGTCATTCAGTGGTATGCTGGGACTTACTGGCTTCAGGGCAATAGCCAGTCATTGTATCTTCTCCCTATTGTGCATACAGTGAGTGCATGTTGGTATCTTGGAATCTGCCATGGTGGAAGTATTTACAGCATTGAAATATGCTATTTCTAAAAATACAGTGCTATTGTTAATTTTCATAGAAACTACAGGAAATGTTATATCTATAAACAAGAAGAGGATGCTACATTTTTAACAAAGAAAACTCAGCCACTAAAACAAAACTCCTCAACATTAAAAATATAAAATATACAACAGAATTTTTGGAAAGTTTTTACTCCCCCAAGGAAGAGCTAAATAAAACAGAATCAAATATAGGACAGAAAATGAAAAACAAAACAAAACAAAACAAAAAACCTTCTAGTCTAGATGTTCAACATTCTATGGGTAGAAAATCCAAAAAGAAGCATCAGAGAAAAATGGAGAAGGGGAAACAGTAAAATTATTCCATGATATTTTCCGCAGCTAAAGATCATGTTTCCTGATTGGCAGTACTTACTAAATTGATGAAAATAAATGCATACCATGATATATCACCAGTGAATTGCAAATTATGAAGATAACAAGAAAATCCTATAAGCTTCCCAGGGAGGAAGGGCTTGTCTTAATACAAAGACTCAGGAAAAATGATTTTTACTGTTTGGATTTCAGCATAGGAAGCTTGAAGGCAAAAGAGCAATATCATCAAATTACTGAGCAAAAATGATTTCCAATCCAGAATTGTACATTTAGTTAAAAACACTCATACAAAGATGAGTGTAAAAACAAATTCAGACAGGTATCTAAGACTATTGAGGTTCTCAATCATAATGAGAAATTAAATAAAAAATAAAAATAAAGGGGAAATAAACATGATGGGATCCAAATACGGCAGAGAGGGAAAGGGAGACTCCACGATCTTAATGTGCAAGGAATCTATATAATTGTTCTACAAGTAGAAGTCAAAGTTCAGATTAGAGCAGGTGAGAAGCAGGCAATAGAGGTTCTTTGAGAAGACCAATTCATAGTTCACATGATAAACCTGAATGTATTCCAAGGAGATTTGGACAACTTGCTGGATGTTTTAAGTTATACAAGTAGAAAACTATTCAAAAAAGAAAGGCAAGAAAAAAAAAAGATAAAATTCACTCTGAAGTGAATAAGAAGTGAAGAAAAAAAAACATGTTATGCTCCATGGCTCAGTGGTGAATAGTATTTATACAGTCATCATTTAAAACACTGGAAAATGTTCTAAGCCAACGTTTGATGTAACTGCATGATAGGTGGGAAGGGAAGTATGCTTATTTGTTGGGGTATGAGACAGAAAAAGAGAAAAGGATAATAAAGTGAAAAATCACAAGTTTCTTATTGAGAAGTTAGTAAATAATGCCTAAAGTTGAAATGTAGCTATATTGTATTATGTATATATTTGGTGATACATTTTAAATAAAGCACAAAACTGAAAGTAGATCACTCTGGGAAGGAAAAAGTATTTCTGATAAGGGGTTTTATGGAATTATTTGATACTTCACACTATGTCCATGAACAATTTTGATTTGACTTAAAAAGTAGAGTAGAAAAAAGCTACATATACATAGTGTAGTACAATATTTAAGAGTGCCTGCTCCAGAGTCATATGGGTTTGGCTAGTTCCAGAATAACAAAAAATTGATCCCGTGATCTTAGATAAGTTATTTAATTTCTCTGTGAGTCAGTTTCTTACTTTGAGAAAAGAGATGATGCTGACTTATGTGCCATTTTTATGTAGATTTAATAAATAATCTATGTAAAATGAATAGAACTTCTTGGTACATAGATGTTGTAATTACTACTACTATAACTACTACTATTACTACTTCATTATTATATGAACTTCGCATTCCAATCATTTAGTTCCCCATCCCAGAGTAAAACTGGTAATTTTGGCTTTTATCTAGTGAAAGTCCATGTGTATATGTATATATATATATGTATATGTGTATATATATATATACACACACACACACACACACATATACATACATTACATATATTTGCATACATATGGGGGTGTATATGAATATGTATATACATGTATATATATATATATATATATATATATATTTTTTTTTTTTTTTTTTTTTTTTTTTTTTTACAAATAGAACATAATACAAGTAACATTTTTATCTGGCATATATCATTTAAAAAGTAAATGTACAATGTATGAACCAATAGAGATCTAACTTTTATTTATGCTTCAAAGTCTTCCATTATATAAATATATCATACTTTATCTTCTTTCTTACTGGTGGATATTAATAAAGTAGGTTCTAGTCTTATATTTTGGGAAAGTGGTTCTGTAATTTCCCAAATGAGGAAGCACATCTCTGGTATAATCTAAAAGTTGAAACACTAGGTTAAATGATATGCAATTTTGAAAATTTTAATAGATGCTATTAGAATTGTAAGAGTGTTTCAAAACCCAAAACTTAGCATACTGCCTGTTCTGCCAGCTTTCACACCTTGAGGACTTAGTGAATTAAGCAGTAATTTCCAGGGTCTATACAGAGATACAACATAGGTGACTTTTCATAAAATCAGGTTACCCAGTCTTACCAGTCTGGTGAGGATGCTAGCATGAGGCTAGAATGAATGAATGAACATCGATACAATGATGCCAAACATCAGTACTATATGCCAAAAGTTTATTAAAAAGAAAGAAGCTTTGCTACTAAGCAAAGAAACAAAAAAAGAAAGAAAAAAAAGTTAAGAATTTTTTTTTGCTTGAATTATCTGACTGATTTCTTAATTTGTTTTTTAAGCCTAATGGATCTTAATTAAACATGTATGCTATGAATTATAAAAATACTTTGTTTGAAATAATACAATATGAATGTGCTTTATTCCTCCTCTGCTGCCATTTTCTGATGTTTTCTTTGGGCATTTACTCTTGTATTATCTACAGCACTATACAGTCCTGTGATGCCCATGAAGACTCTATAAATGGATGTCCCTAACCGACCAGTAAAAGCATTAATCCATTCTTTATATTGATGTAGTAAAAGGAGCATCAGGCATAGAATGTCTGAGAGAAAAAAAGTAAGTGTTCAATTTGTCAAGGTCTAAAATAAATCATATGCGATAGAAAAAATATTATTTAATGAACAAGTGTTTAAATGAGAAATGACTGGGAGATTTTACTGACAGAAAAGTAGATGTGCTCTCCATCAGTTAAAAAAAAAAAAATTAAGCCTATACTTTCCAGTGAGATTTTTAGACATAAAAGTCAAAAATGAAATATGCCATTTGTGTGCCTATTTTCAGACATAGAGAAATCTAGGTAACGTAAAATATAATAACACTGAAGGTTAGGAGTTCAGGAAAACTTCGTATACTGAAATTGTGCTCTTCAGACACAGTTCACAAATGTTTGTTTGACTTGAATATGGTTTTCAAAATATGCCATCAATTAAAATGCAGGAGACATCATATAAAATCCAAAGTTCTGGATTTTCTTGAACAATTTAAATAGCTGGAACACTGAACTCAAGCTGAGTAGTAGGGCACACTTTCTAACTTGGCAGTCTCCATGGCACTTTCCCTGACATGAAGTCAAGTCTTACTTGACATACAGCATTCTGTGTCCTCTGTTGCTTTTCTTCTACTTGGACAACTAAAAGTGGAATATGAAAGAGAAAGTTTTGTGTTTGAAGAAAATTAAGAGAGGTCACTTTATCGTGGAAATGAATATTCTTACTTTTTAATATATGCAATATATGTGCCCAGAAAATTTCAAGATAGCATTTTTATAAATCCAGCCAAATTCCCTCATTTATTTTTTTCTTGACTGGATTGTGTTAGCTTTTTGATTTTGAGATACCTCATTTAAGAAGACTTGAGCAGGGATTTGGGTCCTAGTTAGGAACACAAATGGTGATGCTAAGTTCTAAAGTCTTCCATGCAAAGTAACCAGTCATTATGCTCCCTGGTATTTCCCAAAAGTGTTAAAAACTTATGTCCACACGAAAACCTGCATATAGATACTTATAGCAGTTTTATCCATACTTGTTAAAACTTAGAAGCAATGAAATGTCCTTTAGTAGATAAATAAATAAATAAACTGTTAAACCATGACAATGGAATATTTTTCAGCACTGAAAATAAGTGAGATGTCAAGCCATGAAAAGACATGGAGGAATGTTAAATTCATATTACTATGGTGAAAGAAGACAATCTGAGAAGGATACATACTGCATGATTATAGCTATGTAACGTTCTAGAAAAGGAAATAGTACTATGGAGACAGTAAAAAGAATAGTGGTTACCAGAAATCGGGAAGGCAAGGGAGGGTTCAATAGGCAAAGCACAGAGGATTTTTAGGGCGATGAAAATATTCTGTGTGATGCTATAGTGATGAATTGTACATTTTTGCAGACCCAGAGAATACATAAAACTAAGAGTAAACCCTTATGTAAACTATGAACTTTGGGTGATTGTGATGTGTCAGTGTAGGTTTAGCAAGTGTAACAAATGCGTAATTCTGGTGGGGTTGTTGATAATAGGGTGGGCGATCCAGACTGGGGGCAGACAATATACGGTGACTCTTCAAACTTTCTTGTCAATTTTACTGTGAATCTAAAACTGCTCTAAAATTTTTCTTTGAAAACAAACAAACATTGTGCACATTTTCAGTACAATAAGAAGTCAGACAAAACTCAAAACTCCAATTACCATCAAGTGATACCAAAAGCATCTGATACCAAAGAAACCATTTAGGGATCCTGTGAAAGTCATAATGCTTTTGTGGGAAAGAGCAAGGAGTGTGGAGGTAGCCATGTTATGGTAGATCTCTGAAAATTTCAGCAAACATTTGCTCTTAGAAAGGAGATCCACCCTAACAGGATACCACTCTGAACAAAGTTGATATGATAAAGGACTCCAATCCTTTAGCATCTCTAGAAACATGTTCTAGAGATGTCAAATGTCAGAAACTGGCAGCAAACTACACCTTCACAAATGAATACATCACTGAGGAAGGCAAGTACTATCATAGCTAAATTTAGAAGTACAAGAAACCAGAGAGAAGCAGGATTATGGAAAGCCCTCTTGAGGAAGATCAGGTTCTATAAAGGTCAATTATAAAGAATTATCATGTTTTATAATAACCTATTGTTAGAGATAACAGAGCCCCTAACCAACAAACTTGGAAAAAAATATATGTATATGTATGTATGTATGTATGTATGTATGCATGCATACACATACACACACACACACACACACACTGACATTATGCTAAGTAAAATAATTCAAAAGTAAAAAGACAAATACTGCATAATCTCACTTACATGTGAAATCTAAAATAGTCAAGCTCATAGAAGCAGATAGTAGAATGGTGGTGGCCAGGGCTGTGTAAAGTGGGTATTAGGGAGATGGTGGTCAATGGGAACAAAATTCAGTAGTGGAAGATGAATAACTTCTGGAGCTCTAACGTACAACACTGTGACTATAGTAAACCACATTGTATTCTGTACTGAAAATCTAATAAGAGGTTAGATCTTAAGTGTTCTTAATATACACACAAAAAGATGGTACCTATATGAGGTAAAGAATACTACTGTTCTGTACACCAGACATTAAAATATATGTTAATTAGCTTGATTGTGGTGATTATTTCACAATGTATATCACATTACCAAGTTGTACACCTCAAATATATATAATGTTAAATGGTTAATTATAACTCAATAAAGCTGTGAAAGATAAATAATGGGTTTTGATTAAATAATGTTCAAGAAAATTTTAGCAGACATCTAGAAACACTTAAAAGCATAATATAATGTAGGATATTTTTTTCAGGATTAGATTAGGTCAATATTAAGGTATATATTAATATATATTACATTATTTGGAAAGTGTGAAAATATCATCTGACCATTTTTTAATATGGTGAAAATGCCTTTAACAAAATTCAATTCCCTTCACTTATTAAAAAAAAAACTCTCAAAAATTGAAAAAATAGAAACAGATAAAAGTTTCCTTAGTATGATAAAGAGTATTAATCTCAAATCAAAGGCTAGTATTATCACAATAGGAAGATACTAGAAACATTTTCAGTAAGGTCAGGAATAAGACAAGAATATAGTCTATTACCATTATGATTCAAATAGTCTTTGTAGCTATTGTCCAATAAAATTAGAAAAACAGATATTAGACATATAAACATTGAAGGAGGTTAACTAATAATTAAAGAGAATCAAGTAAAAATAACATATTAGTGTAAAAGAACAAACAATAGCATATACTGATAGCTAGTAATATAAAACAATAACTTTTATGTACTTCAACAACTACAAGCCAGAAGAAATATGATGCAGGAAATGTCCAATTTATATTAGTAATGGATAAGATAAATTGGATGGAATAAAACTTTGCAAGAAATGCTCAAATTCTACATTAAATTTTTTTTAAAGTATTCCTGAATGACACAAAGTTGTAAACAAATGGAAAGGCTTAGACATTTTCTTAGAAAAGGAGTCTCAATATGATTATCTTGTATATATATCCCTCCTTTTATTTCACATATTAATAATATGACATTTAAGATTTTCATCAGGATTGTATCTGAAAGTACTAGTTGTCACTATTAAATACTTTATTATCCATTTCAGACTAACAGAATAGTGTCCTCAGCCCCTATGAGCAGGGACAACTGTGTCATTCTGGACCATGAAATAAGAATGGCAGTTACTTGTACCCTTCCAACCTAGGCCAATAAAAAGTCTATGGGTACTTCTATATCTTTCTTCCACTTGAAGCAATCTTGGAGGAGGCTTTGTTTTGAGATTAATGGGTCTAAAGATTGGAACAATTTGGATTCTTCAGTTACAATGCTGAATAGAACTATTTGGGAAGTTGTTTGGACATGGCAGAATTTGTGGGAGTAGAACAAAACAAAACAAAATAGACAAAATAAACTTCTTTCTTTAAGCCACTGAAAATTTGTAATTGTCCGTTCCTACTAATTAAACATCGAATTCTGACTAATATGCAGGAAAGTTGATATCAGAAGTGATATGTTTACATAACAGCTATAAAATATGTGACATTGACTTAACAGTCAAAAACGGTTACAAATGTAATATTTAATATATAAATGCAATTAGCACTTCATTAAAATATAAAAATGTTTAGATTCGATTAAAAATGAATTCCAGTCACATACTACTTGTAAAATAAAAATATATACTAGGAGTGCCAAAAAATGTACACATTTTAAGAGATGTTACCTATGTATTACTTTTCGAAGTTGAATTGTGTTACGTTGCAATGAGCAGTGTGATGTTCACTCAAAACATAGTGTTAATCAAATGAATGCTAGTGTCATTCATTGTATTACAATTTTAATAGAGTTTTTTCCTTTCTTAAAATGTGTATATGTATTTTTGGCACACTGTATACAAATTGAAAGTATAAAGCGAAGGTACCTTGGCTAAATAAAAACAAAGAGAAGGCCATTAGCACCATTTCTAGTTAACGTGGCAGTGGTGGATCTATGTGTTCAAAGACAAAAAGAAAATAATAGGTGTAAAATTTTTCAAGGACACTAAAGTAGCTCAAACAATCTTTTGACGTTCACAACTATTGTGGTTTTCATAAAAAAACATGAGATCCTACTGACAAATCTATACCATCAATATGAGTAATACATTTTCTGAACATAATATAAATAATTAAAAAAATAAAATTGCATTTTAATACACCAAGAGCAATTTAAAATTATAAAGTATCATTTATAATAACAATAATTATTATAAAGTGTCAGAATAATTCAAACAATAGGTGTGCAATAATGTTTATGGAGGACATTAAAACTTTATTAAAAGCCATTAAAATAAATACTATATTGAAATGTGTAACATATTTATGAGAAAAAATATCCTAAGTATGGTAATTATGTGCATACTAATTTATAAATTCCTCACAATTTCAACAAAGACTCTTTTAGTTTCTTTTTCTTTTTTTTTCTTTTCTTAATTTGGCAAGTGGATTCTCACCATTATAGAAAAAAATCAAATGGCTAAGAGCAGCCAAGAAAATTTTGTAGAACAATTTAGCAAGGGTTAACCTAGCAAATATTGAGTTGTAATATAAAACTATGGTAACGAAGATAGTATCTGAAACAAAAACAGTTTTGTGATGATTAATTATTTATATTAAAAACAATAAAATTCCAACCCCATACCATAAACAACAACCTTTAAAGAGTTAATAAAATACATCAAAGAATACACTGCTTTAGTAGGGAAAAATTTTATAAACAATATGCAAAAACACATAACATAAAAATTGGTAATTCTACTTCATTAAATATGTATAAATTGGAAAGTAATTTGGCAATAGTTAGCAAATTTGAAGATGTACTCACCATATGACAAAGTAATTCCACCTCAGATTACAGACCACAGAAAATCTTTCACATTTGTACTGGGAAACAAAGCTAAGAATGTTTCTAGTAGCAGTGTTTTTAAATAGTGAAATAAAAAAAAAAAGATGAAACAACTTAAATGTCCATCAACAGGAGAATGGATACATAAACTGTAGTTACTCATATAATGGATTTATTCAGAGAAGTGAAAATAAATTATTTATTTTTTACATAACAGTACAAATAAATCTCAGAAATGTACTATTGAGCAAAAAAGAGAGAGTTGCATGATTTTACATATCTGAGAACATATTTCATAAAAACAGTTATATAAAATAGTAATATAAAAGTTTGCATATATATACTTTGCACAAAAAAATGTAAAATGAAATAGATGAGATACAAGTCTTCTGTAAAAGATGATGAAGTAAGTACATACTCTGCTTGCCTCCTCCCGAGGAGGAGGCAAGACATTAAATTAAAACTAAACCACAGAACAACCATCACTGAGAAACACCTAAAACTGAGCTGAACAGAAGTGCTATAAATAAGGATATAGAGAAGCAACCATATTGAGACTGGTAGGAAGGGAGAAGAAATGGAACGGGCTGGTTCTATACTCATGTGTGGCAGTTAAAAATCAGGAAGTATATCTCAGTTGCAGAAGTCCCATTTGAGGACTATAGGGTCCCAAATCCACACCAGGATTCCCAGCCCAGGGTTCCTGTATTGGGAAAAAGAAGTCCTAATAACTTCTGTCTGTGAAAATCAGCACAGATTGCTGACTGAGATGGAGAGTGGCTGAAGTCCCAGTCACTCCTTTTAAAGTGCTCAACCACAGACTTGCTGATGGACTCACTGGCCCCAAGGTCAAGCTTGGGGCAGCAGTTAGAAAGGCACCGGGGTCATATGGGGATAAACTGAATTGTCTGGCTACAAGTCAAAGGTTAGAGGGAAAGCTTTCTCCCACACAAAAATGCTAGCAAAAGCCATTGGTCCTTTGTTGAGTCTTCCCCTCATTCAGCAGATGCTCACAAGCACAAGCCATATCTGAGTCTCCATCAACCTAGCTAACATAGTTTGTCCCACCCTAATCACTCCCTGAGAAACCACCCCACAAAACTTGAGGGCCCACCTAACTTGATGGCCCATCCAAGCAGCTTTCAGTGGCTTTTCTATACAAATGGCCCATCTTGGCTCATGCTGTGGACTTTCCCAAAACATCTCAAATGTTCACAAACCCCAAACAAGAAGCATGTGGCCTCAGTGTGCCCCATGCATCTTACTAAACAGCCCCAAGCCTGGCACTAGTGGCAGCCAGTCCCAGTGTACAGCTTAGCCACTCCCAGGCACCTCCAAGCTCAGCACAAATGGAAACCATCCACAGATCAATTGATACCTCATACCAAGTGGCCTTCAGCAGATCACAGGCAGCAGCTGACTCTGGCCTACACTAGAGCTTCTCTCATAGGTCCCAGAAAAAATATACCCAGAGCCCAGTTTCAGATCATACCAGATCACCACCCAACTATCTCCCAAAGGGCAGACTCAGCAGGCACCAGAACCCTGCTGGAGTAAATCCCGCTCCATAGGGTTATCCCTTGCATGACTGTTCCTCCACTGTATTCACCGACAGTCTTCAAACCAATCAGCCCGAGAGTCATTCCCTTCCCTTGATGTGCCAACAGTAATCAAGGTTCAACTACAACAGGATGGCACACACAACCCACACAAGGGACACACCTGAAACAACCAGCTCAGGTGACTAAGGAGATTGCATCATGGGGCCCCACAGGATACCTACTACATAAGGCCACTCTACTAAGACTGGGAGCATAGCAGCTCTAACACAGAAACAAACACAGAGCGACAGCCAAATGGGGGAGAAAAGGAAACATGTCCCAAATAAAAGAACAAAGCTCCAGAAAAAAAACTGAAGAAAATAAAGACAAGCAATCTGCCAAAGACAGAGTTCAAAACAGTAGTTATAGGATCCTCAGTGATCTCAGTGAGAACTTTAACAGAGATAGAAAACATAAACATGAGATAGAAAGAAAACATAAAAAGACAAAAAAAGAAAAACAACACCAAAAAACAAACAGTCAGAAATGAAGAATACAATAACCGAAATGAAGACCACATTAGAGGGAATCAACAGTAGATTAGATAAAGCAGAGAATCAAATCAGCAATTTGAAAGATAAGGTAGCAGAAAACACCTGATCAGAACAACAAAAAGAAAAAGTAATCCAAAAAAATAAGGATAGTTTAAGGGGCCTCTAGGACAATATTAAGCATACCAACTGTCATGCAAGGTGGCTTGGGGGGTCTCTGGTCCTGCTCCCCACATAAGAATGCAGGACATGGTGAGGCCAAAAAGGAACACCCATGGAGTCATAGGTACGGGAGTCATACCACTATCGTCTCACTGTTGGCTGGATTGGAGACACAGGAGGCAGGAGCCACCACGATCCACAATCCACACTCTGCCACACTATGCATTTGCCAGCCACCATCTTCTTGCTAGACCCATTTTCTGCTAGTGTAGCCACAGCAGTTATATTAGTGGCCAATGGCTCACGGGTTACAGCTGACGGCCAACTAGTCATAGCTGATGGTCATCCAATCACAGTTAATGGATATTTACTACCTGAGCCAGCACCTTTCCATGTGAGGCTGAGAGCCTGGAAACTGCACTCCTGGCTCTGTCCCCACACCAACATTTACATCATCAGAGTACCCTAAGGAGAAGAGCGAGAACAGGGAATTGAAAACTTATTTGAAGAAATAATGATGGAAAACTTCCCTAACCTAGCAAAGGAAATACACATACCAGCCCAGGAAGCGCAGAATTCCAAACAAGACAAACCCAAAAAGGCCCACACCAAGTCACATCATGATTGAAATGCCAACCAAAAGTTAACGACAAAGAAAGAATGTAAAAGCAGCAAGAGAAAAACAGCTAGTTAGATAAAAGGGAGTTCCCATAAGACTATCAGGTGATTTGTCAACAGAAACTTTGCAGGCCAGAAGGGTTTAGCACAAAATATTCAAAGTGAAGAAAAGTAAAGACCTACAACCAATATTAGTCTATCCATCAAAGCTATCATTTAGAATCAAAGGACAGATAAAGAGCTTCCCAGACAAGAAAAAGTGAAAAGAATTCATCACCACCAAACCTGCGTTACAAGAAATGTTAAAGGAGAGAGGGAAAAAATGTATATGAATAATAAAGTAGCAATAACTGCATACCTACTAACAATTTAAATATAAATAGATTAAATGCTCCAAACTAAAGACATAGGTTGGCTGAATGGATAAGAAAACAGGGCACTTATATGCTGCCTATAAGAGACTCACTTCAGATCAAAAGACACACACATACTGAAAGTAAAGTGATGGAAAACGACATTTCATGAAAACAGAACCAAACAGAAACAGCTGGATAGCAATAATTACCCAGAAAAATACTTTAAAACGTATAGCAAAAAACTTTAAACCGTACAGCAAAAGACTTTAAAGCGTATAGCAAAAGAGGAAGAAGGACCCAATAATTCCAATTCTGGGTATTCATCAGAAGAAACCCAAAACGCTAATTGGAAGAAATATATGAATCCATATGTTAACTGCAGCATTATTTACAACAGCTAAGATATGAAAGCAACCTAAGTGTCCATGTATAGTTGAATGGATGAAAAAGAGGTGGTTCATATATACAATGGAATGTTACTCAGTCACAAAAAAAGAATCGAATCTTGCCATCGGCAACAATATGGATGAACCTAGAGGGCATTATACTAAATGAAATAAGTCACACAGAGGAAGACAAATGCCATATGATTTAACTTAATGTAGAATATAAAAAACAAAATAAATGGACAAATGAAATATAAATGAACTCATAGATACTGAGAACATTTTGATGGCTGCCAGGTAAGAGGGGTTTGGGGGGGATGGATGAAAAAGTGGAAAAGATTAAAAAGTACAAACTTGTAGTTACAAATAGTCATGGGGATGTAAAGCACAACATAGGGAATACAGTCAATAATATTGTAATAGCTATATATAGTATCAGATGGTACTAGGTTTATCAGGGTGATCACTTCGTAAGTTATATATAAGTGTCTAATAACTATGCTGTACACCTGAAACTAATATAATATTATACGTTTACTGTAATTTAAAAATAAAATTTATTAACAAAAAGAAATCGAGGAGAATGACATACAAATTTTTGAAAGTGGTTAAGTATGACAAAAAGAGGATGGGAATATTTCTGAGAGCAACACTGATGGTTTCAACATTATGTCTAAGCTGGCTTGGGGATACATAGGTTTCTTATACTAACTTTTAGTCTTGAAGGATGTCTGATATATTTCATAATTTTTTTCCTAGAAATAAGGTTTAACATCTAATAGTAATTAAATATGAAAGACCCAATTAACCAGTTTAATAAAATTTTGAAAAGCAACCGTTAAGAATATATGTGTAAGATAAGTTTTAATTTTTAGGAAAACTATTTTTGTTTCAATTATAACATGAATATTAAAACGTTGTACTGTAAAATAATAATCCTGGATAATCAACATGTATTTTTTTAACAGAATAATTATCATTTAGGAGCAAGTGAGGGCTAATTATAAATTAAAACCTGTTTTATAAAAGTAAACAAAATGATGAATGGAATGTAATATAAAGCAAAATTTGCAGATGTTATGTATCTTTTGCCTTACATTTCTGAAGCGAGAGAGCAAACTTATATAAGTTACATTCTTCAATAAACTTCTATCTTGTTCAAGACTGGCCAACTAGGTGGCTTAAAGATTATAATGATTCAAGAACATGAAATCAGTAGATGACTGATTCAAAACTTAATAACAGCCAGTTACTGATCCTTGAACTTAATTTAACCAAGTTGCCCTGACTGATGGTCTCTTCCTTTGCGTTTTTAGTAATTATCAGAGCTACAATATCTTGAAATATGAGTATATGTGAACTAGCCTTTTCAGGGTAACCTCTAAATACAATGAGCGTGTTTTGGCAGGCCCTGGTAGGCACAAGTCGTTTTGTCAAGCTATTCTGTTTCGAGTCATGATGATACCTTTGGATTCAAACCATCAGGCATCAGCAGCTGCTGCCTAAATGGATTCTACCTCTATTAAACTGATGCAGGAAAGTTCTGCCTTCTCGACAAGATGTTAATAATGAAATACTACGTTTAGAATTGACTAGTCCTGGAGATATCTGCTTTAAAATGTCACCTGGATTAAGAAGTACAAATTTCCAGTTATAAAATAAGTAATGAGGATGTAATGTACAGCATAGGGTATAGAGTCAATAATATCAATAATAACTATGTACGGTATCAAATGGGTACTAGATTTATTGTGGTGATACCTTTGTAAGTTATGTAAATGTTGAATCACTATGTTGTACAACTGAAACTAACATAAGTCTGTATTTCAATTATAATTAAAAATAGAAATAATTTAAAAAGCCTCAAAATTATATGAAACTTTAAAAAAAAACATAAAATGGATAAATATTGAGATCATCCATGGTAAGCAAAATAAGACAGAAAAAGTCAGGAACAATATGACTTCGCTCACGTATTTGATATAAAACTGAAAGCAACAAATGAACAAGACAAACACACAAACAACAACAAAAAGAATCATAGACACAGACAACAGTTTAGTGGTTACCAGAGGGTAAGAGGAGAGAGGAGTAGAAGAAGGTGAATGGGGTCAAATATATGGTGATGGAAGGAGAAATTTTCTAGAGATGAATAAAGAAGCTTATTCTTTCAGAATGAACTCTCTTTCACACACACACACACACACACACACACACACACACACACACACGAAAAACACTATAAAAAATAGCCAGACCGAAAAGACATATTGATTATAAAAAGGAGTTATGAGTTTGGCAAAATACTTTTCTTCTGCAATAATAATGGAGAGCTTTGAGACATAAAACCTAGTACTCAATATTTTTATACTCAACTATCTTGTTTTTAGATGTGACAGATAACAAAATACATATTCAAATATGTGGATATTCATTAAAATATGAATTAATTTTGAAATAATTACATAAATTAATGGAAAATGAAGCAAATTAGTGTTTTTTTGAAGAGAAAATTTATAATAGAAAATAACTGACAGTGAACATTGAAATAAATTTTCCGTAGTTAAAGATAAGCAAATGTTTCACATAAGGTTAAACCTGAATGGAAAAAATTTTAACATTAAAGAAATAATTTAAAAATAATAATTAAGTAAAACTATTACAAGTTGTCTGATATCCAAAAAGCACTAATAAGGAAAGAGGGTACATGGTTGTGAGATTGTGAGCCTGTCATGAGATATCACAGTACAGAATGACAAAATGACATAAGGAGGGTTCAGGAGGTATTTTTAAATAGGAAAAATAGGCTAAATTATATATAACATATGTCCCTTATATGTTTTATCATTAGGTATGAATTATTCCTACCATATCATGTTTGGAACGATATAGTCTAGCTATTATCAGCATTATTTCTATGCATAAAGATTACAGGAAATCAATGTTTATATTTAACTTCTCTGTTTTTTTTTCTAAATTTGTCATGGCCAACATATATAATTTTTTAACATAAAAAATATTACAAACATATCTGAAATAAATATATCAAAATATTTTCTTTGAACATCAGTGGTAGCAGAGATTAATGATGTATTTTATGTTTATCTTAATGTGGTTTTAATTATTAACTCAGAATAACTTTGACATTAAAAATTATGGTAATATAGTGCAGAGCCCCATTTTTGTTTATAATAAAACTGACTACATTACAACATGGAATGAATTCTATTTGATACTGAGGAATAGCAATGCTTAATAGCAACACCGATTTGTCACATTAACCTAAAATTGAATTATGGATATACAAAGTTTGAGAAACAGTTAAGGCAGCATTAGCTCTCTTCTTTTAAGCTATGGGGCTCTGCTTCTCAGTCAACCACCATTATGAAATAATGTGCTATCTCGAAAAATAATATGTGGTCAGCCATGATTATTAATGCCAGAGCATAATAATTAAAATTCTTTTCTAGGCAAGTAGGTCATATCCTGCTTATATGACAGAATATTTTATGTTTGGTACTTAATACAAGCATAAAATGCAACAATAGAAATAATATGTGCATATATATGTATATATCTATATATAGCGGTAAGATTTGGATTTCTCTGTGGCATTTGGAATTTTCATAATTGGGAATGCCGGGTGGCCTGACCTCCAGGGAAGAGAGCTAAAGTGAGGAGAGTGGAAACCGAGAATACAGCAGAAGATAAAAAACACATGCAGCATGCAGCTAGATCACTTAGCCTGATCAGGAAGGTAAGAGGGCAGGTAAGGTGCATGTCTTCTTAGGAAAAAGAGTCTTTATATGTGTTGGTTAGAAATGAGGATAGTGCAGAACTGGGATTACAAGGTGGGACTGGAAAAGATGATTACAATTTACAAGGAGAGGCTCAGAGACAAATAAAAAAAGTTTGGCAACGTATTCATGGTCATTAAAGCAGCTGAGTTTCATGAATCTGGAGTCTGCCAGTGTCATTATTCAGAGTTCCTCATGTGTAAATCAGTTTGTGGGCAAGGAACCTGGTGTATGTATTTGTTAATAATAGGAACATATACAAGGAGTGAAATAAAACAGCATCAACGAAAAATATGTACTTATTTTTATATTTAAAACAATTTAATCATGAGAAAAAGTTTTTTTTTCATGGAAATAAAACAGAGAAATTCAAAGTCATATCATTTACTATTTAAAATACGGTATAAAATGTGTCACAGTTAATGTTTACAGGTCAAGCAGAATTACAAATCTAATTATTTTTAATTGAATTGACTATGCAGAAAATTCCTTTGTGAGGCAGTTTAAAACTACAACGTTTGTTAGTAAATATGTTACGTATTACATATATTGAGAAAACTAGGTAGGTGATGGAAGTAAAAGAAAAATAATACAAGAAACTCCTGACAGCACATTCAATTATACTATTAATTCAGTGCAAAGTGGAAACTTGAAAGCAACTGACAAAAGTGACTTTTGAAAAGGGGAGCATGGATAAAGTTGAAAGAAAGTAATGTACAGTCCAGCTGCTAACACAAAGGAGGAAATAGAAACATTTTGTACTTCTTGGCACCCTTCTCTTCTCAGGTTTTCTGTATTTCAGTTGTTGATGTTCCTAATCCATTAGGGTTTTACTTTCTGGCAAGGTAAGAACAGAAAAGCCTTGATTGTGCCACTATAAACAAAGTTTAAGTAATTATATCTCAAAAGCCTTCCAAAAAGGATTTCTTTTCTCTGGACTCTGTAACTGGGTGTTGGGAAAAGCTTCCTGGTATGGCATTTCTCAGTTTTCATTTTCACTTTGGCTAAGAGGCCTATTCTTGCTCTGTTTTTTTCTTATTTTGATAGATCCAAGTTGGTTTCATTTCTTGAGTAGCAGATTACTCTGAAATTATTGCAGGTGGCTAAAAGGATTTGGTTTTGTTTCAATTTAGGCAGACTTCAATATATTGTAGTTTCATTTGTGTAACAGAATTTTACTAGTTTACCTTTGCTTGCCCATTCTTTATGTACTACCAGCTAGTTTATCATTTATGTGATATGCTTTATAGATCCAATATATTTGAAATCAATGCAAGATTTGTCCAGGTTAGAGTTTTGCTCTGAGTAATGAAAGGAAATATGTTTCCAGAAATTAAATCAATTTAAAGAAATAGTGTTTAGATGGTATTTTAAAAATCTTCTTCCATATATTGTTCAAAAAATTAACTCTTAATTTTAAGTCTTTTGTCAAACCATAACTCTGAAATACCTTCTTTGTTTATCTTTATTTCCTTGTTAGTTTTCTCAAAGTTCACTCCCTCTACCAAAACTTTCAGAGGTAATTTGATCCAAATTTGATAATTCTAATCATTCCAAATTGCCTTGTCATCTATGTAAATATGTCATACACTTTTACTTGGGTTGGAGCATATCACTATGAACTTTTTATCTTGAGTAAAAGAGAACTGATAAAGACAGAGCTCAGTTAGTCTTTGAGTAAAAAACAAACAAACAAACAAACAAAAAACCCACAAAACTGGGTGAGACTACGTAACATTCAGGATAATTGTTGTTAAAATTTGCTTCACTGATACAATTTTAGAAACAAGGAGTAGATACTCATGTCTGTTGTCTTAGCTCAAGATATGATTATGACAATTAAAAATGAGACTCTGATTCTGATATAGCAACCTAGTAGGAGACTGACTGGTAGCTCTCATGATAGAAGTAGAAGTGTTTTACAAGAAAAGTGACTGCCCCAGGATGATACTTAACTAACTAGCTACAATCCTTAGTTTATACCTTTGAATAGCATGTTATATTTATTGAATGATTCATGTGGGTCAAGCACTTCTTGAATGCTTTGCCTATATTAACTAAGGTAATCACAGCAACCCTGTGAAGTAGAAATATTACTATACAAAGATGAAGAAACTGAACCAGAAGCATAAAAAACAAAGGTCATATAGATAGTGAGTGTGTGGTAAGTATTTAAACCCAAGTGATCTGGCACCAGAGCTTAGATTTTTAAATACCGACTGTACAGCATCTGAAATGAGTTCTGATATCAATTAACCGTGGTCAAAGAAAAGTCACATTTATCTACCTCTTTCATTCTTAGAGGGGATGTTTGGTCTTAGAGGGTTCACTGATAGTTGGCAGAGGGGTTAGGTTTTCTACTATTATGTCCTCTTTGCCCTAGAAAGCTGCAATAAATAGACTTGTTTTCTAAGATATGGGTTCGGTGTGACCTAATTTGATTTACCCATGTATATGGTTGGGTAGAACTGAAATGGTTCTTTTCTAATATCCTAGTTGAAAAACAAAATCGAAACAACAAGAACAAAAAACAAAGCAAAAAACTTAGGGATCACACAATGATACTGTCATTTATATTTATTTGCTGGTTCATTTTATTTGTATTAGCTAATTAATTTTATTTATATAAGTAAATAAATACAAACTCACACTTGTATTTCAACTAGAAGGTAGGCTTTCTGTGTTCTATTATAATTGTGTAATATAAGAAAAATAATTATTTCCAAAACTTTATACCTAGAAATAAGAAAATAACAAGTCCAGAAGGTCAGTATAACTTGTTTGTGACCAAATCAAGACAATAAGTCATCTGGGCAGACTCTAGGCTAGTTCTCTTTTTACTATAATATACAAATGTGGGATAAAAAAGATAAGGTTCATGTCTTAGGCAACATAATTTTGCAATTCAGCCCAAGACATATAACTGATAAGAAATAAAATCACATTCAAAATAATTTGAATAAAAATTAATATATTAAAATGCTTCTAAATTTAGTATTATCACCAGAGAAAATCTACTAATGACATAATTCATGAAGCTTACACCAAGAGAAAATTCTTTGGCTTGTCATAAGTCTGATCACATGCTTAGAGTGCTTAGAGTGTGAGTTGAACACTCAATACATGTTTATACTACAGGTAACATTTGTTTGAACTATCTGCTCACTGATTGGCAGGGAGACTATTCACACACAATAATTAGAAAGTACTTCAGATTTAGACAAACCTTGATTACAATGTTGCCAATTCCATGTACTTGGCCAAATCACTTAAATGAGTGCTGTTTCTTTGTCTATGAAATGAAGATAATGTTGTATATGATCACTGTTCTCAGTCAAATATATAATGTGCTTAACACTCTCTAACATATCTACAAAATTTAAAAAATAATTTATTTTTATTGTTAGTATTATTAAGTGCTCAATGGCAAACCTTGTACAATATGCCCCCCTCCTTCCCCCCGAGATTGTTTCATAGGATTCAAACCAGTAGGCAACATACTTATTTCTTCTAATTATACAGATAGTCTTTTCAGGAGAAGGTTGTGAATAAAGGAGAGTTGTGTAAGGAATCCTAAGTAAACTCAGTTACATCTAGAAACACGAAATGTGTTCTGGGGAGGTACCATACGAGAAAATACATAAGGTTCATTTAATGTGTTGTGAAATAAGTAGATTTGGGAAAATATAAAATGTTGCAAGAAAATTATTAACAAATAAATAAGAGTTCTAGAAATTTTAAAATAACTGTTAAGAGAAGCTGTAAACATGGTTATTAGATTGAGGTCAATCACTTAAATCACTTATGTGTGTGTTGGTCATTGCTACTATGATCAGGAAGTGCACAGATCAGGAAGATTTTCATTCTTTTCTTTCTGCTCCATAACCTAAATGTAAGTTGAACATATTTCAAAGGTTATAATTTGGTAGAAATCTTGATTGGCACTGTAAGCAGAAGTTGTCAGTGATAACATAGCATATACCCAGAGTGAACAAGATTTATTTTTTTTCAAAAAGAAGTGATGAAAATTTTTTCCAATAAAAATTTCTTTTACAGTTGCTTTTTTTGAGTTAAAATGACTTATGCCTACCATTATGAGTGTATACATTTGTGTAATTCATAGAATGGTGCAATTTATAGATGGAAGCAATATAATACAGTCAATAGACTTTGCAATTGTACAGTCAAGTGTTCAAATCTTGCCTTTAAATGGCATTTTTTATATGTGAATGTAGATACGAATCTAGAATTATTTAAACCACAAAACTGTTTTTTTCTATCTGTAAAAGAGAGACCTAATGGGATACCACTTTACTCAAAGTCTTCTTAATGGTAGTTATTGTTATTATTATTATTAATGCTAATTGTTTCCTCCTCTATTATCCCAGAGCACTTTTTATCATATTGCTATATCTCTCTCTACAACTCTGGAATAAAACAGAATATAATGTAGGTGCCTAGGGATATGTGCTAAATTAATGAATCATAAGCTATGAGATAATATAAATCTATTAGTATATGTACACACAAGTAGAAATCAAACAGTGAATAATGAGATGTTACATTAACTACATAGGTGCAAATATAAACAAAAATTTTCTACATCTGAATATGTTTTCATTTAAGTGTAGCCCAAAACTAGCATGCAAACCAAAATAGAAATAGCAGAGGCTTAGTATTGCCATGTTATTTCTTTACAATTAAATATGTTTACCATCTTATGTAACATGATTCACTCTGTTATTTGATAACTTTAAACATTTTAAAACATGACAGAAATCTTTAAAAAATGTAGTTTATGCTAGTACACACATATAAACAGCTTGCTAAACTAGAGAGAAAATGATCATTGAACTAAGAATGACTTGGTTTCAAATCAAATTTTTTAACCTTGACATAAAACTAAATGAAGATAGAGTACAAAAGAAAAGTATAAGAAGAAAAAGTGAAGAAAGGTTGATGCAAGAAAATTAATTGGGAAAAGGGAACAAAAAATGGGAGGAAAAAGTTAACAAGGGAAGTTAAACACAGGCAGGATTCTATTTAAATATATGGAGACAGTGAAGTAGTAGGTAAAATAGTTTAAAAATAAGAAAAAAATATTTTTTTTCTCCTTTTACCCAGAACTACTGTAGCCAACCAGCCTTTGTAAAGAAGGTTTGCACTATTCAAATTAAAGGAAACACAAATTAATTTTGCTTTTGTTCCTTCCTGGCAATTGCTGACGAAATATAAGAGAAAGATAGGTGGTTCTGTTGTGTTAACAGGGGGTTTTGGAGTAGTTGGTCCTTTTGTTTTGGCAGAGATGTTATAGTGTCTTTGAATATGGCAAAAGCGGTCTAGAAATTGTATGAGAGTAATAAAGAAAAACTGAAGGGAGAGGAAAAGATCTTAAAATGGAGAGGGAGTAGAGCCATGTAGCCATGTGAAAGCCCTCTGTCACACTAGAACGTAGATTATATATGTCTACACTTGTGTTAGTAATATTAGGTGGAAACTCAGGGGACAGTTTCTGAGTGCTACACCTGGGATGATGTAGTACAATATCGGGCCAGCAATGTAAGGGTTGTGTAATGGACCATAAAGAGAAAATGTAACTAGCAGTGATTATGAAAAACACTATTGCACTATAGCTGGGATAGATTTTTAGTAAATTATATCAAACAAGTCTAAAAAGCTATGGCACCTGAGTTGACATCTAGCTTAAAAGGGTTGGAGAGTGGTACGCATAGCAATATACTCAGCAGTGTGAGCCCACTGTTGCTAGAGAATAAATTAGTCAAACAAACAAGCAAATTAAAAAAAAAAAAGCTGATTTCTTAAGAGTTAGTGCTAATTTCATTTTTATCCATTTGATTAGCAGTTATTAGTAAAGTAATTGCTACTCCAAAATTTTTAACCGCTCTTTTCTAATCCTGTTTTCTCAAAGACCCAGTTTCAGTTACTGCAAGAGGACAGTGAGGATGACCCAGGCCTACCCTAGGCAAAATGTCAGCAGAACTGTGTTGACTCTAGTGAATAAATATTATTTCTGTCTCTCAGGGAGTTGGCCTCACTAGGGAATTGGGTTTTCAGAGGCAATTTACTCTCTGGCTGGTTTTCTAAAGGACTACGTTAACAGATAGGAGCTTCCAGTGTACTTAATTTTGAAATATCATTTGACCTTATGTCTGAAGGTAACACTTGGGGCATAATCTGTTCTAAATATGTTTTCCTGCTTCTCACGCAAAACAAATTGGACCTAGTGGCAGAAAATTCTTCTATACATCATTACTTACCAAATATGGAACAAACTTGAATGACAATAAAATCATTCTTTCTAAAACCTTAACCTTTAAACCACTTTTCACTGACTGTCCAGGAATTCTCAAGTGAGTTGAATTAGAAGAAATGGTGGTTGACTATATTTCCAATTTTAGTAAACACTTAGTGGAGTATATCATATATACTGAAAGTGCACAAACCACAGTTGTCACAAAGTACGTAAACTCATTTATTTTCTCCCTCTCTATATCTATCTATCTATCTGTCTATCTATCATCTATTTATCTATCTCAGTATGTATACATACATACATATATCTGGTATTTATCTATCTATATCTATATAACTATATATCTGGTATATAAAGCAATTCTCTCTTGAGGAATACAATAAAAAACATAACTTTGCATTGTCTCCCATGTACCATTAAAATGTACTTGGTGTGGGAAATTTAGATTTTCCCTTTCTCCTTGATGAAATTTGGGACTCTGGTTGAGACTCTACAATCTTATCTTTTTGGTCATTCTTTGGTATTGAAAGACTTTCAGTCACTTTAAATTGTAAACACAGTCCAGATGTCGTGTTAAAATTGTACGTTCTGAGTCCATAATCAAAACTATAAACTTGTTTTAACATTGATCCTCTCCCCTCTTCACTGCTAGAGCCACTGTGGGGAAGGTGCTTTCCTCTTTCTGCTCAGAGCACATCCTTCTCCTTAATTGCTTAGTCCTCACCTCATCAGATTCGAGCTCAGAGAGACAGAAGTGGAGAGAAGGCTACAGTTTTCCATGGCAGCAGGTATTTGTGATTTCTGAATCGATCTCTATGTTACTTCCTGTGTTCTTCAGAGGCATATCTCCACTGCCTGCTCCTGCATAGATTGATTCACCTTCCCCTCCAGGTCTGTGTTCTTCCTGCAGCCCCAGTTTTTCCTGTAGTCCATGTCTCACAGAACCTGACAGGTAATTTTTATGGACAGTCTTTACAATAACTCTGTGCTCTCTATGCATTCCCCAAACATTCTTATGCCTAAGTTGGAAAGGTTTACTTCACAAATACCATCCTTCTGCCCAGTTGCCCCAGGGCAGCAGCAATGTCCTCTGGCCTTAGGCATGATCCAGAGAGCAGCTCCATGTGCTCCCTTAAATACTGGAAATGTATCTCAAGCTACCTGATGAATCTCTCTGGAGTTACTGTGGATGCACTTGAGGTAAAGGGCCTGGGGTTAGGAGTCACAGAATAAGGAGTGACACTGTCCCAAAAAGAAAGCAAAAAACAAAACAAAACAAAACAAAAAAAAACAAACCCTCTTCACAAACTTTCCTTTTTATTCTGTGGATCTGTTTCTACCTTCTATCTGGGTCAGGAGTCCCAACAAGTAAGGCCTTCATGTCATAAACCATTCCCAAATATTTATTTTGAAAGTTTTCATTTTGTTCTCTCATGTTACTTGCAACCTCTATTGTATTATGAGTGCTTGATATATTATTCTCTTGTATATCTATGGTGTCTATAATAGTTATAAATAAGACTTTTATATAGCACTTATTCTTTATTTTCTTAAATATATAGCATGATTGTTTCCCTATCCTAATAAAGTTTCTTCTTTCATAAAATTTTAATAGCTGTAGATTATTCCTTTCTATGAATGCACCATATTTCATATAAAATATTTCCTACTTTGGACAAACTGCTTATGATTACTTCCCCTAAATTTTTACTATTGTTAATAAAGTACTACTCATATAAATTCTTAGTGGAAACATTCATGTTTATTTCTTTAAGATAAATCCTTAAAAAGAATTGCTGAGTCAAATGTATGCATATTTTTAAGAATTTGAGTATATATTTCCAAATTGTCCTCCAGAAAGTTTGTCACAGCAGAAATATATAAAGGTTCCTGTTTAATTTATACTTGGCAATAATTCATATATAATTTCTTTAGTCTTTCTCAGTTGATGAATAAAAATTAAATCTCACTGAGAATTTATCTTCAATTACTAGTGTGTTTGAAACTATATATATGTGTGTATATATATGCATGTATATACACACACACACACAGAGTATTTTTATTTGAGTTTAGAAAATTGTTCATTTCTTTGTCCACTTTCTATTGCTACATTATTTTTATTTATTTATTTGCATTTAAATATTAAGGATATCAAAACTTTGGCCTTCTGTATCTTTCAGAATCCAGTCAAAAAATGGAAAGCACATTGTCTACTTCAAACAGAAAATTTAATACATGAGATATAGTATAAAAGTTTTGGAACATCTGAAAGAACCGAAAAGAGAGGGGACTGGTAGGGGTGTAAAAATAATAAGCAACCTGACATCAAAAAGCCACAAGTGTCACTGAGAGGGAGCCACAAGCCTGTCCTGCTGCTGTGTAGTTACAGGGGTGGCTCCATCAGCTTCTACTCCAAATTGTCTTCCCTGATTTCACTATTTCCCCCCATACTCAATTCTAGGCACAAAAACTAAATCACTGCTTTTAGTATACAGATTGGACCATACAGTGCCTCTTATTTTAACCATCTAAAAACTTCTTATCTCATTCAGCAGAAAAATCTCTAGAACCCTTATGATATTCTTCAAGAACACTTACCATATAACCACCCCAGTCTCACAGTCTAAAACTCTGATTCTCTTCTCTTTTATGTTTGTCATACTGGTCCACTTGCTTGTCTTCAAATCTCACAAACATACAGTCCTTTTAGGGACTTCTGCTTTCCTCCTGTCTGCAGGGATCTTTCCCATTTATCCCTTTTTCTCACTCCCTCACTGTCCTCAGTTTTTCTTCAATCTTGCCTTTTCAGTCCGGGCATTTTGACATTCCTATTTATAAAACTACCACCCCAGAGCTGGTATTCCCATTCCCGTTGCTTAGTTTATATTCCTTCATTGCACTTACCAACATCTGATATATATAATATTTTCCTTATTTACTTGCCTATTGACTGTCTCTTCAACCAGAATGTAAATTAATGAGGGATATAGCCAAATCTATATCTACCAGCCTATCTGTCGGTCTGTCTGTCTATCTACCTATCTATATCCATCTACATAGGGTGCCAAAAATATATATACATTTTAAGAAAAAAAACTGTATTAAAATTGTAATACTCAATATATACCGATAACAGAAGATGAATACAAGTCACATTTGACTTCTGCAATTACAAGAGGTGCTCAAAGTGGTTACTATCAGTGTGCAGACACTTTTGATTATTGGGACTACTGCTCGAGCAACTTTGACCAAAGTGTCCACTTGTATACAGATTTTTGGCACCCTAAGTATGTATATATATATACACACATATATATTATATCTTCATTGCCCAGAATGGCGCCAGGCATTTGGAAGAGTCTTGATAAATATTTGTTTAAAAAAATGATTTAAAAGTTTAGTATGCAATTGTATGTGTTTATAAACTCTACGTTCTATGAAGTTATTTACTTGTCCAAATTTGTACTAGTGCTATGTTTTATAGATTATTACATCTCTGTAGTAGATTTTAAAGTTTGGAATTTCAAACATCCTTTTTTAAACAAACTTTAGTTTTAGAGAAATTTTAGATTTATAGAACAACTATGAAGATAGTGCAGGGTTTCTAAAAACACTACTCCCAGTTTACCTAGACATATAGCCTTAGTCTTTATCTAATGTCCTTTTTTTTTTTTTTTTTTTTTTTTTGATTCAGGAATCCTTCTGGAATACCACATTGCATTCAGTCATCTTGTATTTTTAGGCTCTTCATGGCTACAAAAGATACTCAGGCTTTCTTGTTTTTGATGACGGCCAATGGACTGAACGTTTATATCCCCTCAAAATTCATATGACAAAATTCTAACCCTCAATATGATGATATTAGGAGATGTGGCCTTTGTAATGTGATTAGATCATGTGGGTGGAGCCCTCATGAATGGGATTCGTGTACTTAAAAAAAGAGACCTCAGAGAGATTCCTCACCCTTTGTGCCATGTGAGGACATAGTGAAAAGACAGCAGTCTATGTACCAGGAAGGGGGTTTTACCAGACAGCAGATCTGCTGGAACTTGATATTAGACTTCTGAGCCTTCAGAACTGTGAAAATTTCTGTTGTTTATAAGCCACCCAGTCTATGGTATTTTTAAATATCTTCTTTTTAGTAAAACTAAAAGCAGCCAGGAGGGACAGCTTTGAGAGGTACTGGTCAGATATCTTGTAAACTTACTCTCTGTTGGAATTTTTTTTTGGGGGGTTTGTCTTATTATCGAACTTGAGTTATGGGTTTTTAGAAGCAATGCCACAGAGGAAAAGTACCCTTATCACATCATATCAAAGGCACATATTGTCAACATGATTTAACACTGTTTGTGTTAATCTTGATTGCCCGGCTAAGGTAGTGTTTTTCAAGTTTCTCCTATGTAAACTTACTCTCTGTATCCTCTTTCCATACTATATCCTTTGGAACCAAGTCACCACATTCAGTTCACACTTAAAGAGCAAGGCATTGTTCCACTTCTTAATGGTAGAATATACACAAAAAATATTCAACATTCTTTTGCATGGTTGATTCACCTATTCCCTATTTATTCATTTATTCATTTAATCATTTATTTATATAAGTATGAATGCATGAATAGTTATTTTATACTATTTTGTTGATCATAATTTGTAGCTTCGGTCATTGGGAACTCTTTGTATTGGCTCCTGCTTCCCTTTGACATATCACATGACTGTATTTTTGTTGTTGTTTGTTTGTTTGTTCGTTTGTTTGTTTTGAGCAATACCTTATTGTCTGGCACTGAAGATGTTCTAGACTCATATTGCGTATTTCCTGCCCTAGTCCTAGAACAGTCCTTTATCCAAGGATAACCTGTTTCCTTTAATCAGATTATGGTTTTAAAACCAAGACATGGGCAATAGGGGGGCTCAAATATATTTATTATTTATTTATTTATTTATTTATTTATTTATTTATTTATTTATTTTTCACTTATTCATTCATTCATCAATCATTTCTTGTGTACTTTTACCTATACATCCCAGATGGATGTTAAAATTATTGCTTCACATTTAAAAAATATCCTATTATAGTTACTATAATATGCAAGCATTGACTTGAATGAATGTATTTACAATATTGAGTAATTTCTCCCATAACCAGAGTTTATCCTATAAACTATATTTAGCTTTAATCTCCTGTTTTCTAATACTTATAGTTATCATTACCTTATGATGACAAAAAAAACTTTCTACAAATATTAAATAGTGGAGCTATTTTTATTTGTATTTCAATTTTACTAAAAAAGACATTAAAATGAAAGCATACTCTGATTCAGTAATGGAATCTTGTCAATCTATGGTTAAACATTAGGATGTATGCAATGATGGGCACTTCAAATTTAATTCTGATAATATGTTGGCAATTTTAAGATCACCTAGAAGAGGAAATGTCAAAATGCCATAAGACCTACTCTAGGTAAATTGATACTACAAAAACTGTAGTGCAGTCATTATAATTCTAAACTACACAAAAGTTTTCATCAGGATGTTTCTAATATAAATACACATTTCTTACATTAAAAAATAACTATGTGTAATCATTAGGTTTATAGTTTTCTCTTAAATTGGAAATGTTGCCTATTCTTTCAAATATGAATTTGGTGAAACATAGTGATGAAGCTCATAATGGCATCCTAAGTTTAAACTTATAAGACCAAATCCTATCATTTCTAATGTTTCTTTTTTTCTTAAAGAGGTAGTTAAATGTACAACTGCTTAAATTAAAATTATTCTTTTCTTTGACTGCTATTAGTAGATATAGCAGATTCAACAGATTAGTAAATATTTTGTTTCTATTTCAACAGTTTGCATTCTTTGTTTGTTTTTCCCTAAAACAAAGGCAATTAAAGGTATGATGATCCTAGAGATTATTAAGGGCAATGTCTATTTTTTTTCAGAGATATTTTAGTTTCCAAAGGTTTCACATGTGGAAAAATGGACAGTATCAAGTATATACACTAAAGCTACTAGTTATTGTTTACTTAGTCATTATAATGAATGATAACCCTAGGTTTGCGATTACCACCTGACAGAAGGAGGATTAACCAATAAAATTAGTTTATGCTTGATGAAAATGTTGAACTTTGGAGAAGAATCTGAAATAGAAATAAAAAGTAGACAGGATGTTTTTTCCTTTTCTGAGTTGTTTATTTTTTTATTTTTTTATAATATAGACTTATCAAATTTAAGTGCTACTTAATTCTACTTTTAATGCAGACACTTGAATAAACTTTAAAAGTTTATCCTTTCTTAAAGAACCAAAGACTTTTCAAAGTTTGTGATATATTTCTAGGAAGTTTATAAGTAATATTCACACCAAACAATATATGTAGTCAGAGGGTATTTTTGAAGTTTTGTCATTTCTACGTTTTTTCCAAAACTTTAAAACTCATTCCTATGTTAATAATCCCCATCAGTTGGAGGATTATAGGGAGCCAAGATATATTTAGGGAGAGGTTTATTTCTTCATGGACACAGTAGCTCTATTTGTCACTCCAGCTTCCAAAATTATTCAAAGGCGTTTTTGTTGGAAGCTAGTGTGCCATTAGAGGATTTGTTCAGGTTGCTTTAGTCTCTCTAGGCAAGACAATGAAGATATGAGTAATGAAAGAAGTAAGCTCTCAACCAGGTGTTGGCAAACTTTTCTATAAAGGGGCAGCATGTAAATATTTTAGGCCTTGTAGACCATATTATGTCTGTCACAACTACTCAACTCTATTGTTAGAGCATGAAAGAAGCCATAGACAATGCATAAATGAATGAGTGTAGCTATGCTTCAATAAAACATTATTTTTAGACACTGAAATTTGAATTTCATATAATTCTCATGTGTCATGAAGTATTATTCTGCTTTTGAATTTTTTATACCTTTTAAAATTGTGAAAACTATTCTTAGCTACAGGTTATACATAAACATGAGACAGGGTGATTTTTTTTTTCTTCTTGGCCGTTAGTTTCCACTGACCATTTTTTGCTGACTTCTAATATAAACATTTGAACCCTGCCTCTCAGGACAGAATGTACCTAATAATTGAGCCATTGAAGGTAACAGACTTGACCATGTCTTTCAAGTGATAACCATACATCTGGTTCTGGGTCTGTGTCACAATACTGATTTCCCAAAATGCTTTTTTGCCTACTCTTGGAAATAATATTTCTAGAAACTATGAGGATTAGATCAAAGCACCAGAGGTATTATTTGTACAATTCCTAAACAAAAAGTATATATTCCCTTTCTTTTGGTGAAGAAAGGGGTCCTTATATGTTACAAGGATATTTCTTGCTTTTTCCCACACTGTGGACTCATTTACCACCTTGGAAAGTACAAAGAATATTTCTATGAGATGAAGTAAATATAATTTCAGTAAAAAGAAGGTATGCTGTAGTTCAAGATGAGCCCTAACAGATCATCATTCTCTCTGTTGCAGTTGCATGTCCTTTAAGCTTTACCTCAACAGCATCATGGGGTAAGCTGGAAGAAGACTAGTTTGGGGAAGTGGAGCTACATGAAAACATCAGGCTACATCAATTTTGAGGTGGGCATAAATATGATAGAAAGGTGAAAAAGAGGCTAGGAACACACATTTTATTTAACTTAAAAGTTTTGTACATCAATTCTTTAAGACTATTCGAGATGAAGACAATCTTATATGCATAGTTAAAGTAAAATATTTAGGACAAAATAAGGTATGGATGGTCAGTCTTCCCTTTTGGTCTTAATTTGTGAAACTCATGATTTGAAAGCTAAAGCCTAAAAAGAATAAATGAGTTGCTTATTTCAGCTGGGAAAAAAGCAAAATGATGAGTAGAAACACAAAATTTATTTTGAATAACTTCAAAGTTTCCTAACCATGTACTACAGTGATCCAAAGCACTAATAAGACTATCTTGTTATTGAAAATGAAACTATGTTATTGAAACTAACAAATAATTTATAAATTTTAATATGTGAATTGTTTATTTGGCATTGTCCATTTTAAAGGAGAAAAGATTTAATTGGCAAGAAATTATGCCGTTATATTTATTTCAGATTTAAAACATGAATTGTATATCCTAAATGTTCAAGCACAATATATGCAATATAGTCAATAAAATATGAACTATTTCACCATAGTTGAATAATTATTTTTCAGATTTGATATACTTTTGAGTTGCTTAACATATGCCTGGGCTTATGTTGACTAGTTTTAATTTATTTAAGTAATATGTATTTTACTGTGTATCCACACAAACATTGAGAATAATTGATAACATGTCCAAAATGCATAATGCCACGCAAAATCCATGACTTAGCATAATTGACCTGAAAGTAGTAATTCCACATTTAACTCCCAAGTTGGTTAGCAGAGGGAAGATAAATATATCTATTGAAATGTTTTAATCAGTATGCATTCTCCACCCAAAATTATGGTTGAGTGAATTCCAGAATGACTTTATTTGTCTTCCTCATATTTATCAAACCCTAAACTAGAATAAGGGAGCCAAAAAACAACAACAAAAAATTGTCATAAATAGAAAATCTTAAAATTAACTATTTTTGTCATTTTGAGGAGGTTTTTTTTTTTTTTTCTTTTTAGTAAGACCTCACAATTGGCTACAGAAAAGCAAGGTGGTTTCCATCTTTTCAAGACACAATGCAGTACGTTGTTCATTGGGCTGGTTAGCCTGCCAAAATTCCTTGGCAAAGGGAAGCCTCTGGCCAGCTCACTGTGATATAATAAATGATCTGACCAGATTGTCAATGAATTGAGATCTGAAGTTAGAGTAGCTTTGGGGATGGAGAAATTAGTTATTTCTCTTCAACTCTTGCCCCTAAATATATGAAAGCTCTGAAAAGTGTACCACAGATCTCTGGAAAATTAATACTCTAGCAAGTAGTGGTGTGTTTCTTACTTGTCTAATGTTATGAATCATTTATTTACAAGGGAATTTTCATTATTAAACATTTATTATGTCTGATTTTAAAAATAACACATGTTCATTTGGATAATATGGCAAAGTTCAAAGAAAAGAATAATAGCTATCCATAATTTTACTACCTACACATATCCATTGTTAAAGTTTTCATACATTAATAGCTGTTTTCTCTGTATTTATAGATTATATTATATGTTGTGTGTGTTACTTTGTATTCTACTTTTAACAGCATGATATTATAGCATAAAGAATTTACCAAGTCATGAAAAATTATAGGTAATACTATTTAAATATACTTAAGTATTCAATCATAACAATAATATTTGGTCATTTAATGTATCTCATACAAATATTTTTACAACTTCAATATAAAGTGTTTTAATACCTAGATTTGTTCACAGAATTAAAGCAATGTTTTCCACATTTATAATCTAAGATAACATGAACTATAATTCTGATAGCTATGTTAAGTTGTTGCCATTTTTAATTTTTGTAGAAGCTGCCCTGGTAAGTTTATTTAAATAAAAATAGAACTCTATGTTAGGAATAACTTTCAAGTAACTTTGATGCCCTTCCCTGAGAATATGCATAGAACCGGAGGGGCTCAGCCAACATGTGAGGTATCAAGTATGTCTTGTGCATTTTATGGCATCCTATTTGATGTAAACTTCCTTTGCTTGAGCGTGTTTGTTTCATACACTCTAAGAACATTAGACTATTCTTAACTTTTGTTCTATCTTGGGTAATAAAATTTACTTAGATAAATCAAGTTGTATAAACGTTTACTAATTTATGGATGGTATTCTGTAAAGATGTGATATCAGCTAAGCACTCCTCCATATACCCCTTCCATATTTTATTCATTCATATATTCTCTTTAACCCCATATCCTGGTTCTCAGCTTTCCATAATTTTCAATCATCCATACTAGAACAGTAATCTAACATGAACATAAATATATTAGTTCATTCAACTAATGTTTAATAAATAATTAAAATTGCCTCTGAGAGTTGTAATCCTTGGGAATATAGCAGGACACAAGACATCAAACCTCTTCTATCATGGAGCTATCAACACGTAAGGAGAAGACATTGTATAAACAGAAACAAAAATCTGGAAAAAATTCAGACAGTGGCAAGTAGTGCACTGTTAATTACAACGAGGGGAACTGATAAAGAATGGCTAATTAAGATTGTATGCTCAGAGAAGGTACCAATAAACAGGTGACGTTTAGTTGAGATGTCAATATCATAAAAGAGTCAACTGTGAAGACGGAAGGACAAGTCTTTCAGACATAAGAAAGAGCCAGTGCAAACATTTTAAGGTAGGGACTAACTTGGTGTGTTCAAGGACTATAAAGAGGGTCCATATGACTGGAGCACAATAAATGAGAGGGCAAATGTGTAAAACAGATTGCACAAGAAAACGGGGGATCAGATATGATATGAATATGTAAACTAGGATGAGGATTGATATTTCATTCCATTTGTATGAAGAATCCATTACAAAGTTTTACAGAGATCAGGCATTTGATACAAGAGCTAGCAATACAATTTTTGTTTCTCCACTATGGAGTCTTTATAGGGACTCCAATAGAGACAGGGAGATCAAATGATCTACCAGTTGCAGTAGATAACACACACAAAAACGATGATAACTGAGATTTAGTTTACAATAGTATATGGATGGAGACAAGAGTACAGATATGAGACATGTTTTTGAAGGTAGAAGATGAGATAATAAATTCAACCAAGAAGGAGATTTTTGTCTCAAATTGCAAATTGGAGATTTGCGTCCCTTTTGCTGGAATGGAAAAGACTGACAGTAGATCTGATTGGGGAGATAAATCAAAAGTCTGTTCTGGACATGCTAACCTCTAGATACCAAAATAATATCCAATTGGAGATATTAATGAGGCAACTTAATATACGACTCTGGAAAATTAAGGACAGATAACAACAACGAATGCTGGAAATAAAGACATAGGTGTTACCTCCTTATAAATGGCATCTGATGTCATAAAGTAAGATATGTTATTTGTTGCAAACACATCTAGTTCACGGCATTCCTCTAACATAACTTCTTATATTCACAGATACTTGGCCTTTTCAATACCAGTGATCTTCACCTTACTCTGTTTTGTCACCTATTGCCACAACTTCATCCTGGACACTGGGTCAGGCATGACTCATTATTTCAAAGTGCTTACACTTCTGACCTTCCTCCATAATTACTAAGCAAACACAAAGCCTAATCCGAAACATATTGTCTGTGCTCCTATGGAATAACACCTAAAATACTATTGCCATAAAAACACTTCAACACATTATTAAAAGTTGTTTTCCCTCTCCTATCTTTCAAAGATTTTTTACAAAATGTCGTATTAAAAATTAATGTGGATATAATAAATAAAAATGGCATAAATTAAAACTTTGCATTTTTAATTATTATGACCTTGAAGAGTCTCTTGGAATTGGTTCAATAGTCCATTGACAAATTCTTGTGATTCTCTTGAACTTTGCTCATGGCTATAGAGAGCGGCTCCATTTCCAGGCTTTGTATTAACATTCAAGGCAGGAAGAAATTGGGAAGGGAAGAAAGGCCACACCAGCAATGCCTGTCCCTTTGAACCCATCCATTTCCTCTCCATCTTTACTTAATTTTTGAGTTTTAAAAAACCATGTTCTGATCAAAATGGCAGCGTGAGGTGAGCCTCTGTAATACTCCCCTGGAATTTACAACTAATCGAACAACAATAACTACACAAAGGACTCCCTGCAGAGCAGACAGGGAAGATGAACAGGCTCACGACTGAATTCACCTAATGGTGGGAGAATCCCGCCAGAGGGAGAGGACGGAAGGGAGAAGTGCAGAGATGGAGCCGCGTGGGCATAGGACTCAGACCTAGCTCAGTGCTCCAAGCTCGCTGCATCGCGAACTACCTCAGCTTTGGGATACGGAAGAACTTGGACTGCTAGGGCTGCTCTTAAGGCCCACAGGACTGAGGGGACAACATATAACATGGCTGAACCCAACCCTCATGGCAGAGACCTCAGAGAAAAGACAGAGGGAAGAAGGCTGAAAACGGTGGTTTAAGGCCTCACTGCCGAGCAGAGAACAGAAGCCTTAGGCACTGAGACTAGCCGCCCCCTCCCTACCCTCCCAGAGCTTGCCCTGCTCCCACCTGCCTGGAGCTAGAAGCCAAATAGTAGCAGTGTCAGATCAAAAGAATACAAAATTTGCTGTTCTGAGAACTGTGGACCTCAGACACAGATTGGCAGCACAACTAGTTTCGCCAAAGGGAGGGAGATGTGGAAGCGGGACCAGCTGTGGTGGTGGTCGCCGCCATTGCTCTGGGCCAACTCTCACAACTCACCCCATCCTCTGACCCCACCTATTTGGGTGGATCCCTGCAGGAGTAAACAGAACTGCTGAAACATATGGACTCTGCATCTGGTGCAGAAAGAGCTTTGGAACTTCAAAAGCTCTCAGCATCCCCACAGGGACGTGGTACCCTATGACCCAGGCGAACTGTTAACAGAGGAGAAGCCCTTTTCCCAGGGAATCCCCCCATTGTGTGAGAAGCTGCAATAGTGCAGAGAAAACATAGAACTACTGTGTGAGAGAGGGAAAAATGGCTGCAGTCGAAGAGAAAATAAAACATTCTACCAACGAGTATTGGGAAAAAAAAGAGAGACTTCTTCCTATCAAACTGTTGCAGAAGCCACTCCTGTAGATGTCTAGGAAGAGAAATGATAAATCAGTAATTGCCATGAATAACCAAGGCAACAGGACAGCTCAGAAAAAAAGTGGAAATTCTCCAGAAAAGGAACTTCAAGATATGGAAATATGCGACTTAAATGACAGAGAATTCAAGATTGCAGTTCTGAAAAAGTTCAACGAGATGCAAGAACACAAGAAAGGCAATTTAATGAACTCAGAAATGCAATCTAAAATACAACATGAGCATTTTACGAAAGAGATTGAAATTTTAAAAAAGAACCAAATGGAATTTCTGGAAATTAAGAACTCAATAGAAGAAATTAAGAATGAAATAACCAGCTTAGGTAGTAGAGTTGACCAGATGGAGAAAACAATCAGTGACATCGAAGATAGAAACCTGGAAATTACAAGATGGAAGAAGAAAGACTTGAGACTTGAAAGAAATGCAAGAACTCTACAAGAACTTTCTGACTCTATCTGAAAGAGCAATATAAGAATAATGGGCATACCAGAAGGAGAAGAAAGAGAGAAGGGAACGGAGAATATATTCAAACAAATTGTTGATGAAAACTTCCGAAACTTGTGGACAGAACTGGATCCTCGGATCCGAGAAGCAAATAGAACACCTAATTACCTGAATCCCAGCAGGCCTTCTCCAAGGCACATTTTATTGAAGCTGTCCAGAATCAACGACAAAGAAAGAATACTCAAGGCAGCCAGGGAAAAGAAGATGGTAACCTACAAAGAAAAGCCCATTAGATTATCATCAGATTGTTCAGCAGACACTCTACAAGCCAGGAGGGTGTGGAATCAAATATTCAAACGATTGAAAGAGAGAAATTATGACCAAGAATAATATATCCAGCAAAAATATCCTTTAGATATGAAGGAGGAATAAAGACCTTTCCAGACATACAGAAGTTGAGGGAATATTCTAATACAAGACCTGCACTACAAGACATACTAAAGGAAGCTATTGGACCACTATCAACAGGGACAATTTGTGGCAACATAAAAAGGGAGAGAGTAAAGGCCTGAACCGGAATATGGGAATGAAGAAAGTAAACATGCTGAAGAAAATGGAATACTGTAAATATCAAATTTTCTTTTACATAAACTTAAGGGTAACCACTCAAAAAAAAAAAAAATCCAGAACTGAAATATATACTGTAATAAAAGAAGAAACAGAGGGAAACATCATAGAATACCACCACACAGAAATAACAGACAACAACAAAAAGGCAAAGAAACAATGGAAACACAGCCTTACCAGAAAACTAAAGACAGACTGACAGGAAATCCTCATGTGTCAATAATCACCCTAAATGTAAATGGACTAAACTCACCAATAAAAAGGCAAATACAGAGTAGCAAATTGGATCAAAAAACTAAACCCAACCATATGCTGTCTCCAAGAGACACATCTCAGCTACAAGGACAAGAATAGACTCAAAGTGAAAGGGTGGAAATTGACACTCCAAGCAAATGGTACCCAGAGAAACTCAGGTGTAGCCATACGGATATCAGATAAAACAGACTTCGGGGTGAAAAAGGTAACGAGAGACAAAGATGGACATTTCATAACAGTAAAGGGGAATATACAACAAGAAGACATAACAGTCATCAATATTTATGCCCCCAACTAGGGAGCACCAAAACATACCAAGCAACTACTAACAGAACTAAAGGGAGAAATTGACCAAAACACAATTATACTAAGGGACTTAAATACATCATTGACAGCTATGGATAGGTAATCCAAAAAGAAAATAAATAATGAAATAGCAGCTCTAAATGATATATTAGATGAAATGGACATAACTGACATATATAGAGCACTTCATCCTAAAACATTAAGACTATACATTCTTTTCGAATGTACATGGAACATTCTCAACGATAGACCATATATTGGGACACAAAATCAGCCTCAGCAAATTTAAGAAGATTGAAATCATACCAAGCATATTCTCTGATCAGAAGGCTTTGAAATTGGATATCAACTGCAAAAAGAAAGCAGGAAAAAACACAAATACAAAGAGATTAAAAAACATGCTTTTAAAGAACGACTGGGTCATAAGAAAAATTAAAGGAGAGATCAAAAGATACATCGAAACAAATGACAATGAAAATACATCCTACCAAAATTTCTGGGATGCCGTGAAAGCAGTTTTAAGAGGAAAATTTATATAATTACAGGCCTATATGAAGAAACAAGAAAAATCCGAAATAAATAACCTCACGTTACACCTTAAAGAACTAGAAAAAGAAGAACAAGCGGAACCCAAGGTCAGCAAAAGAAAGGAGATAACAACATCAGAGCAGAACTGAATGAAATAGAGAACAAAAAGACAACAGAAAAAATTAATGTGACAAAGAGCTGGTTCTTTGAAAAGATTAACAAAATTGAGAAACCCTTGGCTAGACTCACTAAGATAAAAAGATAGAAGACACTAATCAACAAAATCAGAAATGAAAAAGGGAAAGTTATCATGGACACCACAGAAATACAAAGGATCATCCAAGAATACTATGAAGTACTATATGCCACCAAATTCAATAACTTAGAAAAAATGGACAAGTTTTTAGAAATATATAGCCTCCCAAGGCTGAATCATGAAGAACTAGAAAATCTAAACAGGCTGATCACCAGTAACGATATTGAATCAGTCATCAAAAACCTTCCCCAAATCAAAAGTCCTGGACCAGATTGCTTCACTAGTGAATTCTACCAAACCTTCAAAGAGGATCTAATACCAATCCTGCTCAAACTCATCCAAAAAATTGAAGAAGAGACAGTACTCCCTAAATCATTTTATGAGGCCAACATTTGAAGAAGAGACAGTACTCCCTAAATCATTTTATGAGGCCAACATTACCCTGATACCAAAACCTGGTAAGGACAACACAAACGAAGAAAACTACAGACCAATATCTCTGATGAATACAGATGCTAAAATCCTAAACAAAATTCTAGGAAATCGAATACAACAATTGCATTAAAAAGATTATTCATCACAACCAACTTGGGTTCATCCCCTGGGCACAAGGATGGTTCAACATTCGCAAATACATCAATGTGATACATCACATAAACAAAATAAAGGACAAAAATCATATGATTATATAAATTGATGCAAAAAAGCATTTGATAAGATACAACATCCATTTATGATTAAAACCCTTAATAAAATAGGTATAGAAGGAAAATACCTTAACATAATAAAGGCCATATATGACATGCCCTCAGCTAATCTCATAATTAATGGTGAAACACTGAAGCCCTTTGCTCTTCGTTCAGGAACACGACAGGGCTGTCCCCTATCACCTCTGCTTTTCAGCATATTGTTGGAAGTCCTTGCCAGAGCAATCAGGCAAGAGAAAGAAATAAAAGGCATCCAAATTGGGAATGAAGAAGTTAAAATATCACTCTTTGCAGATGACATGATGCTATATATAGAAAACCCTAAAGACTCCACTAAAAAGCTGTTATAAACAATCAACGAATACAGTAAAGTTGCTGGCTACAAAATCAACGTACAAAAGTCCATTGCATTCCTATATACTAACAATGAAATCTCAGAAAAAGAAATACAAAAAACCAATTCCCTTTGCAATTGCAGCAAAAAGAATAAAATACCTAGGAATAAACTTAACCAAGGACGTGAAGGGTTTCTATGCTGAAACTATAAGACATTTTTGAAAGAAATTGAAGAAGACGCAAAGAAATGGAAAGACATTCCGTGCTCATGGATTGGAAGAATCAACATAGTTAAAATGGCGACATTACCAAAAGCAATATACAGATTTAATGCAATCCCCATCAAAATCCCAATGGCATTTATTAAAGAAATAGAACAAAAATTCATCAGATTTGTTTGGAACCACAAAAGATCCCATATAGCCAAAGCAATCTTAAGAAAAAAGAACAATACTGGAGGTATCGCACTCCCTGACTTTAGCTTGTACTACAGGGCTTCAATACAAAACAGCATTGTATTGGCAGAAAAAGAGACACATAAACCAATGGAATAGAATTGAGAACCCAGAAATAAAACCACATAAATATGGACAGATAATTTTTGACAAAAAAGCTAAAAACATACAATGAAGGAAAGACAGCCTCTTCAATAAATGGTTTTGGCAGAATTGGATAGCTACATGCAAAAGAATGAAACTGGACTGCTATCTATCACCATGTACCAAAATTAATTCAAAATGGATCAAAGACTTAAGCATAAGACCTGCCACAATAAACTGCATAGAAGAAAACATAGGTACTAAACTTATGGACCTTGGGTTGAAAGAGCATTTTATGAATTTGACTTTAAAGGCAATGGAAGTAAAAATTAAAATAAACAAATGGGACTATATGAAACTTAAAAGCTTCTGCACAGGAAAAGAAACCATCGACAAAATAAAGAGGCAACTGACTGAATGGGAAAAGGTTTTTGCAAACAGTGCCACTGATAAGGGGCTAATATTCAAAATATACAAGGAACGCATGAAGCTCAACAACAAAAGAACAAACAACCCAATTGAAAAATGGGCTGAAGAACTGAAGAGACATTTCTCCAAAGAGGACATACAAATGGAAAATAGACATATGAAAAAAATGTTCAACATCACTAATCATCAGAGAAATGCAAATAAAAACTACAATGAGATATCACCTCACCCCAGTCAGAATGGCTATCATCAACAAGACAAATAGTAACAAGTGTTGGAGAGGCTGTGGAGAAAAAGGAACCCTCATACACTGTTGGTGGGAATGCAGACTGGTGCAGCCGTTATGGAAGTCAGTGTGGAGGTTCCTCAAAAAATTACGAATAGAATTACCATACGACCCAGCAATCGCTCTCCTGGGTATCTACCCAAAAATTTGAAAACATTTATCCATAAAGACACGTGTGTTCCAAAGTTCACTGCAGCTTTGTTTATGTTGGCCAAGACATGGAAACAACCAAAATGTCCTTTGATAGATGAATGGATAAAGAAGTTGTGGTATATATACACAATGGAATACTATTCGGCGGTAAGAAAAGATGATATAGGAACATTTGTGACAACATGGATGGATCTTGAGAGTATAATGCTAGCGAAATAAGTCAGACAGAAGAAGCAGAGAACCCTATGATTTTACTGATATGTGGTATATAAACCACAAACAACAAAAGAACAAGACAAACAGATGAGAAACA
Source organism: Rhinolophus hipposideros (assembly GCF_964194185.1). NCBI lineage: Eukaryota > Metazoa > Chordata > Mammalia > Chiroptera > Rhinolophidae > Rhinolophus > Rhinolophus hipposideros. Next base: position 28,974,733 of record NC_138053.1, read on the forward strand.
AAAACTCATAGACACAGACAATAGTTTAGTGGTTACCAGAGGGCAAATGGGGTGGGGGGAGGGAGATGAGGGTAAGGTGTTCAAATATATAGTGATGGAAGGAGAACTGACTCTGGATGATGAACACACAATGGGATTTATAGATGATGTAATACAGAATTGTACACCTGAAATCTACGGAATTTCACTAACAATTGTCACCCCAATAAATTAAAAAACAAAGAAAATCATGTTTCCTCCTTTTCTCAAATCAACTCTTCCACAGTTGTTGATTCTATTCTCTCCATTCATATTTCTCCATCATCATTTCTCTTCTCTTCCCTTGATGCCATTATTAAAATCTCTATTCTCTACTCACTTCTTCTCTTTAGTGAAATAAATCATCAAGGTGTCTTATAATAAAAATACCTTTTCTTCATCTTTTAGCCTTCATAACTATAATCACCATCTCTCCGACTCATGTTCCATTCAATTCTTAGCCCATTGTGTTCTTTTCTTTCCCTCATCATTCCAACAAACTGTTCTTTCAAAGGTCACTGGTGATCTGAATAATATCAAGAGCAAGCCCTTGTTTTTCTCACTTTTTGACTAACTCAACCCTGTTAACTAGCATTCATCCTTTTTTGAAGTGTTCACTTAAAAGCGTCTTGGATTCCATATAAATATTACTTCTCAAATCTCTGAATGTTTCCGCAGCCATCTGTTGATGGCCTTCTTTGGAGGTTCATCTTTGGCATATCAGTATTCCCCCAAATTTTAAACCTGGTTTACTGATGTTTATTTTCTCTGATTAGTTGTTATATGTAATCTCACCACTCTCATGGTTTCCACAAAATATGAAAGGTAGAAGACTAAACATTGACATTTCCACTCTGATATCTTTCCTGATAACTTATATGACACCTATCTACATGAAACATTTAAATGTGCCATCACCAAATTCAACATGTACAATGCTAATTTAAGATATTCCATGGTTTTCCTCTACATGGAAAGAAAACTACAACATCTACTGCTCAAAATTGTTCAGTTGCTTTCCATCATTCAGAGGATAATTCTTCAGTGTTACCCCACTGTTCACAGAATTCATATGAGGTATTTCATGGAAACAAAGAGTATCTCTGCTCCAGTCTTTACCTGAAACCTTGTCCTCATGTGATTATACAGCCTGATCTCCCTTTACTCCTTTTCTCATACTTCATGTGTTGGTAAAACCAAGGTGTGTGGGGGTTTTGGAGCACAATATACTACATTCTTCTCACTGATCTTTCTTCTGAGACTGTCCTTCCTAGCTAGCTGTCTTGATCCATTTAGTTATTGCAGGTTCTTGTAAATTTAGCTTGATACCACTTCTTTCACATATTTCATTCCTGGTCTGCACTTCTCTTCATACTTTTAGCTTTCTCCAGTCTCTGTATCATACTCCCTCCAGAATTATCGATGTAATTTCAGTTCCCTGAAATGTGATGACCTTTTGCACTCTTAAACTTTTTCACAGACTCTTGCATTTGATATTTCATCTCTTCTCCCCTTGCCTTACCCTCATACTTTCCAACCGCTTTCCTCTAAGACATTTCCATTTTCATCATAGATATTTCTTCCTCCCAGGAGTCTTCCTGAGCATCTGTCTTGATTTGATCCCTTTAATGTGGTCTTATAGCATGATAACAATATAAAAAAACCTATAGTAGTTAACATGTCCCTGATAAATTTCTAAGTATTTTGCAAATATTATTTAACCCTAACAATAGTGCTGTAAGGTAAGCATGGTTATTTCCCCACTTTAGAGATGAGGAAACTGAGTTATTGGAACATTAATTTACCCCATGTTCAATAGTTAGTAGTGAAAGAAACAGACTTTATGCACAGGGAATCTGACTTTGCTCTTACTATGCTATATTTCTTCCATCATACACATAACTATGTTTACTTGCTGTTATCATTCACCAGAATATAAATTCCATGAAGACATGCATTATCTTATGCATGGTACATTTGGGTAGTACCATCTACCCAAAAGCATTTGAACACATTTGGTACTCAATAAATTTTTGATAAATGACAAAGAGACATAACTAAGTGTTTCTCTTCTGTGTTCTCTTAGCACTGTGGAAATATCTATGATTTTTGCTGAATTCTTGCCTTTATTTACTTACAGCCTTCTTGGCCTTATTTAATTGTCATCCCTTCTAGGACAGAAAACTTTACTTATCCCTCAATCTGTCCCAAGTGAAGCCAGGTGCTCAATACATGTTGTTGTACAAACCTATAAATAATACCAATGGAAGAAATGTACGTAAGATTTTTTGGGTGGACCTCAACAATCCCCTTCTACCAGCACTTCTATGTGGCCCTAGAAAAACATTTATTGCATGATACTTATGTTAATCATCTATTCTTGAGACCTCTTTCTATTTTAGTATAAATGATGATTCTGAAACAAACCTTCCCTAGTTTCAAATACTTTTATAAATTTTAATTACCTGCAAATATTCCACCACAATCCATAAACATAGCAAAATACACCGTAATAACCCACGAAATGCTCAGTGCTAAATTGATTGCCACAGAAGCTAAAAAATAAGCAGAAGTGGGCAATGCAATACAGAAGTTAGCTGTAGCACAAATAAATCTCTGCAAATGTAAATGATAGAGTCGTGCCTATCTTCATATTGAGGTGTCAAAATACACAGCGTTGAAAGAATATCTGAAGTGAATGGACCCAGGTGGATTTAGTTTGACAAGTTTTCCAAGAGTTGAATCAAATAGAAACTTGAAGGAGGATGATGTGGTTTTATGCATTCTTTTAAAAAGGTGTGTAATCCAGAAATGGCAGTGAAAATATATACTTTAATACCATGTGGAGAATAATTTAAAATATTTTCATTTTTAAATATTTATAACAAGTCATAAGACTGTATATAATAGTTTGACCTGCAAATCAGAGATGAACTCATAAAAATCCCTTTTCCTTGACAAATAGTACAGGCACGGGCTTAATTTTTATTTTTTATTACCCTACTGTGCTTATATTTCCACATATCCTCAGCAGAATCCCACATATCTTTCTACCTCTGCTCCATGAGATTTCTTCCCTTTTCTTTTATTCTCTTTCTTGTGTAAACAATATTTGGCATTTTAATTCCATGGAGAGCAATTTTAAGAACTCTTACCCATCACCACCTGCATTTCCAGTACCTTATTAGTTCATTTCACTTAAACAATCTCTCTTTGAAATGAGGAGGTAGGGTTCAATGCTTTGCATCATAAGTATGCGACATCTAATATTAAATTAAATATGTATGAATATTTTATAAATATGAAATATATATATGTATGCACTATATTTTTCCATGACTGAACTAATTTCAAATGCTCATCATTAACCATGTGTTACATGCCAGAAATGAATAATTTCAATGAGAAAAGATTATTAATTTCAAAAGATAGCTATTTTTAACATAATTTTTATTTGAATGTTTTCCAAGGGGCAATTATGAACTTGATTTGAATGAACCAAAATTTCCCTAAAGAAACACCCATTTCCCACTTTGTTGAGGAGTTTCATTTATGTAATCTTCTCATAAAACATCGTCATGAACCCTAGTAAAATAGTGAAGTAGCATGTACCAACACTAACAACATCAGTTTTTGTGAGTTCAGACATTGAGGCCATATCTCTAGTGCATGTGTTTATATATCAGCCCAGAAGAAACAGAGTAAATGAAGTCTGTAGACACAACCTGCAGTAATAAATGAAGAGGGGGAAAAAAGTCACCCTGTTGTACTTTTATCTGGCCTTTCTATGCATACACTCAGTGTGATAACATCTAATCTGGTTTTATCCCTTCCCTTTGTCAGGAGAGGATCAAATCTAGGGTTCCTTCTCTGGCAAACTGCTTACCAGAAAAAGAGAGAATTCTATAAAATAGTCTAAGTGTCACTCTTCTTCTTTCTGAACTCACTTTGGTCTATGAAATTGAGGCTGCAACCCACAACTCATAAATAATTTAATTGTTTTGATTTTTTGATTCTTAATAATGATGTCTGTGTTTTCTGTGCAGAAACTTTACAGCACACTAGCAACAACTATTCAGATGCACAGCTAGAATTGGGAAAGTGTTTCTTCCATCTATTACTGGGAAAAAGACATTTGCCTGAGCAAACAAAATGTGAAGAATCAGATTTATTTACAGCTTTATCACTACATTAGTTAATATAGGAGGAAAAAAGAAAGAAATGTTGACACTTCGTATAAATAATAGATATCAAAACAGCTAACATTTGAATGTGCCAGATGTTGTTTTAACTAGAGGCTTCACTTGTGTTATCTCTTTATATGTGACAGTACTCTATCATGCTCGTGTCATCCCCATCTTTGCTTCACAGATAATGAAACTGAGGGTTTGTGAGTTTTCTAACCCTTAGCTAGTGAGCAGGACTGTATTTGAGCTCATGTCCATCTGGCTTCAGAATGTGTATTCCTAAACAGCATGCTACATCATTCTATATTTAATACCCCAAACCACAAAAGAACTTACTATTAAGCACTGTTTAAATTATATGTTTTGTTAAGTTCTCTATAATAACAAAGTAAAATTTAATAACCTTTAAAACACAATTCAAGGATGAAACACAATAAATGAAATAAGCTGTATCTTAGAATGTCTCAAGTATTCAAATGAATTTTCGAACTTGTTAAAGTATTTATACACTTTTTACTGAAATATTACATACTGCATCTACACCAATCTCTTTAGTAGTCTCCTCAACAAATCTCATTATTCCATTTTGGATCTCTCTTTGGCTTATCTTTAATTATTCTTTCTCTTTGTTTTTAATCTGTCATATTTTGTCCATCCTATCCTCCATCATTGAAAAAGTTTATATAAATACTTTGGCTTCTTATGGCCTTCTACCCAGGGAAGCATTTATTTCCTTTTACATATTTTTGAATGATCTTAGGAAGGTGGAAGAAATACATATTTGCTCAGCATGCTGCCTTGAAATGGAGGATTTGTATATTTAACTTTTTAAATGACAATGATTGAATAATTGTAATAGGCATATCAGATGTTTAATATCAGTAGTGAACTACTATCGCTTAACTCCATTCTTTGTTTTTATTTCTGTACTTGCTCACGCAAAAAGGAAAATAAAATTTTATTAAATTTACTAAACTAATTTGAACTGTTTTCCTCCTCTGCCTAGGCCTCTTTGCAGGATTTATTATTAGACAGAATATAAATCATAATCAACAGTGATGGTAACACAAATATGGATAAAAATAGTATAAAAATAATTATTAAATTATAAAATATATTCAAAAACAATTATATGCACCCAACCAAATGGGAGAAACATTTTGCAAACAATGCCTCCAATAGGGGGCTAATATCAAAAATATATAAGGAACTCATACAACTCAGCAACAAAAAGGCAAACAATCCAATAAAAAAATAGGCAGAGGACCTGAAGAGATATTTCTCCAAAGAAGACATACAAATGGCCAATAGACATATGAAAAAATGCTCAACATCACTAATCACCAGAGAAATGCAAGTAAAAACCACAATGAGATATCACCTCACCCCAGTTAGAATGGCTATCATCAACAAGACAAATAGTAACAAGTGTTGGAGAGGCTGTGGGGGAAAAGGAACCCTCATACACTGTTGGTGGTAACGTAGATTGGTTACTGCCACTATGAAAGGTAGTGTGGAGGTTCCTCAAAAAATTACAAATAGAATTACCATATGACCCAGCAATCCCTCTCCTGGGTATCTACCCAAAAAACCTGAAAACATTTATACATAATGACACGTGTGTTCCAATGTTCATTGCAGCTTTGTTTACGGTGGCCAAGACATGGAAAAACCAAAGTATTCTTCGATAGATGATTGGATAAAGACGTTGTGGTATACATTCACAATGGAATACTATTCTACCATAAGAAAAGATGAAATAGTGCCATTTGAGACAACATGGATGGATAGTGAGATTATTATACTAAGCAAAATAAGTCAGACAGAAAAAGTCAAGAATCATATGATTTCACTGATATGTGGTATGTAAAACTGAAGAACAAAAGACCAAGACAAGTAAATAAAGAAACAGAAACTCACAGACATAGACAATAGTTTAGTGGTTACCAGAGGGTTAAGGGGGAGGGGGTGATAAATGAGGGTAAAGGGGATCCAATATATGGTAATGGAAAGAGAACTGACTCTGGGTAGTGAACACACTGTGTGATATATAGATGATGTATTACAGAACTGTAGACCTGAAATCTATGTAACTTTACTAATAATTGTCACCCCAATAAACATTAATTAAAAAACACATTTATGACTACAGAAATTTGTAACTGTTTTAAGTAAAGACTGAAGTTAGAGTGAGATTGAACAGGCTATATAGATTCAGTGTTGGGGAAAATTTCATGATTTATTTAAATATATAATAGAAAAAAATTCATAGAATTTCAAATAATTGATAGCTAAGAAAATTTACTATCAACTTCTTTTCAATCATAACACATACCTCTGTGTAGGCATTTATATTTTCTGTTACATTTTTTAAGATTTTAAATATTCCTGTGTCTGAGGATTACTATACAAATGTAGCACATGCCTGTGTCCTACGATCAAATACACTATTTCCATGGTGAGTTTTTATATGAATTAAGTCATGGTCCAGGTCCATTGATACTCCCTTGGACCTCTGTTGTTATCATCATGACCCTCAGGAGTGCTGCTTTCTCTTCTACCCTTCAAGTAAGCATGCAGACAGGACTTTTCCTTGATTCTTCTGAAAATAGATAAGGCTTTACTTTTTTTTTTTTTTTTTTAACGGCTCTACATTTTTTTTTTTTTTTAACTGGAGAAAATAAACTTTTAATGCATTAACATGGGGAATTCACATAAGCATGTAAATACCCTGGACTGTTAAGTTTTTTTTTTTTTCCAGTATGAAACAAGTTAGTTTTATTTTTTTTGATATTTTTTTTAATTGTTGAGTACATATATGTGCAAAAAAAAAGAAGGAGGAGGAGTAGAATGAGAAGAAAAAAGAAACCTGTATAGGATTCTGAGGGATAAAATATTTAATCATCCATCTTAGTCATTAAGAAACTAATAGTAAATAACAGTTCAAAATAAAACTAAACTACATTTGAAGTTGATTCTGTATTAATTCCTTTAGAATCAAAGTAATACGGAAAATATAAACTGATTCTGAGAGCCCACATTACATTCAATAATTAATAAACTTTTAAATTTGGGAAAAAAGTTTAGATTTACAGACATTGTAAAGGTTGGACTATAAGTTTTAATAATAGTTTCTGGAAAAAATTCTGGAAACATGGCAGGGATCAAGCAAAGAGTCGTGGCTACAGCTGGCTACTGTTTGCAGTCAGAGACATCTATAGACTTTTCAGACTTTATCCCACTACTGTGTGTGAGTAGCTCACAATGTTGATGTAGAACATGAATTTATTAAATATACTGAAGAATGAGACTCCCTTCCTCCTCAAGGCCTTGCTCTTCCTTCTTGCTGGGTGGAAAATGTATCACTCAAGTCATTATTTTATTTATTTCTCTCTAAATTGTAGCTGCTTATGAGAATGATATTGACAGTATTGTTTATTTATTTATGTATTCATTCATTCATTCATTCATTTATTCATTTATTACATTTCCTCTGGGTATTGAGTCTTTGAAGTCTATCAGATTTCTGCAGGCTTTTTCACCACATGATCTCCCATCCAAGAGATCCTCCTTTGACAAAACCTCATATACTCTTTTTTAGCTCTTCCCCTACAGCATATGCTTCTGAATATTCCTTGCCCAGCAAATCTTCCCATTGTATGAAGCACAGGTAATATTGCTCAAGCACAATTACTTTTTCAGGTGCTCACTTGATCCTTGGTAAACTTAAATGCATCTTTCCTGCTCTTAAAACTGCCACCTCTTTCTACACTGACATGAAAAGGGGACATATAAGCAAGTGCACATCTTATGTAGATGTCAACCAGGGAAGGGAATGAAATGCTAGTTTCCTCTTCTTCCTATGGGCACCCTTGCCTCTCTCTTCCCTTGAATACCTCTCCCCACAAACCCTACCTTTCTAAGGGACAAATCTAAAGACCTGTTCTCTGTTTTGGTCTTGTAGGAGAGTGGTGGGTTAATGGCTTCAGGACCAATTTTACATTCTGTAAGCCTTGGGTGAAGATGGCTAGGTCCAAATTTTACGGTTACTTTACAATGTGGAGTTTCTTAGCACCTGCTTTTCTGGTTTTAGCACATTCCTGAAAAACTTAAATGACAGTGGCTAAATCATGTCAAATCACTTTCCAATATTTAACTGGATCTCTGAAATTCTCCTCATGTTGCATTTACTATCTATCATGCTTCCATCCTGTTCATTTATCAAGCTTTAATAGATCAATTTTATTTAGCATATTGTCAATGAATTTGTACATGTTGTTCCTATTTACTCATAATTACTTGAGTTTTTACTGTGATCAAATGATTTCCTTGCATTTTCATAGGTACTATATTATTGCCTTTGCTTATACATTTAGCATTTAAGAAAAATTAAATTGAGTAAAATATCTTTCTATTTTGTGCAGCAAATATTCCCCCAGAGAAATAATGCACTGGTGAATAAAACTTTCGTTATTTTATTTTCTTGTAAAAATATTGATGATTTAATTTGTGAGATTTCCTGTCTAAATTCTACTTCAATATGCTATTGACAGGAGAACTGCCCAAATAATAATTTCCAAAGCACTGTAGTCTCAAACTAACTTTGAAAATAGATATACTCAAAAGAAGAGCAGAAGAAAATTTTCACAGAGGGAGTTGGGCTATGTAAAATCATGCGAAAATTTTATTATAGTTTTATGGAGTATTATCTTTTCACTAAAATGTTTTACATACAATGGCTAAACCATAATACAGTAAAAGAAAGAATACTTTGTATAAGAGACCATGCTTTGTCACATGGGAAAAAATAGTATATAACACACTTCACATATAATGTTGTCATGAGGTGTTTTATCAGAATTGCTGAAGTAATAGAGTTCTAACTATGTTTTATTTGGTGTTTGGTCTTAGGAATTTGAGTCGTTCAGCTGAGCTATCAATATGAGCTCTTTCTTCTCTCTAGCTTTTGCTCGCACTCTTGCTCTCTGTCTGCACATTGTAAGATTTTGGTTTTTGCTCACTAATCATTAAGCTTCCTACTTACTAGAACGTGAATCAATAGAATTTCTTCTCTACATGGATTTAAAAAGTGAATCTTGATTTCAATAAATGCCTTATAGAACTAAGGATTTTTAGGGCATGGATATGTTAAACACAAGGCAACATTACAATTAATCCTCACTCTTGTGAAGCTTAGAAATTATTGAGAATGCCTTGAACATAGACGGCCCATAATTAAATGATGCTATTCTTAATGAAAATATCTGTTAGAGAGGTTTTCTGGTTGTTTTGTTTTGTTTTGTTTTAAACAGCATATTCCCTATGCTGAAATTTACAATCCTGTGACTATTTTTATAACTGGCAATTTGCATTTCTTAATCCCTTTCACCTTTTTGTCCAATTCCCCAATACCTCTCCCATTTAGCAACCATCAGTTTCTTTTCTATATCTATGAGCTAGTTTGTGTTTTGTTTATTCTTATATTTTGTTTTTTAGATTGTACATATAAGTGAAATCATATGATATTTCTCTTTTTCTGACTTACTTCACTTATCACAATACATTGTAAGTCCATCTTTGTTGTTACAAATACTGTAATAACTATGTACAGTGCCAGATGTGTACTAGACTTATAAGGGTGATTACTTCGTAAAGCATATAAATGTCTGATCATTATTTTGTACACCTGAAAATAATATAATATTATGTCCACTACAATTAAAAAATAAATGGAAAAAACAGTTCAGTCAAATATTCATTCAGTTACAATAGTATAGGTGCTAGTGCTATGAAAAAAGGAAATCATGTATAATTATATTTAACTTTATCAACATTATTACTCCTTTTTGAACTTGCTAAATATAGTCAAATATGATCAATGTGGGAATTAAGAGAATCTGAAAAATCATATTGATTTAGGAGCACTTGAATATGTGTTCTAGTTTTTAGACTCTTTCTGTTATCTAAGACTATTACTGTTATCTAAGAAGGAAACCAAGTATTACATGTGGATTATTGAAAAAACTGTGATTTATTACATATTTTAAAGTCAGTGATAATAATATAATTACTCTAAATTGCACATGAATAACATTGTGAATTGTATTTCACATATATCAATTGATAATTATTAATATTGATAACAATAATAGTGATTATCATTCAAGTATTTACTATTTCCAGAGGAAACTACAGCTTCAAAAACAAAAAGCCATAATAATCATTTGGCACAGATATTGTATTCTATATTGTTGTTGCAGTTTTAAAAAGCCGTGGAGCAGAGATTCTATTCCATATTTTATTGACTGCCTAATATACTGTATTTCTTTCCAATGTTTCTGAGAAGAAGGCAAGGTATTATCACTAATCATTCAATAGATGAGACCCCACAGTTAGGAAGATCTCACAGGTTTTGGATAAGTAATAAATCTCAGTTCTTGTGACACCCTTTATAAATCTTCTTCAATTATGCAGATTTGGGGTGTGAAGTTAGATACAATCAGACTGAAAACCCCACATCCTTTATGACGCTAAGAAAGGTATATAAATAATAAATTCAGAAGACAAATATGTCTACCTACAAATGTGTAGAATTTCAAAGGAAAGTAAAGCCATATGGGAAGGGCTTTATTCATCTACCTCACAATCTGTTAGGAGAGAAATTTTGGTAAACAGTGACATCTTGACTAGTTGCACTCTTCATTGTTTTAAACTCATTTTCCTTTTCTGACATTTTTAAGGAACCCCACCTTAGAATGAAAAAACTTATTTCTTTCTTTTCTTTTTAAAATGTCTTTCAAGTATAAACATCAGCTACTTATGCAGTCGCTTTGAAAGAATTTTAGACAAGCAAACAAAACAAACTACTTCCCACTTACTCTTAATGGCTTGTAGTATAATGATATCGTGTCCATTTCCTTTTCTTCCCCACTTCATTATACAACTCCATTGTTTTTACACAATAAGAAACATAATACTGTACTCTGCTTTTTCCCCCTTTAGAAGGCTAGTAGAATATGGTACCTCACAATGAAAAGAATTGTCTTAAGAAAAAAATATTTTACATTTTCTGTGACAACAATGATTTAAAATAAAATCTATGAAGTTACAACCATTAAAGAGAATTTTGCTTTTACTTCAGGTTCTTGTCAGAAGGAATAAAGATGTAGCTCTTAACACAGTATTGAATGTATTCTGATACTGTGTATTTAAAAAGGTGTATCTTGCCTTTCATCACTGATCTTTGTATTGTCCAATAAGATGGAATAATGCATTTCATTCAAACTGTTGTCAAGAGCCTAACACCAGTAAGGCAGAGGCATGATGCTGTTAAGATATAGGATATATAACTGCAATAATATTCTTTACTTTCAACATATTTTTTGCAGGGATTTTTCAACATCTCTTCCTTTGCTCACTGAGGTTCAGATGCATTGCGGAGTTGAAATGGCAATGGACTACGAGCTCAAAATCTTGGGTCTAGTTCAAGCTGAGCCATTATATTCATTCAAAACATTTTAAGTGGAATAATTGTGCATGGACCTTGTTTTATTTCCATTTCCTCACACAGAACTTGGCATGGAATAAGGACTAAATAAATATCTGTTGAATGAATGAACACGTGAGCTCAAATTGTTAAAGTTGTCTGAGTCAGAGTTTCCTCAGCTGAAAAAATGAAAATAATAATATCTGAACTGTGACAGCAATAAGAAACTGTATATGTGTTTGATTTCTGTGTATATGGGCATGAAAATATTCTATAGTTTGCATAAACTATAAAGTACATGGGAATGTAAAGAATTTTTATTATTTTTGTTAATACTGGAATGCCTGTTGAAGATACTGAGTGAGGAAAATAAACACTTTATGATATTTATTCACTATGATAAAGATCAAACACCTGTAATTCCAAAGTTTATAAATACAAAAAGTGAGAACACTACTATACTTATAGTTTTTGATAAATCTCCCTGCCCAGAATACTACATATCTGTTCCCTGAAAGGTAACCGGAATACCATTTAATGCTGTCAATAGGATATTCAAGAAGAAAATTTAAGGTTTTACATGTCAAACAGGGAGATGTTCCTTTCACAGTGCACTGCCATTAAATATTGACATCAACCAGAACTTCATTAAAGAAAGTAGTATGTTTAAAATTTGGATTATTCTTAACCTTGAAAAACTCACTGTGATTCGTAGAGGCATGTCAAAAATGAGGCAATGGGAGCAATCCATCCGTGTCGTAGGCCATTCATGAGGTGCACTGTCTGTAGAGAATTTAAAAACAATAATACAACTTTGACTAAAATTGGTCTGCTTTTTATTAACACTGTGCCTCAAGTCAGTGATAAAATGTTCCTTCCAAAAAAAAAAATTCATGTGGTTCTAAGTTCTAAACAATTGCTACATTTATTATTGAGTTTTAATAATGCATATGTAAGCTTCAAATTAGCACATTTCTATTATCCTTTAAAATTTTTAAATTAAATTCCACATAGAAGTATCCAGTAAACATTGTATTCTGTGTGGAATTTAATTTAACTCTCAGTTATACAGCTGGGCTTGACACACACATTTGTTTCCAGAATGGGTTCAAAAAATTTAGAATCATTTGAGCTCTCTCCAAGTATGCTCCATGATTCCATTTAAATAGCAGAGTAGAAATAAATAATGACAGTCCAATGATTGTAAAATGAAGAACAAAACTTCAATTGATCACATGAACTTTTATCTGTGTTTAAAATATTGGAAATGTTGGAAACTGTTGAATTCATCCTAAAGAAACAAAGACGGGAGATTGGATCAAAATGGTGGCGTGAAGTAAGCCTCTGTAAAGCTCTCCTGGAATTTACAATTAATCGGACAACAATAACTCCACAAAGGACTCCCTGCACAGCAGACAGGCAAGACGAAGAGGTCCACTACTGAATTCACCTCCAGCTAAGGGACTCCTAAGAGACTCATGGAAGGATTACTTGAAGGTGCGCAAATTGAGCGAGCAGGGGAAGAAGAAAGGGAACGGAGTGGAAATGCGCGGTCTCATGGTGGAATCAGGCCGGCGGCGGCTGCGGCAGCGACGGTTATCTGCAGCTATAACGACACAGGGAGATATAGAACACGAAGGAGTCCTTTGCTCATCACGCAGAACAGCGGGGAAACTCGTGGAGGAATTACCTGAAGGTGCGCGATGATTGCGAGCAGGGGAGGAGGCAGGACAGCGAAGTGGAAGCGCGCTCCCCCCCCACGGAAGAGCCGAGGCCAGCGTCGACCGCCGCCGCAGCGCCCAGGACGGAGCGCAGACTCCTGGAAGGTTTGCTTTGAGGTGCACTAGTTGGGCAAGCGGGGGAGGAGAGAGAGGCACAAAGTGGAAAAGCACCCCCCCTCCACGGCGGAGCCCAGGCCGGGCAACAACCGCTGCGCTGCTGCAGTGCCCAGGACGGAGCGGAGACTCCTGGAAGGTTTGCTTTGGGGTGAGCTAGTTGGGCGAGCAGGGGAGGAGCGAGGAGGGCAAGAGGAAATGCGCCGCGCTCTCCACACACCCCAAGGTAGAGCCGCGGCCCTGCAGTGTGCCCACAGCAGCAGTGGCAGGCAGCACCCGGTGTTCTAGAGTCCCACAGGAGCCCAGGGTGCAGCGGAGAGCGCCAGGGTCCAAGAGGTGGGCTCTTTCCCTGCGTCCCACATCTGATCGCTCCCGCCGGGGCAGGCAGCTCGTGGGCCCTAGGGCAGACAAAGAACTCAGACGCCACACCTGGGCCCTTTACCCCACTTTTCGAATCCTCCCCCTGCCCTTCCAGAGACTTAAACTGACCCCTGAATTGAGGAGTAGTGTCAGATTACAGAGGGGTGTCTGTGCTCCGGCGCTGGGAAGATTGGCAGCCAGCTCTGATCTTTGGAAGAGGCTGGGAGGAGGGGATTTTCTCTGGACGAGGAGAGAGGAGACTCCCACACCCCCAGACACCACCTTTTCGGGCCTGCAGGAGGAGTGTGACGTGGCTGGCCTGGGAGAGAGAAGACCTCTCCATCCCCAGCCCCCACCCTCTCTGGCTGGCCTGGGGCAGGGAAAGGGCAACCACGGAAGCACTCCCTGAGTTCAGCAGTAAGTGGCAGATGCAGCCCCTGGCTTTCAGCAGCTTAGAGATCTCCCACCCGCCTCCTCCCACACACCCACGGAAGGAGGGCCCTAAGACTCAGGAGTACTGGGCACAGGGCTGGTGGAGCTACTCTCAGAGTGCATTTGTGCAGGAAAGGACAGAAACTGCACGGTGTCTCTGAAAACTGACATCCAAACCCCTCAGCCCCTTGCATTTGAATCCACACTCCCAAATTCACTCTGGGCACCAGGTGACCAGCGCTGCCTGCGCAATAGGCAGGGAACTCTTTGGCACAGCGGAGGACAACCTGGAGATAACTTGGTGGGCTGAAACCAAGACAGGTGTTGCTTTCTGTTTCGCTTTGCTTGGTGTTTTTTTTTTTTTTTGCTTGTTGTGATTTGCTTTGTTCTGTCTTTATTTCTTTGATATCTTTGCCTATGTTGAGTGAGGATTGTGGGTTGTATTTTACATATGAATGTACTTGATTTGTTTTCTTTGTTGTTGTTGTTGTTGTTGTACTTGGTAACTTGATTTGTGCTGAAACTGCCCTAACAGGGCCCAGCTTAAGAGGCACAAGATTCAACATATCCAGAAGCAAACTCTGGACCAAACCAGAGTACTACTGGGTTTGACCTACAAGTCACACACCCAGAGGGAATTCTCTGAAGGCACAAGAGCCCATAGAGGCCAAACCTCATTTAAGTGACCAACCCTCACCCAGCAGAACACCCTGCAGTCGGCAGAGCCAAGTTTCACAACTAGACGGCCTAGGAGTTAAACCCACCTACTCACAAGCAAAAAGCAATTAAAGTTCTTCTTGAACAGGACAATATACTAAACACACGAACCACCTGTGGAGCACATGCAGAGGAGAAGAATGAAGTAGACCAAGTCAAATATAAAGGACACATACTACATAAGATAACCCAGCAAGAACTAAGAGTTCTAGGGGATCTTCCTAATACATCAAAGCAAACACAGAGTCAGTCAGAATGGGGAGACAAAGAAACATGTCCCAAATAAAAGAACAGAAGAAACCTCCACAACTGGAACCAAATGAAGCAGAGGTAACCAACCTGTCAGAGACAGAGTTCAGAACACTGGTGATAAGAATGTTTAAGGAGCTTAGAGAAGACATAAAGAAGGATATAGAAATCATAAAGAACAACCAGTTAGAACGAAAAAAAGGATGTAGAAATCTTAACGAACAACCAGCTAGAACTAAAGAACACAATTACCGAAATTAAGAACTCACTTGAAGGAATGCCCAGCAGGTTAGATGAAGTAGAGGATCGAATCAGCGACTTAGAAGACAAGTTAGCAGAGATCACTCAAACTGAACAACAGAAAGAAAAAAGAATAAAAAACAATGAAGATGGGTTAAGAGACCTCTGGGATAACATCAAGTGCAACAACATGCGCATCATAGGAATACCAGAAGGCGAAGAGAGGAAGCAAGGGATTGAGAACATATTTGAGGAAACAATGTCTGAAAACTTCCATAACCTGATGAAGGAAACCAACATACAAGCCCAGGAAGTGCAGAGAGGAGAAATGACAATAGACACCACAGAAATACAAAAAAAATTAAGAAATTACTATGAGCAACTATATGCCAACAAATTTGGCAATCTGGAAGAAATGGACAATTTTCTAGAGGCGTACAACCTTCCAAGGCTAACTCAAGAAGAAACAGAAAGCCTGAACAGTCTGATTACCACTAGGGAAATTGAATCAGTAATCAATAATCTCCCAACAAACAAAAGCCCTGGACCAGATGGCTTTACAGGTGAATTTTTCAAAACGTTCAAAAAAGAATTATCACCTGTTCTCCTCAAGCTCTTCCAAAAAATCCAGAAGGAAGGAAGACTCCCTAACACTTTTTATGAAGCCACTATCACCCTGATCCCAAAAGCAGACAAAGACACCACAAAAAAAGAAAACTACAGGCCGATATCTCTAATGAACTTAGATGCAAAAATTCTCAACAAAATATTAGCGAACAGAATTCAGCAATACATTAAAAAGATCATACACCATGATCAAGTGGGATTCATCCCTGGTATGCAGGGGTGGTTCAACATTCGCAAATCAATTAATGTGATACACCACATTAACAAAATGAAAAATAAAAATCACATGATCATATCAATAGATGCAGAAAAAGCATTTGATAAAATACAACAACCTTTTATGATAAGAACCCTTAAGAGAGTGGGAATAGAGGGATCATATCTTAACATAATAAAGGCCATATATGACAAACCCACAGCTAACATCATACTCAATGGAGAAAAGCTAAAACCATTCCCCCTAAGATCAGGAACACGACAAGGTTGCCCACTTTCTCCACTTCTTTCAACATAGTGCTGGAAGTTCTAGCCACAGCAATCAGACAAGAGAAAGAAATAAAAGGCATCCAAATTGGTAAGGAGGAAGTAAAATTATCACTATATGCAGATGATATGATACTATATATAGAGAACGCTAAAGACTCTACCAAGAAACTATTAGAACTGATAGATGAATTTAGTAAAGTAGCAGGATATAATATTAACATTCAGAAATCAGTTGCATTTGTATACACCAATGATAAAATATCAGAAGGAGAAATTAAAAAAACAATTCCATTTACAATTGCTCTAAAGACTATAAAATATCTGGGAATAAATCTAACCAAAGATGTAAAAGATCTGTACTCAGAAAATTATACGACACTGAAGAAAGAAATGAAAGAAGACATAAATAGATGGAAACACATTCCATGTTCATGAATAGGAAGAATTAATATAGTTAAAATGTCCATACTGCCTAAGGCAATATGCATATTCAAAGCAATTCCTATCAAACTACCAACGACGTTTTTAACAAAAATAGAACATATAATCCTAAAATTTATATGGGACCATAAAAGACCCCGGATAGCCTCAGCAATCTTGAGAAATAAGAACAAAGTGGGAGATATAACGATACCTGATTTCAAACTATACTACAAGGCTACAGTAATCAAAACAGCATGGTACTGGCATAAAAATAGACACATAGATCAATGGAACAGAATAGAGAGTCCAGAAGTAAATCCATGCCTATATGCCCATCTAATCTACGACAATGGAAGCAAGAATGTACGATGGGGTAAAGACAGTCTGTTCAGTAAGTGCTGTTGGGAAACCTGGACAGACACATGCAAGAAAATGAAGCTGGACCACCTCCTTACACCATATACAAAAATAAATTCAAAATGGCTTAAAGACTTAAATGTAAGATCTGAAACCATAAAATATCTAGAAGAAAATATAGGAAGAAACTTCATGGACATTACCCGGAGTAAGATTTTCACTGATATATCCCCTCGCGCGAGGGAAGTAAGAGAAAAAATAAACATGTGGGATTACATCAAACTAAAAAGTTTTTTCACAGCAAAGGAAACCATCAATAAAACAAAAAGGGATCCTACTGAATGGGAAAAGATATTTGCCAATGATATATCTGATAAGGGATTAATATCACAAATCTATAAAAAACTTACTCAACTCAACTCCAAAAAAACAAACAACCGAATTAAAAAATGGGCAGAGGACTTGAGGAGACATTTTTCTAAAAAGGACATACAGAAGGCAAGAAGACATATGAAGAAATGCTCAACCTCACTAACCATCAGAGAAATGCAAATAAAAACCACAATGAGATACCACCTCACTCCAGTCAAAATGGCTATCATCAATAAATCAACAAACAACAAATGCTGGCGCGGATATGGAGAAAAGGGAACGCTAGTGCACTGTTGGTGGGATTGCAGATTAGTGCAGCCACTATGGAAAACAGTATGGAGGTATCTCAGGAATCTGAAAATGGAACTACCCTATGATCCAGTAATTCCACTCTTAGGCATTTACCCGGAGAAATCCAAAACTCCAATTCAAAAATCAGTATGCACTCCTATGTTTATTGCAGCACTTTACACAATAGCCAAGGTATGGAAACAACCAAAATGCCCATAGGTCGATGACCGGATTAAGAATCTGTGGTACATTTATACAATGGAGTATTTCGCAGCCATAAAGAAGAAAGAAATCTTATCATTTGCAACAACATGGATGGATCTAGAGAACATTAGGTTAAGTGAAATAAGTCAGAAAGAGAAAGACAAGTACCATATGATCTCACTTATATGCGGAATCTAAAGAAAAGAATATGTGAATGAACTAATCAGAGACAGTTTTGAGGACACAAAGAAAAAAACGAGGAATGATTTATTTTTAATAGCATAGAGATTGAATTCTCAATTGAGATTCATATAGTAAAAAGATGCAATTTTAAAGTTCTCTCTGTGCTTGTACATACAAATGTGTAAATTAGGGATGGCAATAAGATAATTAGAGAGGGAACTATGCTGCTGATTTGATTTGGAATTTTTGTTCAATAAAATATGCTAATAAGAGCATTTAAAAGTAAGCCACAGAGTAGATGAAGATATCATAATACATATAAACAACAAAAGATTCATATCCAGAATTTATGAGGTATCCTTATAAATCGATAGAAAAGAAAACAGGAAAGACAAATGAGAAAAATCTTGAACAGGATATCTAAAAGACTAATATACACACAGACAAGTGTTAAATGTCATTGGTATAAGGGGATTATAAATTAAAACCATAGTGTGATATTACAAACTCACAAGAATAGCTTTATTTAAAAGAAAATAAGAGACAGACAATACCTATTGTCGGCAAAAATGCAGAATAGCTAGAAGCTTATATACATTCATTAAGAGTGAAAACTGGTACAACTTTTTGGAAAATAGTTTGGCATTATCTATTTAGGCTGATAATATGCCAACTCTGACACAACAAATCCTTACAAGAATGGCTGAGTATTCCTGATGACCATAAATTGTAATCATCCCAGTTATTTATCAATGTTAGAATAAGTGAATTATTAGTGATCTATTGATGGAATTGAATGTTGTACTGCAATGAAAACAAATAAATTGCTACATGTAACAAGATGTATTCTCACAAACATCATTTATATAGAATATAGAAAGCACATATAAAAATTTCTACAGAATTTATATTAAGTTCAAAACTAGGTAAAACTATAAAATTAAAAATCAGGATAGTACTAACTTTGGTGATTAGTACTAGTGACTGGGAGAGATCTCAAGAAGAAATTTTGGTTTTCTAGTATTCCTTTTGTTAAAGTCTTTTATACGCATGCTATACTTCAATAAATACTAATTAAAATTAATTATAATACATTACACTTATTGTAATTTCAATAACATAGCAAATTTATACAAGAACTCCATTGTAGATCAGAGCCACAGTGAGTATATCTCCACTATATAATCATACTAAACATAAATTGACCTTATATCAACCTTTGTTGTAATACACTGGTACAAGTTTTTATATTTTATCAAAAATGTTTTGCATATAAAGTCATTAGTAAGTAATTTAGATAAAATGGGATTTTGAGATTGTTTGAGGAAGAAATTTTTACATATGTTTCTAATATGGCAATTTCGTATCTCATTCACAATTTAATACTTATCTTACAGAATTTCTAGATTGCCTAGTGGAATTGCTAGTTAAAGAGTTGTAGGGAATACATGTGTTATATTATTCTTGACATTTCCATTATGAGTTTTCACAAATGCATTGAAATATACATTAAGGACAATTGCTTTGACACATAATTGATGCTTTTAAATATAAACTGGACCTAATAAATGTTATTATCATACCTGTATTAATTTTTCTAGTTAGATATACACTATTATTTGTTATATACCAATTTAATTTTTTTCCAAGAAAATACAAATAAACAGGCAAATTATCTTGGTAAAAACTTCTGCATCTTCCCCAAAGATAGAGGGGGGGAAATATGGCAGTAATGTAGTATAATGGAAAGAAATATAAACATCTGCCTTTCCTTTTGATTTACTAAGGTTTTGCAGAGTATTTGATATCCATAGAAGTTAATTTTATTATTACTACAAACCATATATGAAATTTCATCAAATATATAATTGCTGTAGTTATTGGTGATTTAAGAGTAAAGCCCTCATTCAATGCTGTTTGAATGAATTTACCTGTATTTAATCAAAATTTTAAAATAGAAAATAAAAATGTTTACTAACCAAAAGAATGAAATTCTGAAAGGCTTGACAGACAATTTACTCAATATTAATAATCTTTTATTAATATTCTTTTATCAAACAAGATTTTTTTTCGAGGTGATGTCTATATGATACTATTAGTTCTTAAATCATTTTTAAATTGTAATTTTATATAAAATAAACTGAATTTTTCTTATATCAGATACTGATATTAAATTATTTACTTGAAAATAATGGAGTTTTTAATGTACTGATATCCCTCAAAATATGAAAAAATATGACTTAAAAATAACGCACTGTAGAGTCAAAATTTAATACAGGCTACTGTTTGTTTTTAAAAATTCAAGACTATGAAGTGTGAATGTTCTCTAGCATGAAATTAATGTCATTTGTCTATTAATTAATTAATAAAACATACAGGAGTAATTATGGAAGGATTGTTATTCAGGTGAGAGAATACTGTGTAAAGATCCTTAGGGCTGAGTGAGCATGTCTAGAGTCCAGGTTACCTGATATTTTGATCCATGCTCTTAACAACCGCAGATTGTCTCAGCTGTTCAGTCAGTGGTCATTTCAACTTGACGGTGTCACATGATGGAAACACCCAAGACCTATCCTGTTTAAATGTTTGCAACTATTTGCAAAAGCTGACTTGCACATGAATTTACTGATTTTTTAACCTTTATAAAATAGTTCTAATAGTTTGTGCTCACCAGCCACTGATTCCTGCAGAAATGCCGTGAGAGAATTTTTAAAACTTTAACAACACGTTCTTTAGGAACATGTACTTTCAAAGTCTGTATGTCTGCAATTAGTTACTAGGCTATTCTCCTTAGAAATAGCTATTCAGAGCAATCATTTTCTAAATATTCAATGCCAACTTCTAATATCTCCCTCAGTTCTAATATTCAGGTATATTTTTCATTCCCATGTTCTTTTCTCAATGTTTTTTTTTTTTCTTTGAATGGAGTTAAGCTAATATTCTGTTATTATCTTACAGATGAGTATTAAATTATATTATCTACTCCAGAAAATTTTTTAAAGTTGAAAATTAATTCAACGCAGAATCTCATTCCTTGCTCTGTTATTTGTGTAGCATTCAGTTTCATCACCTGCTGGTTAGTAGGGTTTGAGGAACTCCATTTTGTCCAAAGTTGCTTCTAATGTAAGGTGTATGCTTCTCAGATCATAAGATTCATGAGCGCCTTTCATTCAAAAGCTCCGCAATTCTGTAGTTAGTTGGTAGAGCCACTTTGCATTGAACACTGGCCAACTATCGGTAGCCAGTAATCTCGGTTTCTGGGTTAGTGGATGTGCAAGCTACTTAGTCTCATAAGCACATTTCTCTTTTTACTTTGCCTTCCACTGTGTCTTTTAGTTATGTGACAACATGCCCTGTAGGGCTTTAATTATTATTATTTATTTTTGTAACTTGAGTAACATGTAAAAGTCATCAGTTCACCTTCAGAACATACTTCAGAACACCAATCTAATCATCGTGGTTGATGTCATAAATGTAATAAGAAAAAGCCTTGAAAGTGAGCTTATTTGGCAGTTATTTTTTGGTTTTAGTACTTTTAATACCAATGAATTTATTATTCTTGATTTTAGAAAAAAAATGGATTTTCATGAAAAAATACTGCCAAACAAAAAGAGAGAATAAATATAATAGTTTATAATGTTTGCTTTGACACCAAATCAGAGTATCATAATGCTTGCTCCTCTCGTTTTATCACACATGGGGTCACAGAAAGACAACCCTTAAAATCCGTATTTTCCAGATACTACTTAGAGAAGTGTGATTAGGTAAAAAGTTCATTTTCTTTCCTATTATGTAATTTTGCTATTAAAGATAATTTACTGCCATTTTCATCAATCATGTACCTAGGGGGGAAAAAAACATTTCTATGTATTACTGGTTCAGTTGCAGGTTTCTATTAAGGAAGAATATTCTGCAATACAAAATGCAATTTAAAAAAGCCTTGAATCTGCTATAGTTTTCAATATTGTTATCTCCATGACTTAGATTTTCATTCCTTAAAAAAAGTATAATATATATATGAATCTATCAATTATATGTCCTGATGAAATAATAATAGTGATTGTTATTTTTATACATTATTTTTCTTAATGCCAGTATATAACCATTACTATATTTAAAAACTTACTTTTAAAAAATAATTTCCAAATTTAGAAAATATTAGAATTCTAACCAATTTGAGTATCCTCATAAAATTCTAAAATTTCAAGATACGCTTGGGACACAAAAAAATTGACATTAACTGGACTATCCACATTGAGCAAGTATTAACTTATTATTTTTTATGAGAATTGTTTCATCATTAGGAAAATATTCCCACTAAAAGTTAGTGAACACTTTCTATCTGTTTTTTTTTTTTTTCCTCGATATTTTTTCTTTTTTCCTTCCTAAATACAGGCTCACAATCAGGTGCCTCTTGCCTAGAAATTGTTTGCTATTGGGAAATGAAAGTATGTCTTTTTATTCTGAAATTTACTGGTAGGACAGTGAAAGACCAAAATGTTGCAATTGAAATGGAGAGATGTGATACTCTATATGCTTTAAGGAAAAGCATGAAAAGGAAAGATGGTTTTGTTCGGTCCAGTATTAAATGGATTGAACATGTTGATTTTGTTTGATTTTTGATGATATTTAGTCGTTTAATTTTGGATTCAAATGAAATTGATATGTTTCTTAGGTATCTTTTAATTATCAACTTTGAATAATTAACAATTAATTATAGATTTCCTTAATACCTCTTTTTTTCCCCTTGCAATTTATATTTCGGGTTGGGGGGAGGAAATAAAAGAGTCACTTGGCAGAATTTCCTAAAGTCTGGATTTTGTTGATTGCAGCATGTCAATTTATTGAACATGTTTCTACATATTTTATATTTCTTGAAAATTAAACAGGTAAATCTTGAGGCTTGATCTGATTTAGGATGAGAGACTTCATACATGGTAACATGTAATTTTTTTATTACAACATAAGGTAGAATTTTGGAAACTTATTGTTGACAACTATGATTACATTCTCTTTATTCCTGAGTGATGATGAATTTCCTTGCTGATTAGAATCACTATAAAATATTCTGTGGCAGAAAATTTGGGGAAGAACCAAGCCCAGTCTCTGGTGTTCGGATTAGGCTATATAGTGATAAGATACCTTGACGTTGCATTGGGGAAACTTGAGCAGAGTCTTGACCAATGAGACCTATTGAGCATTGAGTCCTAATTAGCAGTACTAAGGTACTCTTTCTATTTTCTTCTATCATGACTCCAAGAGTAAAGTTTGTTTATCCTGTCCTGTAATAAGTTTTCAGAATTAAGGACAAACCTCTGTCAACTCAGTGCAAAGTAGTACAGGAGATTCACTCTTTCATACCCCAAATATTAATTGAGTACTTAGGCACTGTGTAAGGAACTAAAGGTAAAAAAAATAATGAAAACAGACATGCTTCCTGTTTTCATGGTATTTATGGTTAAATAAGGAAGACAGATAATGAAATAATTATCATAATTAATATATAATTACTAATTGAGAAAGTGCTCTGAAGGGAAACAATATTATTTAATAATATCATAAAGTGAAAGGAACCAACTCTGAAGAAGTAGAAAGAAATAATGAGGACAGCCCAGGGATGGGCACAATTTTGAGGTGATTAGGACCCACCGGGATATATTTATGGAACATACAAATATTTCTCAGCCAATTCCAGATATTTATTGAGGTAGAAAACCTTATTCCTGAACAGACTTCTAAGACTATTGAGATGAAGTCCTCAAACTTGTTTTATTAGATATTGAATAAAAGGATTATCCCTGGAAGTAAGAGAGGTATGAGCTATTTGGTTTCTATCTCAAAACTAATTTTAAAACACAGGGGTTCTTAACCCTTCAGTTTTCCCTGATGGCCCACACCAGCAATATTGAAAGCAGAGAACTACTCGTATATCTAGTAATAAAAAGTTTTGACTTCTGCAAAGGTCCAAATATAACTTTACCTGCTATTTGCAATACAAACTAAATGATTGAATGATTCTATTAACTATACCAGTATCAGGCTGAGCAACTTGTCTAGAAATACAGAGAGATTTCTTATGGACCACATGCAAAGAAACTTTAAATAACCATATGCAAAATTATAAACACAAGCTAGACAGATTTGGAAATACAATCCTTTCTACACCATGAAGTATTTGTCTACTTCAACAATTCTTTGTGTGACAGAGACACCAAAGACACTTTAATGTAAACGAATATATATACAGAGGGTGCCAAAAAATGTACACACATTTTAAGAAAAGAAAAAAACTGTATTAAAATTGTGATACTCAATATACTAGTATACCAATAATAAAAGATGAATACAAGTCAAGTTTGACTTCTGAAATTACAAGAGGTGCTCAAAGTGGTTGCCATCAGTTTAATTTTAATACAGTTCTTTCATTTTTTAAAATATGTATACCTTTTTTTGGCACCCTCTGTGTATATGTACATGTAATGAATAGGAATAGGAATCAGAAGAAATAGGAAGATAAACTAATTTAGACATAATTTACAGATAAAACAGTAAAAAGCAAAATATAATTTTTTACTTAGAAATTTTTAAAGCCTGATACCTGCCTTGTTCATGTGGACCATTATTCAGGGAAGATAAGTGGTGACAGATGTGGCTTCCTTATGGAAAGAACTTAATGTCAAGCAGCTGAGCAACTGTACCTCTTAAAGAAAATTAATCCTGAGCTCTCCAATTTGGACTTCTCTCCTCTCCTCTTTCCTCCTTAAATTTCCATCTGGAGTTTTAGTAAATGATAGCAGTCTTGATAGGATTTAATGGTCTCTGAGTGATTTTATATTCCCAAGTTCTCCTGCTGGTGAAATTCATAAGTACGTCTTATACGTACCAATGTCCAGGGTAGAGTGATTCATCTGAAAACATGGCCAATTAGCTGATTAGAAATGATATATTATCATCTACATATATATTCTCCTTTCTATTACTGTATCTTTTTTTTCCTGTCATACTTTTCTCTAGATGTAACAGACTAGATATTATCGGTAGGCCAAATTTATAAGAAAAGAAAAATACTATTTTTAATGTATCATATATTTATGCATGAAATTTGAAATTCTTGTATTAAGAAAGTACCATTTTTTTGTGGGGGGGGCTGTTGCATTTCTCCTGGTTAGAGCCCTTCTACAAAAACCTTTTTAAAAATCCATAATAAACACCCAGTTAAACAATGACAAGATAACCAAATTAAAAGCCCACTGGATAAGAAGTATAGAAGGGGGAGTCAGCTAAATATTTATGGGCATATGTATGCATGTATGTGTGTATTTATTTTTTTGTAGGTGGAGTATAAGCATTTAATCCTACTTTATCACTGGGCATTGATGATGATGACTGGAGGAGGAAGATAGTGATTTTTGTTCTGAGGGCCACTCCAGGCTAGTGAGCTGCTCTGTGAACGATTGTGATTCCAATGAAACCTCCCTGTTCTGGAATGAGCCATTCTCCACATTTCAGTGAAATGATTCCTCATCTTTGTGTGGCCTAGTCTGGTTCTATGTGTGCAGTCCTTCATTTGTGTAGCTTCCTATTATCCTATCCATCATCTCACAAGATGGTTAAAACTCCTCACGGCATTCTAGATCAGTGTTGTCCAAGAGAAATGTTATTCATGCCATGTTAGTAATTTTGAATTATATAGTAACCACATTGACAACAGTAAAAACAGTGCAATTAATTTTAATAATGTACTTAATATCTAAAATATAATTTCAACACATAATGTAAAAGTCATTAATGAGTATCTTATATCCGTTTTTTAGACTAAAGCTCCCAAATCTGGTATATACTTTACACGTACAGCACATCTCGGCTTGACCTGGTGCTCAGTGGCCACATGTACCTAGCTACCATATTGGAGAGCACAGCTCTAGATATTAGCAGCAGGTCTGATTAAACTTCTCCTTCCTGGAACCACAGGCCAAGATGAAGCAGTTAGCTGCATTAGCAAGAATGTCCTCAATTTGCACACACCGAGAAACCTAGAAATGAGATGACCGTGTCCCTGAGATAGGAAGTCAAATAACACCCTTTCTTTTAAAGTTCATTCTGCCTTGGAACATATTTACATTAGTCCCTATGACTCAATTCATAAGCAGGGCATCTGAAACTGTATTCTCAGTCTTATTTCATCCCACTGCTAGATATCAGGCTTGTCCATCCTTTCCCCTTAGAACTCTTAAGTATCCAATTGTTGACAGAGGCCTTAAAATACCCTCATAATATACTAGGCAGAAATAAGCAAATCAGTAGGAAACAAAAGAGAATTCCAAACCCAAGTGAGGTTGTGAATCGTATAACCCATAAACCATGCCCATAGGCAATTAGTATGTTGGTAAAACGGACAGCATGGTTATTTTTATTCAGATAGAGCTAAATTTTAATCCTCCTTCTATCATATTTTTCTGTACTTAACATCTTCAAAATAGGAGCCCTTTTCACTCTAAAATAGGAACGACGACGTTAACAGTACTTGATATTAGGAATTGCAATCACAACCATACATTGAATACTTGCTTTGGATCAGATTCTTTGCTAAGGATTTTATATCCATTAATATCTATTGAATGAAGCAAATAAATCTCATTAAATGAGGTAATATATTTAATCTTGCTATCTTATATTAGCTTATCAATGTAGTCATTATAATAAAACGATACTATTAATACTAATTGCTTTCATTATTATTTTCTAGTCTGTACTTCAATTTTTTTAACTGATGATAACATCTCAATTTTCATCAAAGACGGAAATCCTCTAAGGATAAAGTAATGTGTTGTTTATTATATAAATCCCCAGGGTATAATTTGCTTATTACTTATAAACCTTTGGTGCTCAGGTGTTCAATAGATAATAAATGAATGAATACATGAATGAGCCTCCAAAAGGGGCATTTCTGAATTCAGCAGTCATGCTGTAGCAAAGCAACACTTTTTCAATTATGCTTTCTATTCCATTTAGAGAAGTGTACTTCTCAGACAGCCTCCCAAATTCGTCAAAGCAAACTAAAGGAGATACATGCTATCTAGTCAGTGAACCAACCCAAATGTTTATTTAAATGGAGGCATTAGATTCATTGAAAACAGGACTGATTTTATTTCTCATGTTGTCCTTTTCCTGCCCCTGCTAAGGACCACCCCATAGTTGTGCTGCCTTATTTGCTAATGGCTGGAACAGACTGACATACACAGTAGCAAATCCTGTGGGTGAAGAACAGAGCCACATAAAAAGGGCTTTGCTTTTTGCCACCTTTCAGATTTGGGGATTAATTGAGTCTGCTTCTCTTTTTTTTAGAAAATCATAGAAAGCATCAATGTTTTTAATGTGCCATATACATGTAAGTTAAAAATAAACCATATCTATTTCTGAGCAAATGCTGAGTTAATGCCCTTCTGTGTACAAACTTCTAATATGAATTCTAATTTAGAATACTCATTTTATAAAAGCGATCAGAATGTATTGACAAAGATATCAACATTTCTTGGAAAATTGGATATTCACAAGTAAAAGAATAAAACTAGACCCCTATTTTACACCACTTGTAAAAATTAACTTGAAAGATGTGAAAGACTTAAATATAAGACCAGAAACCATAAAACTCCTAAGAGAAAACAGAAAACAGAGTTTCTGAACATGGGTCTTGGCAATAATGTGTTGAATATGACACCTAAAGCATATGAAACCCAAGCTAAAATAAACAAGTGGGTCTACAACAAACTAAAAAACTCCTGCACAGCAACTGAAACAATCAAAATCATGACAAGACAACCTACAGAATGGGAAAAAAAAAAAAATTACAAACAATATATCTGATATGAATGGGGTTAATATCCAAAATATATAAAGAGCTTATATAACTCAATAGCAAAAAACCAAATAATCCTATTAAAAATAATCAAAGAACCTAGTTTTTTTGTGTTTTTTTTTTTTTTGTGTGTGTGTGTTTTTTTTTTTTTTTAAGATCTATGAATGGCTAACAGACATGAAAAGATGCTCAACATCACTAATCATCAGGGAAATGTAAATCAAAATCACAACTGGGTATCATTTTACACCTGTTATAAAAAGACAGAGACAATGGGTGTTGTGACGATGTGGAGAAAAGGCAACACTTCTGCACTGCTGGTAGGAATGTAATCAGTACAGCTACTATGAACAACAGTATGTAATTTTCCTCAAAAATAAAATAAAAATCTAACTACCACATGATCCAGCACTTCTGTTTCTGGGAATATATCCAAGGGAAACAAATGCACTCTGTTGAAGAGATATCTACACCCCCATGTTCATAGCAGCATTATTTACAATAACCAAGACTTGGAAACAACCTAAGTGTCCATCCATGGATGAATGCACAGTGAAGTTGTGATTATATAAACAAGAAAATATTATTCAGCCATAAAAAGGAAAGAAATACGCCATTTATGGCAACATGGATGGACTTTGCAGGCATTACAGTAAGTGAAATAAATCAGTCACAGAAAGACAGATATCACATAATCTCACTTCTGTATGTAATCTACAAACAAAACAAAACACCCAACTCATAGAAAAACAGATCAGATTTGTGATTGCCAGAGGCAGTGGATTGGGGGAGGGAAAATTGGAGAAAGGTGGTCAAAAGTTATAAACTTCCAGTTATAAGTAATAGGGATATAATGTATAACATGATGACTATGTTAACACTGCTATATAGTATGTTTGAACATTAAGAAGTAAATCCTAATAGTTCTCATCACATAATAGTTCTTTTCACTATGCAAGAAACATTTTTTCTTTTTCTTTTTTTATCTCTATAAGATGATAAACGTTAACTAATCTTGTAATCATTTCACAATATATATATGTCAAATCATTATGCCTACACCTCAAACATATGCAAGGCTGCATTTCAATTATGTCTCAATAAAACTGGAAAAATGAATGAAGAAAAAAAGATAATTAGTATTTTGTATTAAATGTTATTTTGGATGACAATCATTACTTTTAACTCCACCTGTCCTTTCAAACTTCACTTCAATGGAAGTATTTTTTAAGTAGTTACATTCCCTACTTACACAAACATCAAAATAATTGCTAATTTGGATGTGAACATGTATCAGATATACAGATTATTTTACATATAAGCTGTTTATTTAAAAAACTTCCACCATACAAGAACAAAAATCACTAAAGAGTAAAATTTTCACTGTAATGGCTCAGGAATTCTTGGTCTAAAATTTTCAGGATATTTCCAAAGCTGGTATTAGAGCTTCAGATAACAAGTTACGCCAAATAAAAAGGATTATAATTCTTCACCCATGATCATCTGGGAGATATTTTAGATGAATTTTCTACTTGAAGAAATAAATAAACTCCGAGGTTTTTTCTCAGAGAAGCAGATATAAAAATATGCCTCCTCCTTCCTTCCTTCCTTCCTTCCTTCCTTCCTTCCTTCCTTCCTTCCTTCCTTCCTTCCTTCCTTCCTTCCTTCCGTCCTTCCTTCCTTCGTTCCTTCCTTCCTTCCTCTTTCCTTCCTCCCTCTCCCTCTCCCTCTCCTCTATTCTTTCTCTTCTTAGCAGAGAAATAAAGCTTCGGAGATTGATGTCAGAAATGAGCTTCTCTCAGAAGGTCTTGTAACTACCTTGTCAGAGTAAAACGTATGCACAGTCCTGCTAAAGAGCTTCCTGGGAAGCCGGTTCTCTGTCTGCTTACCGTCTGTTGGCAAGATATCTCACAAGCCAGGACGGCAGCACATGATCCACGGGTGCCCTTGTCTGCCTTTTGATGCAAGCAGATTCAAGCCGACATGAATTAGGTTATGCAGAACACTTAAAGGAAGTAGTTCAGAAAGAGAAGTGGCTTTTCAGGAAATTGATAAGAAACTTAGCTTGAACAAGCATTGAAAGACAAGGGCATTATAAAAAATGAAGGGAAGCATCAAACTCATGAGCTTATCAAGCCATCCCAGTTTCAAGATCTATACAGTTCAAAGGTGAGCTAGAGGACTCCAGCTAGGAAGGTTTCCAGATTTATAGATTCTGTCTTCAAGTTATTTAATTATGTACTTCAACTATTTGCTAAATGACAATTACAAAGAATTAAAAAAAACAAAAAAACAAAAAAACAAAAAAACACACACCACACAATCCAAACACAAAAAAGCAAAGAAAACCTCTCTGCATTATTAAGCTTTATACACTTTCAAAGAATTCTCAATACAGTTGAAGAATCTGGCTGCATAAATGAAGGTTAAGTCATCAAGAGAAAAATCATGATTTTCTCATTTTAAAATATCTATAAAAGGGCATACTGTGGAACTTGTTGTGATCACTTGCGATCATAAATATTTGAAGGTAAAAGCTTGAAATGTACATCTGTATCAAAGTTCTAAAAATATATAAAAGTTAACTTCGCTTTTCCTAGACATAAGGCAGATCAACTTATCATTTGCAATGAAAGGAATCTCATCTTTAACATTTGTGACCAAAATAAATAGGAATTATGTTACTAGTAATTACTCTCATTGGTTTTACTCTGTATTCATTATGAACCCAGTTGGCGTATGTATATATTAACTGAGAGTCATTACATAATTAGCTCTGCAAATATCTATTAAATACATTCTATTGAATGTATAACTTTTGATAAGAAATTTATTTTTCTGGGCCGTAGTGCCCTTAATTATAAAATGATTGATTTAAAAAATAAAGGGCTAGAACAAGATATCTAAAGAGAACTTTTTCTGAGGAATGGCATAAAGAGATATATGCTGTTGCAGGTATCTGTATTATTCTACTCTTTCCGATATAAAAAGCTGATTAATTGATTTGCTTATTTTCTTGATACTTAAAGAGACATATGAAGCAAAATAAAGCTATTGCTTTAAGGAAATTGTTTTATAGGAAGTTATTAGGTATTTCTGTTAAGATGTATTAAGAATAAATCAAAATTATAAAATAGTTTTATACCAAGGTTCAACAATAAATAAACGTCCTTGGCTCTTTCTTTTACCTTTTGAACCATACACGGTATTTTAACTGACTGATCTAGTTACCTTGAATTCCGGTTTGTTCCCATTAGATTCTAAGTAATTATCTGTTCAGATGAAGTAAAGAAATAAATCACCTCCATTTTATATGAGGTGTTGACATTTATTGATTTAATGTTCTCTTAAAATCTTTTGAGGAAATGGTTTTTAAATTACAATAATAAGTAGACAGAAATTAATGGACCTACCCAAACTAGAGCAACATGTTGGCATGTAATTCATGGTCAAAATTTCATGAGTGAATTTTATTTTTACTCCATGTTTTAGTAAGGAAAATTATGAAGCCATATGTAGGTATCCTTTTGTAACTTGCACTGCTCGTTCTCTGTGCGATAGTGTTTTAGGATATCGCTCTGTTGAGAAACATAATTATTTCCTTTCAGGTACTGACCACGTAGTATGTTTTCTGGCTCTGCCAGACTGAAAGTCCCTCACAAAAAAAATCTTTGAAAAAATAATTTACTCTAAATAATTTAGGAAGAAGAAATAAACTATTATGAATATAATAAATGATTAACATTCAGAAACATCTGCGTTGATATTTAATAAGAAAAAGTGCTGTAATATAACATGCAATATAAACTTTACTAAATATATAAAAATATGAAGCCTAAGTCAGATTTCTTATCAGTCTTCAACATAGATGTAGGTACACATAAATGGTGCCTCTCCACAAATACATATTTAGCCATTTTTCTTTTACCTCATAATTACTTTCTTGTTCATTACCTTGCTGCTCTATTAGTTTTCTCTAATAATTTATACACTTGCTATCCTTTTTCATATTTTGTTTCTCTGTTTATGGTAAGAACAACAGGATAAATAAAATAAAGTAAAATAAAATAAAATATAAAATATAAATATAAATCGTACTGGGAATGCAAAAATCATTTCAAAGAATGTATAAACCTGACTTGGCAGGTTTGGACTTACTGCAATAAACAGACTGATCAACTGGATAGTGATGTTCAGGAAATATAATCATTGTTAGAATTATATTGATGCCTCTTATAACTTGGCCTTTGAAGATGTTTTGGAACAAACTGCACAAAACATCTCTGTAAAAATCTGTCCTTAACTTGCTGGTGTATAGCTCATGACACCTAGTAATTTCCTACTGAATTTCCATCAAATGCTATTTTTTTCGCTTCCTTTAAGAATTTAAAACCTCATATATCTAATGGTACACTCATTCAAAACCCAAACAGCTCTCACCGTGATTTTTCACATTCCTGATTAATCCCTGAAGCACAGAGAAGTCACCTAATTCACTGCATGAGCAAATAAAAAAAATCTATAGCAAGAGAGAAGCCCAATGATTATACTGAGAAAAGCACTTCTTTCTGTCTCACTTTTTTCTCGTGCATGTAATAATAATCACTAAAAACCAAGTGATGTTTTTTTCTGTTATTTTATTTGGTAGAAAGGCTTTATTGCTTTCAGCTTATTAGCCCCTAAACACTTAAGCTAACACATTGCAGAAATCAACAAACAATAATAATGCTTAGTGAGTCTATATAAGATGTATTCGGGAGAGGTTTTTTTTCAATAAAATTTGTATTTGAAATTTTATTCTTTCTTTTATTTTATTATTTGTACTTATAGGCCACACAATTTTAACATGAATGATTATCTTCAGCAAATGCAGTGAGGTATGTTTGATACTTTTCATAGAAAATTTGTGGTGACTGTAGGTTTTCTGTGCAATGATAGCAGTGCTGGAGAGACAACTGTTTGATTTTGAAGGCAAACATAAAAAACTCATGATAAAAATCTATATCAATGCCTTTAGAGTCAATTAAAATGAGTATATAATGACCAAAAAATCATTCAATATCTGGAGATCTATCCTACCTTTCTGAATTAGGTATAGTGGGTGAAACAAAGATGAAAGAGACTGGATCTCTTTACAAAATTCTAAGATATAAAACGACAGTGCACTATATTTTCCATGTCATTCTGGCGGTTCACAGAGCATCGGTAGTTCATTTTAAACATCACTAGCTTATATGGAGAGTACAAAGAAAAGCCTTGAGTCACAACAAAAAAATTTAGCAAGGCCAATAGCATCAT
Organism: Rhinolophus hipposideros; assembly: GCF_964194185.1. Classification (NCBI taxonomy): domain Eukaryota; kingdom Metazoa; phylum Chordata; class Mammalia; order Chiroptera; family Rhinolophidae; genus Rhinolophus; species Rhinolophus hipposideros. Next base: position 29,008,354 of record NC_138053.1, read on the forward strand.
GTGAACAGGTGTGTTTAAAAAAAAAAAAGTGAGAGATGGTTGTTCTTGTTGAAAATCGCTTCCAAAACCTCAACTCTGGGACGCTTTAGCATTGTGAATCATCCTGTAAATTATTTAAAAGATTATTTAAAAGAGTGACTAGGTGGAAAAAAAAACACATAGAAAATTTCTGTTCAGGCTTTGAATAAACACAGTTTAGATAAATGCTGAGTAATGAGAAATGAATAACTTGTAAACTTGGAGTTGACAGTTAATGGTACAGAACCATGGTGATTTAGTAGAGGTTTGAGACAGAATTAGGAATTCTTGATCATATCAACTGGGGGGCAAACAGAAAGCAGAAAAACACAAAAAATGGAAATATGACCTTGGTAGATTTTATCAAAAATATCATTCTTTGCTGTGTAGCTTTTTTGAAAAGTTATTAGATCAGACTACTATCTGTTCTATGTCTATGAGGATCTGTGACTTACAAGACTTGCTTACCTTTCCAATTTGTGATTCATGGCCCTGGCTGGATTCTTAGAATATAGTAGATACTCTATTAATGAATTAATCAATTAACCAACATAATATATCATGTATTTAGTGGCTGTTTTGTATCTTTTTTTCCATAAATGTAATATTGTAAATGATTTAACTTTGTTATTTTTTTCTACCAAATAATCTTTCCACATCCTGTTTAAGTCATATTTAACTAGTAGAATGGCTTCATCAACCTAAAATAAAATACTCTCTCTCTCTCTCTCTCTCTTGCTCTCACTCATGCTCTCGCTCTTTCAAGGACCCATTTATGTTTCTCTTCAAATTTCTTTCAGAAAATATTCATAAGTACTTATTGACTATATTTGTGTTCAAGGATGGGATATGTCGTTTATACAAAAGATCAAGTTTTTGCCTTTCATGAAGCTTATATTTTAGTGAAAGAAAAAAGATATAAAACATCAAATTACAATACAATATCAGACAAATGAAACAGGAACAGAGAACAGAGAATAACAGGCCATTTTAGACAGAGTTATCAAAGAAGGCCTCTATGCAGAATTAGCATCTAGAATAAAATATTTCAGAAAAATGAAAAGGCAAATACAAAGATTCTAATGCAAGAAAGAGCTTTGTGAAGGGAGGATCAGAAAGCAGTCCAGTGGGGGTGGGGGTGGGAGTGAGAGATATGAGTGAGTGGAAGATTGATAAGAAATGTAATCAGAAAGGTTGGGAAAACCAGATGTTGTATGGCCATGAAGGAGTTTAGATTTTTATACTAAACATGATGGAAGCCACTGGGCATTTTGAACAGGGAGTGATATAATTTAGTTATTAAAATTAACTGCTCTGTGGCAAACTGACTGAAGAGACAAAAAAAATGCAACATAGGAAGAACAGTAAGGGAGCTATTGCTGTCTATGGTGGCTTAGGTGGAGGTCACAATGAAAGTGGTGAAGACAGTGTGGATTTAGCATTTATTTTAGGGCAGGGACACTGTGACTTGCTGTAGATTGGATATAAGGTGTAAAGGAAAGACAGTAGTCAAATGTGACTACATATTTTGGCTTAAAATAATCTATGATGATGGCCTCATTAATCTAAGTGTAGGAAAATGGGAAAGGATCAGGTTGGGGTTGGGGATTTAGGTTTCGGTTTTAAGCATATTATAATAATATTTACATGCAAAGTCAAGTGGATATTAAACATCCAATTAGAAATATCAAGTAGGTAGTAGATTTGATGAGTTTGAAACCAAGAAAAGAAGATGTAATTGGATGTGTAAAGTGAAAAACTTCAACATATAAAAAGCATTGTATTATAGCCATATGCCATTGAGTCTTGAGGTCTTCTTCCCCAACATAATGTCCAAGAATATTGGGAGTTTATTCAATACAAAATTGTTGGTCCTGTTCCCATTTATTTCTTGAAGAGAAAACTGGGATTGTGATCAGTCTTCATATTGACCCTATTTTGTAGAGCTTTTGCTTCTCCTCTCTCCCCTCGTGTGACTGTTTACGGCAAGCGATCCTTCAGGTTTTGATGCTATCATATATACTGCCTGAATGATTCTACTGTAAATTTTAAGGGAAATGGAGTTTTAGAAAAAGGCAGCCTCTTTTTCTCCTTTTTAATTTTAGCTAAGATTTGATTGCAAAACTACTCAAAATTTGTCTATGCATACAAATCAGCTGGAAATAACTTTAAAAGTCAGACTTTGATTCAGAGACTCAGTTGAGTCCAAGTTGCTAGTCCATGGGCCACAGTTTGAATAGCATGGCGTTACACCACCATACACATGGCTCTTCGTGTTACAGCTACTTAATTTATGCTGACATACTCAACTGTCATACCTCATGTGTGCCTACTGTTTCAGGATGGCTGGTCAGGAAGAGCTTTCATCTTGAGCCAAACACTGAGACAGAATGGTATACCACCCACAAATATTTCAGTCCTAATTTTGAGGCTAGATCATCAATGTTGATTGCCTCTGACCTTAGGTTGAGATTCTAGGAGGTGAAAAATATAAGTGGTGTGGGGCTTGGAACATTTTGTCTAATAGTAAATCTATTTGGAATTATCTTAGTCCATCAGAGGAGGTCCAATGACACTGAAAGAGTTTGAATCTCAATTGATTTGCTTCAAGGACGATACTCCTCAGAACAAGGAGTTTTGGGGAGGGACGACTTTGTTAATTCATAAGAATCATACACTTTCCTCATAATCCTGAGTGCCTATAAGAATTTGCCTCTGCCTACAGGGCTTGGCTTGATTTGATATGGATTATCCTTGATATATCAACGTTTTGAGACAATAATAATATATAAAATCAGAATGATAGAATTAGTTGTAAAACTTGCTTTCATCAATCTTTCCATTAATAATATTCTGAAGATGATAACGTTCTTGACTAGTAAGCAATTGATTCCTTGATGCCATCAGTCAGATTGTAGACAAACATGGCTCTTAATATGGCAAGGTAAGGATTAACAATAAGAACAAATTAGCTTTTGTTGATCACTATATACAACAGATTTAGAAGTTAATAATGGCATGACAGTCCAGAAATCATTCTCAAACTGGCAAGTGTAACATCATAGCCAAGTTATTTTTTAATAAGACATGAAATGGCACAATCATGATTGCCTCTGGAAGAAAGCTAAGATACAAAACGTACAATCACAAAATAGTTAAATCTCTTGACTTGATATTGAAAATTGAAGGATACTCAGATTGTAGGCTAAGAACTTCACTGAGAAAAAATATCATTTTTGTACTATTTTTTATTTACCCTGGGTATCGACTGTACCGACTTATCAGATCGTTTGGATTTGTTTAAGACATGACTGTCTTAAGCAGTCCTTTCACATTAAGATATTATGTCATGTCAGAAATCCTAAAAAGAAAATAACAGTAAACAAGTAAAAGTGCTTTACTGAGACTTCTCCTCAGAAGGTATATAAGTGGTTTTATATTATTACTGTTCTTTTGTTAGATAACGTTTTACAAAACTTTTGCTTATTTTCACTTGATTCACCTGCAGTCTCATGAGACTGTTTTAAAGCACCAGAAACTCCAAGGAAGTAAATGACTATAGGAATAGGAAATGGATATGTTTAAGTGTTTCATTCATGGTGAAACAAGAGTTCAGTTGAGATTTCCATTTATTGTTAAACATTATTACTAACATGAATGTTTTATCTTTTAATTTCTTGGTCTACTGAGACAACTTTAATTAAATGTTGCATTTTAGCTGTTCAGCATATATTTCACCTGATTTGGTTCAAATCATCTCAGTTTTCTTTTCTAGAATTACTTCTACCTTCACTGTATGAGGTTATGGTGGGTCTTATATCAGGATATTTTCAGTTTTTCAGTAGTGAAAGGGTAGACTCCTGCATCTAAACAAATTGGACTTTGTTCTAGTACTTTCCATTAAGAATGGAGTACAAAGACAAAAATAATTTAGATGTTTTTATTCCAAAGATGGTATCTTAATGAAAATATTGAGTGATCCTGATCAGAGACATAGCTTACCTTTCCCAAGCCTTGTTATTTAGCTATTATTTATATCCCTTCATAGCCTTCAAATATTTGTAGTTTTTACCTAGTTATTCAAACTTGGTTTATAAATTCCATAGATACTGAAATTTGGAAATGTGAGACTTTACTTTTTAATCTCAAAAAATTTAGTATCACTCTTTATGATAAAGAGAAATTTGAATTGTGCAGGTATTGTGAACGGAAAAGGGGCCACATGTTAAACGTGATAAGCTCAGGAGACTGAAAATAACCACATAGGATGGCATGAATATAAAAAGGCATAACTAAGGTGGGCTATGGCAGGAAGTCACATCCTTGGCCTGTGGCTTCCTTGACAAAGGTCAGTCTTTAGGTTAAGTGACCCTATTTGTTGTCTTTTTGCATCTAAGATAACATACCCTTGGAATGTCAGAATAATCTCTTTTTCTGGACTCCCCAGGGGGCACCAGAGCAGGAAACTACAAAATCCCTCATTGTTATCTTGTTCTCCAAATACCATCTCTATGTGCTATAAAATGCTAACTATCCTGTACCCACCAAGGTAAAAGAACTGTGTGTCTCTCCATTTTGCTTTTCATTCAATCCCAGAGATTTCCCTGCTTTGCTTTCTCCCACCCCCTTAATCTACAACCAATGGATTTCATGTAACTTTCTTCCTTTGATTGTAATGTATAAAATAAGTTGCAAAATGGCTATTTTCCGGAGCATTTTCTCAATCTGTTGAGACTTTGCTTCCCGGCAATTGTCATAGGTTTGGCTCAAACAAATTCTTTTAAGTTTTCTCTTAGGCTGGATGTATTTTCGTCAACATCACATTCACAAAAAATCTTCCAGAAATAGCAACTTCTTACAAAGTCTCTTTGCAAAAAAATGTGGTAACTAAGACAATCTTAGTAGTGGATTCATGATTAAATACTGCTGGAGGTATGTTAACTAATTATTGACACACCATAATAGGGTCAACTGCTATTCATTAAACTATCATATATTAGAAGAGTTAGAAATAATATAGTATATTAAGAAAACTGCCTTAAGAAACATGAAGAACAACTTAAGAAACATAAAATCCCTTCACGGTTTTATTATATATAATAAGAGTATGTTACTTGGTGATACATGATGTATTTCACCATCATAGCTCTTTCATCCACTCAAGTGTAATTGACTGGCATACTCCCTCAGTGTAGTGCTTCATGTTAACAAGTATTAATTTTTTTGGTATTACTACATTTCCAAAGAAAGCTCTGATAACTTCTACAGTCTGTTCAGAGCTGGCATAGGCTCTATGTACTTGATCAGCAGATGTTTTGGAATACATTGTCCCATAATTCTTTACTACTGTTGACATAAACTCTATGTGTATCTTTGGTATATTCATTTATACTAGAAATAGATTTCTAAAGCCTGAAATGATGTGAAGCCATTTTAATGTACATCTGGGTCTTGTATAAGTATGTCCTTAATACTTTCAGAATTTTCAAGAGTATACGTGCATATCTGTGTTATTTATTTTTATGTTAGTTGCTTTAAAACAAGATGAATGCTCTGAACATATAAAATCCAGGTAACATCTGACTGGCAATAAACTCTTTACTATATAATAAAAGTATTTTTTTTAAAATTACAAAGCATGTGCTTTGAAGAACTCATCCATTTCATTGAAGTTGTCAAATATATCAGTGATATACTTTTTTGTACTCTTTTATTATTCTTTTGATATCTGCAAGATATTCAGTGATATCTTGTTTTATTCCTGATATTGGTAACTTGTTGTGTCTTCTCTCTTTTTTTGTCAGCCTTGTCAGAGATTTGCCAATTTTATCAATATTTCCAAAGAACTAGCTCTTTGTTTCATTAATTGCTTCAATTGCTTTATTGTTTTCAATTTCACTGATTTCTGTACTTATTATTATATTCTTCCCTATGCTTCCCATTTGTTATTTTACTCTTCTTTTTCTAGGTTTGAGGTGTAAGTTTACACTATTAATTTGAGAATTTTCCTCTTTTTTAAAGTATGTATTTTGTGCCATAGATTTCACTCTTAGCACTACTAGAGTTGTGTCCCACACATTTTGATATATTTTATTTTCATTCATTTCAACATTATATATATATATATATATATATATGTATATGTATATATATATATATATATATATATATATATATATATATATATATATCAACATATATACATGTGTGTGTGTGTGTGTGTGTGTGTGTGCGCGTATGTATGTATGTATATATATTTTCCTTTGGTGGTATTTCCTCTTTTACCCAATGGTTTGATTTCTAGTTTTCAAGATTTGGTGATTTTCCAGTTACTTTTTTGTTATTGATTTCTAGTTTGATTCATTTGTGATTGGAAAACACAATACGTATGACTTCAATTCTTTTAGATTTTCTGATATTTGTTTTCTGGTCTAGAATATGGTTAATTTAGATATATGATCCTTGACTGTTTAAAACTATTGTTTATTCTGCTGCTGTTGAATGGTGTGTTCTAAAAATGTTGATTAGTTTCTTCTGATGACTTTCTTAAGTTCTATATTCTTGCTGGTTTTGTGTCTCTTGTTCTATCAGTTATTTTGAGAGAGTGTTAAAGTCTCCAATTACAGTTGCAAATTTGTCTATTCTCCTTTCAGCTGTATTAGTTTTTATTTCACATGTTTTGCAGGTCTTTGTTTGGTTCATATACAATTAGTATTGCTATGTTTTCTTGGTGTATGGACGTTTTTATCATTATACAATGTTCCTCTCTGACACTGGTAATTTTCTATGCTAGAAATCACTATCTGATATTAATAAAGCCATGCCTGCTTTCTGTTGATTAATGTTTGCATGGTATAAATATTGCTATTCTTGTACTTTCAACTTGTCTATATTGCTATATTAGAAATAAGCTTCCAGAGACCATTTATACTTGGGTCATGATTTTTAATTGATTATGCAAATATTTATTTCTTTGCTATATGTAGGCTATTTACATTTATTTTAATTATCAATATGCTAGGGCTTAAGTTTACATTTAATTGTTGTTGTTCTCTTCTTTTTGTTTATTGAGGTGACATTTGTTAGTGAAATTACATAGATTTCAGGTGTATAATTCTGTATTACATCATCCATAAATCCCATTGTGTGTTCACAACCCAGAATCAGTTCTCCTTCCATCACCATATATTTGATTCCCCTTACCCTCATCTTCGACCCCCCAACCCCCACCTTTACCCTCTGGTAACCACTAAACTATTTTCTGTGTCTATGAGATTTTGTTTCTCATCTGTTTGTCTTGTTCTTTTGTTGTTTTTGGTTTATATACCACATATCAGTGAAATCATATGGTTCTCTGCTTTTTATGTCTGACTTATTTCACTTACCATTATACTCTGAAGAGCCATCCATGTTGTCACAAATGTTCCTATATCACCTTTTCTTACCGCCAAATAGTATTCCATTGTGTATATGTACCACAACTTCTTTATCCATTCATCTATCGAAGAACATTTTGGTTGTATCCATGTCTTGGCCACCGTAAACAAAGCTTCAAAGAACATTGGAGCACACGTGTCTTTATGTGTAAATGTTTTCAGATTTTTTGGGTAGATACCCAGGAGAGGGATTTTTGGGTCATATGTTAATTGTACTCGTAATTTTTTGAGGAACCTCCACACTGCCTTCCATAGCGGCTGCACCAGTCTGCATTCCCACCAACAGTGTGTGAGGGTTTCTTTTTCTCCACAGCCTCTCCAACACTTGTTACCATTTGTCTTGTTGATGATAGCCATTCTGACTGTGGTGAGGTGATATCTCATTGTGGTTTTTATTTGCATTTCTCTGATGATTAGTGATGTTGAGCATTTTTTCATATGTTTATTTGCCATTTGTATGTCCTCTTTGGAGAAATGTCTCTTCAGGTCCACTACCCATTTATCAATTGGGTTGTTTGCTTTTTGTTGTTGAGTTTCATGAGTTCCTTGTATATTTTGGATATTAGCCCCTTATTGGAGGCACTGTTTGCAAAAATGTTCTCCCATTCAATTGGTTGCCTTTTTATTTTGTCGATGGTTTCTTTTGCTGTGCAGAAGCTTTTAAGTTTCATTTTAGCTTTTACTTCCATTGCCTTTGGAGTCAAATTCATAAAATGCTCTTTGAACCCAAGGTCCATAAGTTTAGTACTTCTGTTTCCTTCTATGCAGTTTATTGTGTCAGGTCTTATGCTTAAGTCTTTTATCCATTTTGAATTAATTTTGGTACATGGTGACAGATAACAGTCCAGTTTCATTCTTTTGCACGTGGCTATCCAATTCTCCCAGCATCATTTATTGAAGAGGCTGTCTTTCCTCTATTGTATGTTTTTCGCTTCTTTGTCAAAAATTATCTGTCCATATTTATGTGGTTTTATTTCTGGGTTTCAATTCTATTCCATTGGTCTATGTGTCTGTTTTTCTGCCAATGCCATGCTGTTTTGATTATTGTAGCCCTGTAGTACAAGCTAAAGTCAGGCAGTGTGATACCTCCAGCATTGTTCTTTTTTCTTAAGATTGCTTTGGCTATTCGAGGTCTTTTGTGGTTCCAAACAAATCTGATCATTTTTTGTTCTATTTCTTTAAAAAATGCCATTGGGATTGCATTAAATCTGTATATTGCTTTGGGAAATATGGCCATTTTAACTATGTTGATTCTTCCAATCCATGAGCATGGAATGTCTCCATTTCTTTGTGTCTTCTTCAATTTCTTCCAAAAATGTCTCATAGTTTTCAGCATATAAATCCTTCACATCCTTGGTTAAGTTTATTTCTGGGTATTTTATTCTTTTTGCTGTGATTGCAAAGGGAATTGTTTTTTGTATTTCTTTTTCTGAGATTTCATTGTTAGTATATAAAAATGCAATGAACTTTTGTACGTTGATTTTGTAGCCAGCAACTTTACTGTATTCGTTGATTGTTTCTAACAGCTTTTTGGTGGAGTCTTTAGGGTTTTCTATATATAGCATCATGTCATCTGCAAAGAGTGATATTTGGATGCCTTTTATTTCTTTCTCTTGCCTGATTGCTCTGGCAAGAACTTTCAACACTATGTGGAAAAGCAGAGGTGATAGGGGAGAGCCCTGTCGTGTTCCTGAACGTAGAGCAAAGGGCTTCAGCTTTTCACCACTAATTATGAGATTAGTTGAGGGCTTGTCATATATGACCATTACTATGTTAAGGTGTTTTTCTTCTATACATATTTTATTAAGAGTTTTAATCATAAATGGATGTTGTATTTTGTCAAATGCTTTTTCTGCATCAATTGATATAATCATATGACTTTTGTCCTTTATTTTGTTTATGTAATGTATCACATTGATGGATTGCGGATGTTGAACCATCCTTGTGCCCCGGAGATGAACCCCACTTGGCCGTGATGAATAATCTTTCTGATGCATTGTTGTATTCGATTTACTAGAATTTTGTTTAGGATTTTTGCATCAGTATTCATCAGAGATATTGGTCTGTAGTTTGTTTTCTTGTGTGTGTTTCACTTACCAGGTTTTTGTATCAGAGTAATGTTGGCCTCATAAAATGAATTAGAGAGTACTGTCTCTTCTTCAATTTTTTGGAAGAGTTTGAGCAGGATTGGTATTAGATCCTCTTTGAAGGTTTGGTGGAACTCACTAGTGAAGGATCTGGTCCAGGACTTTTGGTTTTGGGAAGGTTTTGGATGACTGATTTAATTCCGTTACTGGTGATCTATTTGTTTAGATTTTCCAGTTCTTCATGGTTCAACCTTGGATGGCTATAGGTTTCTAAGAACTTGTCCATTTCTTCTAGGTTATTGTATTTGGTGGCATATAGTTCTTTATAGTATTCTTGGATGATGCTTTGTATTTCTGTGGTGTCTGTGATAACTACCCCTTTTTCATTTCTGATTTTGTTAATTAGTGTCTTCTTTCTTCTTATCTTAGTGAGTCTAGCCAAGGGCTTGTCAATTTTGTTAATCTTTTCACAGAACCATCTCTTTGTCACATTAATTTTTTCTATTGTCTTTTTGTTCTCTATTTCATTTAGTTCTGCTCTGATTTTTGTTATTTTCTTTCTTTTGCTGACCTGGGGTTTCACTTGTTCTTCTTTTTCTAGTTCTTTAAGGTGTAACATGAGCTTCTTTATTTGGGATTTTTCTTGTTTGTTGAGATAGGCCTGTAATGATATAAATTCCCTCTTAAAACTGCTTTTGCTGCATCTCAAAAGTTTTGGTAGCATCTATTTTCATTGTCATTTCTTTCTATGTATCTTTTGATTTCTCCTCTAATTTCTTCTTTGACCCAGTCGTTCTTTAAAAGCATGTTGTTTAATCTCCATGTATTTGTGTTTTTTCCTGCTTTCTTTTTGCAGTTTATATTCAATTTCAAAGCCTTGTGATCCGAGAATATGCTTGGTATGATTTCAATCTTCTTAAATGTGTTGAGGCTGATTTTACGTCCCAATATATGGTCTATCCTTAAGAATGTTCCATGCACACTCGAAAAGAATGCATAGTCTGATGTTTTAGGACGAAGTACTCTATATATGTCAATTATGTCCATTTCATCTAATGTGTCATTTAGGGCTGCTATGTTGTTATTTATTTTCTGTTTGGATGATCTATCCATAGGTGTCAATGATGTATTTAAGTCCCTTAGTATAATTGTGTTTTGGTCAATTTCTCCCTTTAGTTCTGTTAGTAGTTGCTTGGTATTTTTTGGTGCTCCCTGATTGGGGGCATAAATATTGATGACTGTAATTTCTTCTTGTTGTATAGTCCCCTTTACCATTATGAAATGTCCATCTTTGTCTCTTGTTATCTTTTTCACACGGAAGTCTGTTTCATCTGATATCATTATGGATTCATCTGATTTTCTCTGTGTACCATTTGCTTGGAGTGTCAATTTCCACCCTTTCACTTTGAGTCTATGCTTGTCCTTGTAATGAGATTTGTCTATTAAAGACAGTATATGGTTGGGTTTAGTTTTTTGATCCATTCTGCTACTCTGTGCCTTTTTATTGGTGAATTCAGTCCATTTACATTTAGGGTGATTATTGATACATGAAGATTTCCTGACATTCTATCTTTAGTTTTCTGGTAAGGTTGTGTCTCTATTGTTTCTTTGCCTTTTTGTTGTTGTATATAATATCTGTGTGGTGGTATTCTGTGATGTTTCCCTCTGTTTCTTCTTTTATTACAGTATATATTTCAGTTCTGGATTTTGTTTTGAGTGGTTACCCTTAAGTTTATATAAAGGAAAATTTGTTATTTAGAGTATTCCATTTTCTTCAGCATGCTTACTTTCTCCATTCCCATATTCCAGTACAGGCCTTTACTCTCCCCTTTTTATGTTTTGGTTGCCACAAATTGTCCCTGTTTATAGTGGTCCAACAGCCTCCTGTAGTATTTCTGGTAGTGCAGGTCATGTATTAGAAAATTCCCTCAGCTTCTGTATGTCTGGAAAGGTCTTTATTCATTCTTCATATCTAAAGAATATCTTTGCTGGATAGATTATTCTTGGCTCATAATTTCTCTCTTTCAATCGTTTGAATATTTGGTTTCACACCCTCCTGGCTTGTAGAGTTTCTGCTGAAAAATCTGATGATAATCTAATGCGCTTTTTTTTAGGTTACTGTCTTTTTTTCCCTGGCTGCCTTAAGGATTCTTTCTTTGTCGTTGATTTTAGACAGCTTCCATACAATGTTCCTTGGAGAAGGCTTGCTGGGATTCAGGTAAATAGGTCTTTTATTTGCTTCTTGGATTTGATGTTCCAGTTCTGTCCACAAGTTGGGAAGTTCTCATCAACAATAGGTTTGGATATATTCTCTGTTCCATTCTTTCTTTCTTCTCTTTTCTGGTATGCCCATTATTCTTATTTTGCTCTTTCTGTTAGAGTCAGCAAGTTCTTGTAGAGTTCTTGCATTTCTTTTAAGTCTCAAGTCTCTTTCTTCTTCCATCTGTATAATTTCCAGGTTTCTATCTTCGATGTCACTGATTCTTTCCTTTATCTGGTCAACTCTACTACCTAAGCTGGTTATTTCATTATTCATTTCTTCTATTGAGTTCTTAATCTCCAGAATTCCATTTGGTTCTTTTTTAAAATTTCAATCTTTTTCATAAAATGCTCATGTTGTTCTTTGATTCTGTTTCTGAGTTCATTAAATTGCCTTTCTGTGTTTTCTTGCATCTTGTTGAGTTTTTTCTGAACTGCAGTCTTGAATTCTCTGTCACTTAAGTCACATATTTCCATATCTTTAAATTCCTTTTCTGGAGACACTTCACTTTCTTTCTGAGCTGTCTTGTTGCCTTGGTTATTCATAGCAATTACTGATTTATTATTTCTCTTCCTAGACATCTACAGGAGTGGCTTCTTCAAAAGGTTGATAGGAAGAGGTCTTTCTTTTTTTTCCCAGTGATTGTTGGTAGAATGTTTTATTTCCTCTCCGACTGCAGCCTTGTTTTCCTCTCTTACACAGTAGTGCTATGCTTTCTCTGTACTATTCCAGCTTCTCACACAATGGGGGGATTCCCTGGGAAATGGGATTCCCTCTGTTAACAGTTCGCCTGGGTCATAGGGCGCCACATCCCTGTGGTGAAGCAGAGAGCTTTTGAAGTTCCAAAGCTCTTTCTGCACCAGATTTAGATCCGGTATGTTTCAACAGTTCTGTTTAGTTCTGCAGCAATCCGCCCAGATAGGTGGGGCAGGGGCGGGATGAGTTGTGAGAGGTGGTCCAGAACAATGTCTTCGACCACCACCACAGCCGGTCAGCTTCCACTGCTCCCTCCCCTTTGCCGGAACTAGTTAGGCTGCGAATCTGTGTCTGTGGTCCACAGTTCTCAGAATAGCAAATATTCTCTTCTTTTTATCTGACACTGCTTCTGTTCCACTTGTAACTCAGAGCAGGTGGGGCAGGGCGAGCTCTGGGAGTGTAGGGAGGGGGCGGCTAGTCTCAGCGCCTAAGGCATCCGTTCTCTGCTCCGCAGTGAGGGCTTACACCATCGTTTTCAGCCTTTTTCCCTCAGTCTTTTCTCTGAGGTCTCTGCCTTGATCATTGGGCCGTGTTATATGCTGCCCCCTCAGCCCTGTGGGCCCTCATCGAAGCCCTAGTAGTCCGAGTCCTTCCCTCTCCTGCAGCTGCGGTAGTTAAGGGATGCAGTGAGCTCGGAGCACTTAGCTAGGTCTGCATCCTGCCCCCTTGCGGCTCCATCTTTTTTTCTTCTCCCTTCCCTCCTCCCCTGCTAGCGCGATTCTCCCACCTTTAGGTGAATTCAGTAGTAGGCCTCTTTTTCTTGCCTGTCGGCTGTGCAGGGAGTTTTGTGGAGTTATTGTTGTTCGATTAGTTGTAAATTCCTGGGGAACTTAACAGATGCTCACCCCATGCCGCCATTTTGATGATGTCTCACATACAGATTTTCTGTTTTTGTTTTCAAATATTTTAGTTATGTTTGTTCTTTTTGTAATTTGTTTTACTTTTTCTTTGTGGGTTACTTGAACTTTTTTTTTAGATTCCGTTTTGATTTATAGTGTTTCTTAGTGTATCTCTTTGAATAACTATTAGTCATTTACTCCAAGCATTTAATTATATGTGTATATGACAGTCTACTGATGTTAATATTTTACCAGTACTAGTAAAGCACTTACTAGTTGTAAAGTATCTTACGTCCCATATTCTAATTTCACGCTTACTGATTTTTTCCTCTACGCCTTCCATTTTGCTGTTTCATTTTTTTCTTGTCATATTTTAAATTCTAAAATTTTCATTTGGTTTTGCTTTATATGTTCCATTTCTTTGCTGAGACTTTTTAAAACTTTGTTTCAAAGGTCTGTGTAATTTCTGCCTCAAATTTTTTATGATGGCTGCTGCATTTGAAGTTTTTGTCAGATAATTCTAACATCTGTTTCACTTCGGTGCTGGCATGTATTGTTTTTTTCATTCAGTTTAAGTTCATCCTGATTCTTGATATAAGTGATTTTCAATTGTAATCCGGGTAGTGTCATGTTAAAATTTTAATTTGCATTTGCCTGATGCTCATAAGAATGAGCATCTTGAAACAAATTTACTGAAACTTGGATATATTCTGTTTGGAAGTGTTTTTCAAATTTTCTGCCAAGGATTTTTAACATGAATGGATTTTGAGAATCTTCAAAAACCTTTTCAGCACCAATTGAAATGAACTACCTCGTGTTTTTCCCCTTTATTCTGTAATGGAGTGACATATGTTGATTGATTTTCAATGTTAAATTAGTAATGTATTACTTTAATAAAACTTGCTTGTAATCTACTTTCCTTCAATAGATTGCTGGACTTACCATTTTTTGTAGAATTACTGCCACTTTCTTTCAGTGTAATGTTTTGAATTACTTCAATGTTATCAGCTGTGGGTATCAAGAACATTCTGGGAAAATTTGCTTCCCTTTTTTATTTCATAAAATGTTTGTTTAAGTTTAGAGGTATTATTTTATATATGTTTGGGAATATCCAATAGGAAGCCATCTAGATTTGAAGTTTTCTATATGGTGAGATTTTTACATATGCTCTCTTTAATTGATAGAGTGATTTTCCACTTTTGTGAGTGTCATTCACCCCTAATGTTTTCAAAAAAGCATTTCAAGCATAAAGTCAAAAACGTCCAATGAGCTGGGCATATAACCAATGCCCAGCTTGTACAGCAAATATTTTGCTGTTTGCTTCCTCATATCATTTTATGTATTCAATCTGCCATGTATCCATAAAATGATCTTATTTTTTGATGCTTTTCAAAATACGTTGCACACTTCCATATATTTCAGCCCTAAAAATTTCAACAGTAACATTAGTAACCACATTGATATTTGTTTATATGTTTTAAGTAAAAGCCACAAATATGAAATGCACAGGTCTTAAGTGTACATGCAATAACTTTTTTTTTTAATTAATTTATTTATTTATTAGTTTCAGGTGTACAAAACAAGGTAATACTTAGACGTTCATCATTTATATCCCTCATACTGTGAAACCCCTCCCCCCATCCACTATCCCTCCAACCTCACACTGAACCATCACATTATATATATAAAATTATAGTTGGCATTCATTAATGTTTAGCTTCTGATGTACCATGCCATGATCAGGTATCCACAGTATCCCTGAGGTGGTCTCCCAAATAGGACGCATGTCCATCGGATACCCAACAAAATCTTTACAACATTATAGAATACCTTCCCCAAATTAATTTTCAAAAAAAAACCCTGAGGCCATCTTGTGGTTACCAGCTGCTTCCAAATCCCTTCACCTTTCCCCTTATCCCCAACCCCCTCCCACACACCCATCTAACCACTCTCGGTTTTTTCTCTGCGTCCCCAAAACTGTCTCTGATTAGTTCATTCACATAGTCTTTTCTTTAGATTCCATATATAAGTGAGATCATATGGTACTTGTCTTTCTCTTTCTGACTTATTTCACTTAACATAATGTTCTCTAGATCCATCCATGTCATGCAATAACTTTTGATATACAACAGTAGCAACTCCCTTTCAAGATATAAAAACTAGTTTTTTTTATTTTTTTCACTTTGGTGTTATAAATAAAGTTAATTTATCTGATATTTTAGTTTAGCTGGTATTATTAAATCACTACAGCCATCTTATGCTTAAATTTTCTCCAAGTATAGAGACACTACCCGATTCTGCCTACATTTATTTGGTTGTTCTCCAGCGTATTTATGTAACTAATTTTATAACATATCTAAAGTCTATAGGTGTTAGCTACAGGAGAATTTGTCCTACATGAGCTTATCAGAAATTATTGAAAGCAACAGAATCATACGTAGAAGAATGTAAATAGTATATTTCATCTAAATTTTCAAATTTATCAGGACAAAGTTGTTTATAATGTCCTTTTACTATATATTTCAGTGTGTAGACTCTCGGGTAATAAGAATAAGACTTTTAAATCACGATACTAATTATCATATCATGTCTTTCACCTTTTTATAAATTTATTGCCTTGTCAACAGTTATTTGATTTGGTTAATTGATTAGACTTTTGGTTAATTGATTAGTCTAACAGTTAATTGATTAGTCTTTTCAGCATAATATTTTGTGTTTTGTTGTTGTTATTGGTCTCTTTATGGTATATTTATCTATTTCATTAGTTTCTGATCTTTCCTTTCTCATATTCATCATTTTCCTTTCTTTTCTGTCTTCTAGTTTTTTTCAGATATATGTATCAATGATTAGTAGTCATTACTCTTTTTATAACGTATGTGTTTACAGATGTAAATTTCCTTCCAATTGCTGTAAATATTTCATATGCATCAAAAACATGCAGTTATTAGTTTCTGTGTTCTGCTGTATCAATTGGTTAAAGTTTGTTAATATTTTCATCTTAACTTTTCTTATTTTATCAGGTATAGAAATTATTGAGATGGATGAACTTTGTATTATGATTGTGTATATGATTATTTTTCTTTTTATAGTGTCAATTTTTGTTGTTTTGATTAGTGTTTGCATAGCATATCATTTTCCATAGTTTTATGTTCAACATTCCTGAGTGCTTATATGCACTGTACAGTATTAAGAGCATATAATTGCCATCAAAGTTTTCTTTTTGTTCAGTTTGAAATATTTTATTTTAATTATACTATTTATTTATATTCAGAATAATTATTGATATGTTTAAATTTTGATCTATCGTTTTATAATTTTCCTTTTTATACCAAGAGTTCCATATTCTTCCTTCTGTGTGCTTTCTTTGGGTTAATCGAATGCTTTCAAAATTTATTTTACATTTTAAATCTTACTAATTATTCATTCCTTTCCTAATATTGTAATTTTTTATAGAAATCAAATTTTCATGATTGGGTTATTAATGTCTAACGTTAATGACTACTTTCAATATTTCTTCAAGTTCACAACACTTAGAGGTATTTAACTGCACTCATGTTTTTCATTTTGTGTTATTATTTTGTGCCTTTCAGTTCTACATATATTTAAATCATATAAACCACCATTATTCTTTTTTTTTTATCCCACTGAAACATTAAAATGTACTTTGAATCTGTGGTTTGATATCTTTTAACAGTTATGAGAACTCTTGGTCATTATCACTTAAAATAGCATGGTGTTGAGTTACAATCCTCAAAGCTGGTCCAAATCGTCCATGTACACACAGAAAATAGGACTTAGGATAATTAATAAGATCAAATGTAGGGGATTTAAGTAAGTCCATTCATTTAAAGAAGTCAGTCTGATTTTGAGTTTGTCCAAGACAAGGCCTCTGGACTGTCAAATTTTGTGAGCTTACAAAGCTCACAAAGCTTACCAAAGCAGAGCAGTTATACGTTAAGTGTCTAAAGTATCCAATGTAACTGAGTTATCCTCTAAGTTGTATTTTAGTAATCAGCTAATATAAGTCATGATTAGTCTTGGCCTCCAATCCTTGAGGGGAAAGTGACTTTAGATTTTCTGTGACATCCTAGCTCATTAGATCAAGGGTCAACAAACTTTTTCTTTAAAGGGCCAAGCAATAAATATTTCTGGCTTTGCAGGCCACCTAGTTTCTGTCACAACTACTCAAATCTGCCATCATAGTGTAAAAACAAAAACAGAAAATGCATAAATGATTGATCATAACTGTGTTCCAATAAAACTTTATTTGCAAAAATAGCTCACTGACTAAATTTGGCCTACAGGCCATATGGTAACAACTTTCTGGAAGTGTGCAGATGTGACGGAACATAATCTTTTAATAGCCTTTTTTCGTATTGTATATTTGGTCCATTTTAGTAAGAGTATAACTAGACCAACTGAAGTCTTTAAAATTTCATTACCTTTTATCTCCCCCCATCTGAACTATCTCTTGCCTCAGGATATTAGGGACAAATTCAACATCCAACATATTGTAGGAGATGAATCAGATAGTACGTTATCAATCTGTGCAATCATCAAGTCACAGGCCAGTTATTATCCTCCTTCTGGGAGTTTCAGAAAGAAGTTGTTCCACGCACATGCTAATAGTGGCATTAAATTTATAAAATAGGTCTTGAACAGACAGATTCAGAGAAGTGGAAGCAATAAGCAGGACAGTTTAGTGAGAGGACCCAGAGTGTACTTTAGGAAATTGGAAGTTATTGAGGCAAAAGCAGAATCTAAAGGGTATTCGAGATTCCAACAGCTGAAATCATAATCTTGCTATAAGGAAGGAATGATGAGATGGTGATGGGGTTGATGATAGAGTCGAATGAAAAGGGAATATCCTGTTTTGGCAATTATATAGATATTTCTTGCTTATATTAAGCTTATATTAAGCTTATATTAAGATAAATTGTGATAGAGTAATATCATTCTGTCAAACAAAGACTGTCATTTGTCCTTTTAAATTGTATCTTTTGTGCTAAAACAAACAATTTCTTCTTCTAGTGTTACTTTCTGTAAAATATTGACAAGTATCTGTTTAGACTAGTATAGAGAGGGTATGGGTTTTTCCAGTTGCTTAACATTAGGTATTATTAATTTTGTCTGCAATTTTTCTTTTTCTGAGCAAAAGTTTATACAAAGTGCTCAGCAAGCTCTTGTAATTCTGAGCAGCTATTGTTGGTTTTCTAAATTTTAATTTTCTAACTAAATCTATGGCCTCAGGCTTAAGACTTTCAGCAAAAAAGATGGATGGAACAGCAAGGACAAGTTGTAAGGTCTTCTCCTTAATAGTGACTAGAATTTTCTATGAAGATGGTAGTGATAACTACCATCCTCTAGAAAATGGAGGATGATTTGTTTTTTTTTCTAAGACTGGGATTTTTAAAGTATGCATTTGTATTTTAGAACAGGTTTTTTACAGAAACATTGAGAATATAGTACAGAGACTTTCCTTATATTTGCACCAAGTTCCCCTATTATTAATATCTGATATTCATATGGTATGTTGTTGACAATTAATGATCCAATACTGATACATTATGATTAACTAAGGTTTAACTTTATTCAGGTTTTCTTAAGTGCCAAGTATCAAAGCACATTTTTTTTGGAAGTCTCCTGTACAAGACATTTTTACCTCCTCCCAAATTTATTTATTTATTCAATCATTTGTTTATAAAAATATAGACCCATGGATATTTATTTTATAAGTGGTGTATAATGCAATACCAATTTATCTTCTTGCCCAAATTATTCTCGTTTTGGCCACTGAGAATTTCTTTAGTTCCTCCATCAATGTGTGTATGTATGTGTTTTTAATCATTTTCTTATTCTCTAGAAATATAAGATGTTCCAGGCTCACCTTATATTTTTTCTGCCCCAGTCCTAAAATCTACCATTTCTTCTGCGACCCCTAGTTCTTTTGACTGGTGAATGGTATAGACACCAATATCTGAAAGCTAGGATGGGATTTTTGACTTATCAGTTTTGATAGAAATGCCCGTAGGGAAAGCTTTTGGCTAAACTGTCTATGCAAAGTTCTGCAGAATAACCACTGAAGTTATTAACTGTCCTTGATAAAATCCTGCTAGAGTTTTAATTATTTAGTTATATTCACATCATAACATTCTTACATATAAGAGGCAGACAACAAATCTGAGTTTTACTGAACTACTGAGAAATCTGTACCCAAATCATAATTAACAATAAACAGACAAGAATCTTGGCACCACACCTGATCTCAGTCTTGAGTGTCCTGGGTAACTAAACAGATACCAGTCAAGGGCCTATACCAGGGTCAGAAAAGATACAGAGTAAAAGCTTAGAAAGCATTTGAAGCAAGTAATAAATGTGCTCATTATAAACAGGATTTATAAACTGTCCAGGCCCTAGGATTCTGAGGAGGCAGACATCAAGAGGTCCTGTTGTGATCCAAGAAGTAACCTTCGCTGAGTTTGATCTGAGTGGCAGCACCAAAAATGGTGGAAGAAAACTAACCTGAGGACCGTTAAGTGTAGCCTCTACTCAAACATTCAACAGCGTGTTCAACTTTAAAAGAGTGTTTTATGTTTAGGACGACTGCCAGAGTTTTTGTAGAGTTTTTGCAGAAGGAGTAATATAAAGTGAAATAATTTTTGGAAACTGTTGGTTATAAGCAGTCCTTGGAAGAGGGAGAGATTTTTCTTGTAGTTTAGCAGCTGATGGTTAGGTGATTTTGATTTAGCAAAAGTGCTGGAATAAAAGAGTTATTTGCTAATGTTACATAAAGGTCACCAGGAGGGGTGGGAGGGACAGTTTTAGGGGCTGAGAATATTGGAGAGTCATATTGGAAAGTTTTCAATCATTTAGAGTTTCTTACATATACGTATATTAAGGAGCATCAGTGTTTTTCAAGGTAAATATATGTATTATACCCTTCCCATACTTAACTATATGAACGAATTTTAATGTTTTAAATTAAATGTAGTAAGAAAATTGTATGAGAGAATTGTATATTTTTATACTGTACATTTTTTCAGATGCCTCCTTGTCCATATTTGATCCTGAATAAATATTTTGAGAGAAACTAAAACTTTTCAATAGAAATGTTTACGATTTATTATTTAAGAACCATATGCTCATTATATAAAAAAAAAAAAAAAATCAAGGGTGGCTGGTTAGCTCAGTTGGTTAAAGCATGGTGCTAATAATACCAAGTTTGCCAGTTCGATCCCCACATGGGCCACCATGAACAGCAGCCTCCTTAAAAAATAAAAAAAATAAAAAAATAAGAAAGAACCAGTGGAAAATAAAAATAAATAAATAAATCATAGAAACAGAAGAAGAAAAAAATCCTCCATTCTTCTTCTTTATCCGTATTCTTACCCTCACATATTTTCCACAGGTGGCCAGGCCATTATTAACATATGGTATACATAAAATGTATTTTAATTTGATAATAATACCACTAGATAATATTTACTGAGTAGCACCAAAAAAGGGGATAACTATTTTCCATATTTATTCACATTTATTTTCTAGAAAAACCATTTAAGGTAGTATTATTACTATTTTCATTATAACATATAAAGAAATTATATAAGTCACAAAGTAAGGAACTTGTTCAATGTAGTACATCAAATTAGAGAGCTTGATTTCAAAATTGGGATTCTGACTTCAGATCCCATATTCTTAACAAAATTTACCCATTCCAATTTTTAATCTTTTATACAATTTGCTCTCATTGCTAAGCGATACATTTTTTTAAATCTTTTTTCATGTTGGAATATATAGATCCTCGTAACACTTTTGAACAGTGGCATAAAACAGTTTATGAACACAGTGATTTATTAAACTACAGTTTTATTGATACACATAAATAGTATTAATTTTTCAGTGAAAATCTTTGTAAGTATATTCCTAACACTTTTTCTTTGCTGTAATAACTTTAGGATACATTTACAGAATTAGAACTACTCAAAGAGTTTTAGTATTTATATGATTATATCAATTTAGACACACAGTGGTTCTGAGAGTGTGATGGGTTCCTTTCCAAACTGTTGCCAACATGAGTAATTATCAAACTTTGATCATTGCCAATCTGATATCTAAAAAAGTCTTGTTGTTATTTAATTATAAGTGACTTTGATTTTACTTTCATTTGTTTATTGGCCATTCATATTGTTTGTCTATTAACTGCTTTTTGATGCTCATTGCCTATCTTTGTAATTAGATCTTAACCTTTTTCTCCCTGTTGATGAGTCCTTTGTGCATTAAGGACATTAGCATTTATCTGTCAGAAGTGAAACTTTATTCTTGTTAATTACATTTTGACTTTCTCATTGTTTACTTATTTTCACAGAACTGTCTTAACTTCTCATATAATAAAATTTATCAAACGTTTTCAGTTTTTGCTTCTGTATTTTTTTATGCTTAGAACTTAACTAATCTATGAGCATAGGCGATGTCCACACTATTTTCCAAATTGTTATTGTGTTTTAAATTTCCCTTTTAACTGTTTTATTCATTTGTAATTTATTCTGTTGTGGTGTCTTTTTCTAGCCACTTGGCCCCAACAATTTATTGCTTAGTCTCTCTTTTCTTCACACATTTTAAATGCACAATATATTAAATGTTCATGAAGAAACTAAAAGTTAAAAATAGAAACAAACATGATAAAAAATATTATGGTTTCTGTAGAGTTGCATGCATCTACATTTTTAAAATCCGAGGAATATTTTACTTTAAGAAAAGTGGAGCTCCGTATGAAACATTTGCTAGTGGGCCAAGAATTTAAAACTTTGCAAAAAGTTTTAAAGCGTTTAAATAGTTTTAAAAACTATGGTGTTTTAAGAATATTAGAAACACATGAAGAAAGAACATATGCATAATTCTCAATTTAAAATTTTAAAAAGTACACATTGTACACTCTTCCATGTACACAGAAAAAATATCCTTTTCCTTTTTGATATCCTTTTGGACATCTGGATATAAAACAATCTTGGGGAGTTTCTTGGTGCACTGCACAGTCTTATAAGTGCTTATTCTTATATATTTCTCAAGCATACTATGTAGGAATACAGTAGAAGCACGTCTCATGTTGCTATTAGACATACACAGCAAAATTAAAATATCAAATTTCTGCTACAAAACACTGATGCTGAGCACAACTAAATATTACTGGCTAATAATATTTTTAGGTGTAATTGCTAATTGCCTACCTGGTTGCTAATTCTGCGTGATTTTCCGATATTTTAGTCTTTTTAAAAGTCTTTCCTTTGGAGCTTAGAAAAGTGCTACAATACACTCTTTATTCAAATGTAATATTATAGAAAAAAGTGAGAGGATACTTTGTCAGCCTCTCTGACTTTCCATGGAGAAATTTGGAGGATTAGACAGAAAAGTATGTATCAATAAAGCTGCATGACTGTTATCTCAATGAGTTGTACACTACACATGGAAGTGTTGCTCTTCTAAATGGATAGTAAACTCCATCTTCAAAAGTTTATATGATTTTCTAATGTCTCTGGAGGAGCTCAGCCATAACTCCTGAGTTCATATCATACATGCAACCATCAGTCTCTCTGTTTACACATGGTGGGATTGTTTATTTTTAGATGTAGTGCCCCTTTGAGTATGGATGTGTATAAACATGAATCAGAAAAAAAGAGTATGACAGAATTCTAGAGGGCGATATTTAATTTTGCTTTGAAAATGAGCTGTCACCTATTTCTCATGTGATGAAAATGAAGCTTGTAATTTCCCAAAGGTATGCAGTGGGAAATAGGTAATATTGGGAAATCCATCAGAGGGCTTTTCTCTTGTAATGAAAAATATGGACATGAAGAGAAAGATTGTTTCTGCTAGTCATGGCAGCATTTAAGAAAGTATGGCAAGAGACCTTAATAAAAAACTGAACATAAACAAATATACCACTAAAAATTCACAACTTCATTTTTCAGCTTTCAGTGTGACGGAAACACATACATAATGAGTCAAAGGGACAGGGGCTGCATTTTCCCCCTCACCTCCTAGTATTATGAGCTCACTTTCATTACTTAAGTAGGCAAAGGGGCAAGAAAAGACAAAAATGAAAGCAAACAACGCCTTTTGAAAAAACTCTGATTAGATACTTCTCTTCTGTGTCTTTAGTTATTTAGTGGGAGACTTCTGTATGGGTACTAGAACATTTATTATTTAGCATTATTTTCCACTGTGCCTTCTAACTTCAGTAGGGAGTGGTATCCAAAACATAAGGTGATAATTTAGAAAAATTGATTAAAAATAACAAGTAAAAGTGATGCCATTTTGAAAATTTAACCAAAAGATCAATTTCTGTGTTCTTTTGGCTACCCTGTAGCTGCTTGCAAATATCTTTTTTATTTGCCTTAACTTCTTTATCAAAAGTAATTTACCTCATTTGTTTTATTAGTTTCAGGTGTACAAAACAATGTAATAGTTAGACATTTACACCCCTCACAAAATGATAATCCCCCTCTCCCAATCTACTGCCCCTCTGACATCATATATACCTGTTACAATTCCACTGACTCTATTCCTTATTCTGTACTCCACATCCTGTGAATATATACATTCACAACTATAAAATTATAGTTGACGTTCATTATTATTCAGCTTCAGTTTCAGGTGTACACTGCAGTGGTCAGGAACCTACAACATCCATGAAGTGGTCTCCCTAATAAGACAAGTGTCTTTATAGGGTATCAGATACCCTATAAAATCTTTATACCTCATTTCTTTATCTTTTTAATATTCCTCTTGTACAGAATCTGGAACATTTTTATCTTTATAAATTTGAAATTGCTCTCTAATGATAATATATAATAATTAAGCATATGTAAAATAGAGAATCTGTATCTTTATATGCCGTTGCATATATGTTCTATTTTACTCTTCTTGCAGTGAATTACTGTGTTAAGGCCTAGCCAGGTCTTATTGTGTCAGCTTATCTAGTCAGCTCCAATGCGTCTTTTGGAGTAAAAATTAAGATAAGACTCAGTTTTATATTATATTATGCTATATAAGACCCGGTCTTATATTAAAGTAAGACTGAGTCTTATATTAATTTTTGCTCCAAAAGATGCATTAGCACTGATGGTCCAGCTAGGTCTTATTTTCGGAGAAACGTGGTATGTGTTGCTATTTAAAAGTAATGAAAAAGTTGCAGAGTAACATCAAAAGTAGAACGGACTCGTTAAAGCATTCTATCATTTAATTCATACTTCTTTTCCTCCTGCAAATAAATCTGTCACATGGCTAAATAGCAGTTCAAATATTAGATGAGTCATTCCACATATTAAGATTATTCAGATTTACTGAACTAGAGATTCAGAGCAGGGAGAGGCAAAGCACAGGTTGGAAGTCTGATAAACCAGACTGCAGTAGGCAAAGACATGGTGAAAGACGATTCAAATAAACACCTGCTTTGCAGATGACTGGGACTCCAGAGTTCTAGGAAAATTGGAATAAACACACTTTAAACCTGTAGGCTGCTTTTTAAAAGAACCCTTGGAAGACTAGAACATAGAAAACTCAAGGTTTAGCTTAGCAATTTTACAAGTTCCCTTAAGAGTGAAGTGCTCTGATAATTAGCATAACTTTTTGAGGCGTAAGACATACTTCTACCATTTTCATTCAGTTTAGGCACATTTCTTAAAATAAAAAATAAGAATGGATATTCATCTCGATCTAAATGTATCATCAGATGCTACCATTTATTGCATAATAATGACTTCAAAATATGTAGAATAGACCACACAGCTGTCCAGAGTGCACACAGTAATTTAATAATAAGAATTGCAACATTAGTGAATTAATTGTATTTTCCTCCTAGAATAATAATAAAAAAAATATCCTTGAACTGACTGCCCATGAATCATTGATAATCAATTAAAAGTATGGAATTAGAGGTGTTGAATTAAGTGAGTTCCTAGAAGGAATGCATTCTGCTTACCTGTATCCACATCTTTTTGAATAATTCCATTATGGATTTAATTTGGGGAAGACAAACAGGGTTTGAACTAGTTTTGCAGCTGCTGCTGCTGGTATTGCTGCTGGTGGTATTACACATTGCAGCTCATCAGGAAAAGACCAAGAGTCCAGGGCTGTTGTCTCTAGCACTCAGCAAGTTGGGCAGGTCATATGCGTGGCCCAGTGAGAGATTATCATGGGCTATTCTCCTTACTAATTGTCCACACCGGAACCCTCAAATCACCCTAAATTAGTATGAGTCTGTGCGCAGACCTGTTGACTCTAGTTCCCTGATAAACAGTATTATATAAGAACATATTGGAGATTTCTGATGGAATCAGTGGTTGAACTATCAAAAACAAAATAAAAGTCTACCCAAGTCCAACCTGATGTAAATGGACTAAACACATCCACATAAGAAACAGGGATGTACATGAGATAACTTTCTGCTTATGATAGGAAATTTATAATTTGGAAGAAATTTTTCATGAATTTTGATAACTTTAAGAAATAAATAGCTGGTTTTAGAAATAAACTCTTTACTGTTGCAACTGAAGAGAGAATAGTTGAAAGATTTTTTTTCCCCCCTACAGGAAATTTTTACAGCAAAATAATATCTGGATTCCATCAATGATAATCATTTAATGAAATGTGATCTCAGTGAATGAGCCAAGCCTCTATCTAAATCCAAAATGGAGTTTAAAACCATTCAACGTGAGCATTTCTGATGTGATGTATTTCCTTTCCATGATTGGCAAAGATAGGGTTAAAGTTTATTTTGTTATTTTTGACAGCATATTTTTTATGTGATACCATTTCAAATCACTTGGGTACAACGACACAAGGTCAGAAACCACTTAATTGTGAATGAAGACGTATTTGCCACTATTTCAGAAAGATGTCTTACTTTTCTTATTGGGTTGCAAGTCATCTGTATATAAAATAATCATCTTTTCTAGGTTTCTGGGTATCAATTTTTTTCTAATTTGTAATTTCTCTTTTGACTCTTCTCAGTGTTGATTTTGTAGGTAAAATTTAAATTTCTATCACTTTATGCCATCAAATTTAGTTATTTTCCTTTGTCTTTTTAGTTTTTGTCTTGCTTTAGAAAGGTTTCTCTACACAAAGATCATTTGAAAAAGGGCTTACTATCATTTTGCAGATTGGCTTGTTTCAAATTTGGATTACCAAATGCGAATCATAGAGAGCCTTTTATAATAGTCCTACATACAATGTTATAAATATCTATGTTTTCATGTATTGGCTTTATCTATTTTTTCTTTAAACATTTTAAGTACGTTAAAAAAATAAATACCTTTTAGGTACAGATTATTTCTTAAATGAAAGATCGAATCTGGTTCTGGAAAGGTATCTACAGGGAAACCTAAGAGACAAAAAACTTTTAACAAACTATTGTAAAGACGAAGTTTTTGAAGCCAAAGCCATTCGTCTATCACATACTTTTATTTTCTAACCTAGTTTAACAATGGAGGTGATACTATGTGTTTTGAGAGGTTAATTTTGAGAAGTTAATCATTTAGAGAGATTAATCATTTTGCTATGTTCAGATTCAACCAGGTCAATCAATGATTTCTTATGATGAAAGAAAAACTTTTGCTGTCATCCTGGCTACACTTGTCTCTGTTCCATTAAGTATATATTAATGGTGGAGACTAATAAAAGTTATTGACATTTACAATCAGAAAGATTGTCATAAGCAGCCAAATCCATAATAATCAATGGAAATAACTGATGTCTTACACGTTATTGCATACAACAAAGAAGCATCATTCAACCACAAAACTGAAAGACAGCACAAATTTGCAATGCAGTATTGATAATTTTTTTGAGTTTTGAAAAAATCTAATACAGTTGATAATGATCTTACCATGGTCTTAAAGAGCTAAAATATAATTCAGATATAATAGCTTTTAAAGTATGACTGTTTCCTTGTCTGCTTTCCTGGCTTCAGATTCACACATATGTATGTTTTTACAGAACTAATTTTAGGCACAATCTACATTTTTTTAAACAACATTTAGGACACAATAAAATGCTGGTACAATGCACATTGGAAAATATAGCAAATTGGACTCAATGTTTTTACTCAAATGCTTTCTCTTCTCTTTTCTCTTTGTCTCAATAATCTTTCTGTCCAACAACTATTCAGAATTCAGAATTTCAGGGATATTTTAAAATCACTTGCCATAGAACTTCCAAGGTTGTTATTTTTCTATTATTAAAAAAAAAAAAAAACATTATATTTACTCTTTTGTATTCACAAGTGTATTTTCACCAAAGAAAGAGGTGAAAAGATAAAATTGTAAGGTGGAACAAAAATATATATAAAACACATAAAACAAAAATGTAAATTCTTCACACTATCCCAGGTTAAGAAAGAGACATTATTTTAGGCCTAAGGCAAAACTGATGTCTCTTCATGACAAGGATTTTACATCTCATTTAAAAGAAATGATGGCCAGAGTGAAAGGGAATGGGGGGATGGGTGGGAAGGGGAATATAGTCAATAATATTGTCATGAGTTTGCACAGTGACAGATAATTACTAGAATGAGTGGGTGACCACATTGAAAAGTATAAAAATGTTGAACCACTCTATTGTATACCAGACACTAATATAACTGATATAATATTTTATACAAACTATACTTAAATAAGGAAGTAAATAAAAAAAAGAAATGGAAAGAAAGTCAACTAACCGATAATAGTAAACATCATAAAAAGAGACATTTTGATGTCACTTTACCCTTTATTCATTGAAAATAATAGATAATGGTTTGTTTATGATATCAAAGAAAGAAAAAGAGATAAAGAAATGGGAAGAATAATTGTTGAACAGTATCTTATTCATAAAGCTTGCCAATTATGCCACTTATATGCTTCCTAAATGTTGTGCTTTGTAGTTTTTTATTTCAAACTACATTTAACCTTGTGTTTACTTCAAACATAAAAATATGTGGGATAATATTAAATTACTGTTAATGTGATTTCAACAAAATCAATCTGTGTTGTTCTTTCTCTCTCTCCACTCCTTATAGACGTAGTCTTTCCCCTGGATCAATAACCCTCAATGTGGCAGAAGACAATAGCCTGGACCTGACTAATGATCACAAGGCCTAGATCTCTGGCAAGTTAAAGATAACATCTTGATCTAAACTGTGTTTCAGTTCCTGATCCCTAAAGTGAAAGGACTGTCTGGCTACTTTTCCATGAAACCAGACTGAGGGATACCAGAGCAGACCTCAGAGCTATCCTCAAGATCTGAAGAAATAACTTATTACCTTTACCTCACCTCCAACCAGTTGGCTCCCAACACAGTCCTGAACCTCTATTCCATGTGTCTTGATTTTCCCCTATATATTCTGTAACCTACACGTTGTCAGGGAATAAAGTCTTTCAGTGCACCAACTTCCTGCACTTCAGCTTGGCCAATTCAAGATCAAATCATTTCCTTTCTACACTGCAAACTCCTGCTTATACATTTCTTTCAGCCAGTGCTAGCAGGCAGACAGATTCAAATATGTTTTAATAACAATAGTACCTCTCAATATATTGTATAGAGTACCAGCTTTGAGATATCAGAAGCTATTACTGCTACGATGCAATGGAGTATTGTGAACTAAAATATTTGGGGGACAATTTAGATTGTTATTTTTATTGTAGAACTTCTCATAACTCCTAATATTACAATACTTATTTTGAATTTGCATAAAGGAAAATACGGTATTACCACATTCCAAACATAGTGACTACAGAATTGTTTTGCTTCAAGAAGAGTCTTGCAGAAATATTTTACAGCACAAATTTTGTCAGTGAGATGGTTTGTTGAAAATAACAGGTAATTTTTCTTAAAAAAAATTGTTGTATCTCAGCATATTTGAAATTTACAAACAAGTGTGATTTAGTAGGGATAGGGGCCTATGAAGTAGCCTAGCATACAGTGAGTACTCAATAGGAGGCAGATTTATTTTTATAATTTTTTACTTTATTACTATTTATGTAAGTTTTCAGTGAATAAGTTTAAACATTTCTTAAAATGCTAACATAAAATTTATGAAAATAAATTTTCTAACATAAAGGACTTTTGAAATATCAGATAAACACTGACTTATTTTAATTATTGGTATCAGAGATCCTTCTCAGGAAGCAAAGTAAACCTAACTATAGTCATTGATTTTCTCGTGTCAGCATATGTTAAAATTATCTTACTGACCCATGACAACAAATCATATATTTAATTTTTTTAATGCAGGTATTTGGTGATTATTTTTAATTTTTTCTATTCAATGACACATTTGCAAAACAATTAGGTGGTAATAAATATGCCATTCCCATTCATGAAGACAAATGAGAAATGAGAAGTATGCCTTTGCCCTTGGTTAAACGCTTATTTGGAAAGTCATCGCTTCTCAAACTTGAATTCATTTAAAGATCTTGGGGCCTTTTTAAAAACAAATTCCTAGGCCTCACCTTCCTCAGAGATTCTGATTTAGTACAGCTGAGATTGGTCCATGAAACTGATTTTTTCTAACTATCCAAGATCATTCCCATCTATGGACCATACATGGCCAGATATTATGTTAAGAGGATCGCAGAGACTTGCCTTATCATGCTCATCTTCCATAATATGGCTACATTCTCATAGTTCACTTGCTTATTAGGGGTGTTGGTATTATTATGATGTCACAAGGAAGATTTATCAAATAGAAGGGCAGTACTTGTACTTAGTCTAGAAATAGAAACAGCTTAATTCTGTTTTAATCATGTAAGAGTTAAAAAGAAACATAATTTATCATAAATGTGCCGTATTATTTACAGATGACCAACATACTGAGACATTAAAGGCAAAATAAATGAATGTTTTACCCCTCAACTGTGCTTCTCAAGAAAAAAAAAAAAACTCTGAAGGTTTAGTTATATTCCTGAAAACTCAAATTACATTGTATTTTCTGATTTATTAATTCACACACATTTATTCAACACCTATTTGAGATTAGGCACTGTGCTTTGTGATGGGTACAAAGCTGCAGATAAGACATCTCTACCTTCAAGGTACCTCCAGTTAATTGACACAGAATTCCAAGTCATCCCCAGTATTCAGCAGGTACTCTGAGATTGGGCAAGCTAATCGGATTGTGACTAATGACAATTCTTTATGACTAAAAGGCATTTAATAATGAATCGATATTTGCCTATGTATCCATTTTGATTTTTCAGCTTCATGAAACTGTTTTTAGGTCTTTATTCTTATAGGAATATGGGTAATGTTTTAAAATTATTATCTACCTTATAGCTCTTCCACAATATTGACCATTTTAGTTCTTCGTGGTATTGGGGGAACCTACCTGAAAGACATTAAAGACAATCAAGGTAGTCCTTGATTTCACCAAGTAATTATTTTACGTTACCTGCCTTTCACTAAGGCAGTGCAGGCCTGGACTTTGTGTTTCGAATTGTAAGTCAGTATTTAAAACACACCTATTAACTTCCAAGGAATAGGAAATTCCATGGATAATAAAATGCTGTGAATATTAAAATCTCACATTTGTCAGCTGTAGAGATAAAATTTACATATCTTGACATTTTATATATTCATTATCATTTATAGGAAGACAGATATAAAGGGACAGAAAGACACAATTTAATAGAAGCTATTGTAATATTGCCAACATACATTTTGAGCAATGGTTCGATAATGAGCTTGAGTTATTCATGGAGATTTTTCCCTCTCTTTCATAGATGTACTTTGTAGCAAACCTTTAAGCAATTATTAATTACAACTTTGAATTATAATTAAAGTTTTTTAAAACATACATAAATACATATGTATATGTGCACACTTAAATGCACAAACACAGCTATGTATACACACATGTATGTGCATGTGTATTTGTAAACTTTTAGAATTTATCCATATACATAAGATTGTTGTCAAGATCCCTTAACCATTCATTGCAGTCTCTTTATTAACTCTGGGTAAAGAAATGTACATGAGTAATGGTGGCAATAAGACATACTACTTACTTGATTAGAGTCCTTCAATTCTTTTTCAGGAATGCATTTCAAATACCTCAACCAACTAAACAGGATTTCTAATCTGCATGTATCCAAAAGACTTTATAAGTTTTCTAATTTACTATTCAATAACATACAGAGTTTCTATAACAACTATGTAAAAAACATAGTATCTGTGTTATAGTTATTCAAAAAGAGAAATGCTCTATAGGCACTCAAATACATATAAAATTTTTATAATAACCCGTCTTTCATTAAGTAGCCTAATATGTTATACACATAAATAGAACTTCATATTATCTTTCCTGGAGAATAATTATATCTGTATTTATATTTATACCTATACTTATATCTATATACAAGTCTACTTTCACAGACGTTAACTAGATACAGAATTTTTACATTATGGAAAATTGTATTCATTACTAAATAAGTGACTAGTATTCTTGATCAAAATCTCTCCCACTGGTATTTATTTTTATTTAGAAGACTTAGAAGACTTTAGAAGATTACTTTATTCATTTATTTTTTTGTTTTTAAGACTTGAATTTTTTTAGGAGTTTTAGGTTTACAACAAAATTAAGAGGAAGATACAGAGTTCCCATATACCTCCTGACCAGTCACATGCATAGCTTTCTCCTATTATTAGGAGCATGTGTGGTGATGACATAGTGCCACACATCACTCCTCAAATGTCACTTTTCTTTTTTGCCACGGATGAACCTACAATGACACATCATAATCACTGAAAGACCGGAATTTACATTGCAATTCACTCTTGCTGTTATATATTTTATAGGTTTAGATGAATGTATAATGGCATGCATCCACCATTATATCACCACGTAGTTTCACTGACCTAAAAGTCCTCTGTACTCTACCTATTCATCCCCTCATCGCTCCCTAAGTTCTGGAAATCCGTGATATTTTTATTGTTTTGATATGTTTGTCTTCGCCAGGGTGTCATATAGTTGGAATCATAATTTGTAGTCTTTTCACATTGGCATCTTTCACTTAGTAACATGCATTTAAGTTTCCTTTATACTTTTCATGACTTAATAGCTCATTTCTTTTTAACACTGAATAACATTTCATTGTCTGGATGTACCACGGTTTATTTATCTATCACCTAGTGGAGGACATCTTGGTTGCTTCTAAGCTTTGGCGATTATGAAAACTGCTGTAAACTTTTGTGTTCAGGTTTTTGTGTGGACCTAAGTTTTCAACTCCCTTGGATAAACACCAAGAAGTGTGATTGCTGGATCCTATGGTAAGAATATGTTTAGTTTTGCAAGAAATTGCCAGAGTGTCTTCTCGAATGGCTGTGCCATTTTGTATTCCTACCAGCAATGAATGCACATTCCTGTCGCTCCATATTCTCATCAGCATCTGGTGCTCTGGATTTTGGCCACTCTAATTGGTATGCAGTGGGAAAATTTATAAATTCACCTCTTCATTGCACTCACTATCACTG
The DNA here is from genome assembly GCF_964194185.1 of Rhinolophus hipposideros. Lineage (NCBI taxonomy): Eukaryota > Metazoa > Chordata > Mammalia > Chiroptera > Rhinolophidae > Rhinolophus > Rhinolophus hipposideros. Next base: position 29,041,253 of record NC_138053.1, read on the forward strand.
TTGTCTCCTTGTCTGTTTTGTTTCTGTTGATGCTTTTACTTGGTTGGTCTCACTATGTCATCACCACACATGCTAATAACTTCTGGTTTAGGAATGGAGATTTCTTTGTTTTGATGATTTCAAAATAAAGTTGTATTGTGTTCTCAAATTCTCATAACTATTTAGTCTGTCAACCACTGTTACAATTCCTTGTGCAGCCTCCTTCTCCTGGACTCTGCAGTATGCATGAAGAGAGATAAATCACTTATTCAAATACTATTCTCGTGTTGCATGTGCTATTTTTGCTACCAAATGCCTGTCTTCCCTAGTTTATCTTGACTGCCTTCTGCTCTTCCTGATCAACTCAATTATTATAAGTATACTAGTGAATACCTTTGCTAAAAGTGAATTTCAACCATTGTAAATATTCTATGCCTAATTGAAGATTAATGTCCTTGTGTATTGAATATAACCGTGAAAACTGCAAGATATTTCTCATAAACCTATGTCTATGTTTCTACTGAAAAAAAAAAAACATGAGAGTACTCAACGCTTCAATTTATACCAAAATTGAATATAAAATTATAAAGGTAACTTAAAACTTCAACCTTAATTTTTTTTTACTTTAAATATGTTGGCATTGTCATAAAGTGGAAATGAGATAACTATAATATAATTGTGTCCTGAAAATCACACACATATACTGACTCTTCCCAGTTTTATAGGTCAGACTCAAAACTCTAAGGAATTCGATATTTCTAAATAATCACTAATTAACGAAAGCTACCAGTTTGTTAGCATTGTGACAAATGTGAGACACCAAGATCCATATGACCAAGTATTACGTCAGATTTTAATTACTAAATACCCCTTAAATATGTTAATTAGTTCCTTGCAATCACTATTTCTTAGAGAATTAAAAGTTATGAGCAAAATATAGATCTCAAAGTATACCTCTGACAATACAGTAACTTTAAAAAAAAAGGCATTGGGCCACCCAGGACTCTAGGATAAAGAATCGGAAACCATCAGGCTGTTAGAATTGTTACCACTGCCACTTATAATTTCAATATATACAATGCCTTAATGCGCACTTGTCACTGTTAAACTTCTCACCCACATTCACACAGAGATCATGTATTTTTTCCATGGTATTACCTTAAAAATAAACAATGTTGGTATATAATTGATAGTATTAATAGGAGTTGCTCTGTGAGCCAACAAAAATTATTCAGAATTTCAACGAGTTTTCCTGTTGGGTGTTTAAGCAGTCTCTATTTTCGAAGTAGTTTCTCCTCTTTCACTGAAGAGTTGCTGTCTAAGGCTGGCTGAATAGCGCTATTAAATTTCCGCACCTGGACATCTTTTCTGTCTTCGATCAAACTGTTCATCTTTAGGGACATGAAAATAATCAGTGTGCCAATAGCAAAAACCATTTCTAACAATTTGATCCTGTGTTATTGTGAGAAAAAAATTTGCTTTCTGATTTTATCACACAGAACATTTATATTCTTTTTGTAAACTAATAAAATGAACTGAAATTGAACCACTTAAATCAACGTTGCATTAATATAAGTTATCAATTTTTGATCACGTGTAACTCACAATGGGAGGAAGGTCAAATCTCTTGTTAGGCAACAGTCTTGAACCCCAGTACGCACCTCATAAATTCTCATCCAGCACTACATTTGGATTGTATTCAGAACATTGAAAATATTTACACCTGGGCTGGTAAGTTTCCTCTCATGTTATTTCCATTCACTCAATAGGCAATTTTAAATTATTTTTTAAACTTTGAGAAACATTTGTTTTTCCTGGACAATAGTCAAAACCTTTCTTTTTCTTGGGTCTATTTTTCCCTCTCTTCTTTCTTCCATGACTTAAACATCTTCCTTAAGTAACAGAGCTGTTAAAGTTTTAGGGCTTTTGACAAAATACTCCTAATGTGGAGACCATCATGGATAAAAATGATCGAGTTCTGCCTGCAATCCTGAACTTTTTTTTTCCAATGAGATTTCTTTGCTACAATTCACCTCTCAAATAACATGTCTATATAGTTTTCAGTGAATTTACTTATTTTAGTTAGAGAAGTTTTCATGAAGAATTACATATATGTTTACTCTTAAAGAGTTGTGACAGTGTAATCCTGTCAGTCTGTACTTTCATGTGCATCTCTCCAGCATCATTCACTTAATTATTTTTTCCTTCACTGTTAAGAATTTTTCAATCATCTTCCCACCACATACTTCTTTTTTTTTAAGTACTCATATAGTTGGCATACAATCTTACATTCGTTTCAGGTGCACAATATAGTGACTCAACAAGTATATGCCTTATAATGTGATCACATCCCTTAGTAATCATCTGTCGCCATGAATATATCACAATTTCACTGAATATATTCCCCTTCATCCTTTTCATCCATCCTCCCCACCCTTTCCCCTCTGGCAATCATCAGTTTGATCTCTGTTTCTATAAATCTATTTTTGTTTTGTTTTGTATGTTCATTTGTTTTGTTTTGTTTTAGATTGTACGTATAAGTGAAACTATAGAGCATTTGTCTTTCTTTGTCTGACTTATCTCACTTAGCATAATACCCTCTAGGTCCATCCATGTTATTGCAAATGGCAATATTTCATTCATTTTTATTGCTGAATATTGCATTGTATATATATACCACTTCTTCTTTATTCAATCATCTATCAGTGAATACCCAGGTTGCTTCCATATCTTCCCTATTGAAAACAGTGCCTAAATGAACACACAGGTGCATATATCTTTTGAAATTAGTGTTTTTGTTTTCTTCAGCTAAATACCCAGAAATTAAATAGCTGTATCATGTGGTAGATCTAGTTTTATTCATTTTTTTTTTTTGAGAATTCTCCCCCACCACTTAATTCTAATGAAGTCTTTACTTAAGTTATTCTATGAATCAGAATCAGATGATCTTATAAACTTAATTTCAACATGAGACAGTAAGATATACGTGGTAGGTTAACAGGTAAATTCTTAATCTGAATGTGATAATACTTAAATTCAGGACAGAGATATGGCAAATCTCCAACACAAAAACCTCCAATAAAAATAAAGTTGAACTTTTAATCATTTTTATAAAGGTGAAGGTAAGAAGGGTTTGTAAAGGATCAAATTTGACATATTTGCTCTTACATCGAACCATATTTAAATATTTTAAGGTAACAAATACTGAGTAACTCATGCTGAAGAAATACAAACACAAAATAATGAACATCTTTATTCTAAATTAATATTTTGAGGTGTAAGTAAATTTTTAATTATTTTTATCCAGATGCTTATTGACTGGTATTGTATAACTCTATAAGAATTTTTAAGTTGAAATATTTCTCCAGTTAGAAAAATTTGCAGTTTTGAAAAAAAAGAAAAACAATGAAATACGTTTGTAAAAATAAACTTTCAGTTAAAGTGATCAAATATATCGTGATGAAAGGAGAACTGACTCTGGGTGGTGAACATACCATGTGATATACAGATGATGTATTACAGAATTGTACACCTGAAACATATGTAACTTTACTAACAATTGTCACCCCAATCAATTTTAATTAAAATAAAATAAACTTGCAGGGCAAAAAGAGGTTTTTTACAAAAGTGATGATAACACAGGTGAATTGATAGATAACCTCATTTATCACCAAGACACACAGGTAAGAACAGAGGTCATGCAATCCTTCTGAAAGGTTTTATTTCCATTTGTTTAATGAAGTTCTCTCTTCCAACATAGTATCAAACAAGGGTTGCAAGTAGAATAAAGGGAAAATCATGTTTATTATTTTTAAATATATTTTTTATGATTAATGGAACACACGCCAATTTTAGGATTCTGTTTGTCATTTCATATCAACTTCTGAAATACGTTAATAAATTTTAATCTTTAAAACTGTTTTAGATAGTTAACATATAACTTGCTTTTCCTTTATAATAATGTTTTCTAATGGTCTTATATTGTTTCATGAGATTAATATTTCCCTGTCACAGTTGATTATTTTGGTTCCTAGCCATTCCCACTTTTATCAGTTCTGTTTGCTCTTGAAATCAATAAAAACTTGACATTACAACCCCCATTCAAACTATTAAACATAAAATGTTTTTATTCTCACCACAGCAACTACCTAGTTAAATCGGTATACTTTTTACTTCCAAATATACTCTCCATCTAAGTTATAATATTTCTATTGTCTGAGCACAATATCTGAAATAGCAATTTCCACTGTGCTCTAAACAGCTATCTATTTAAATCAGATGTTTCAGTAGCAGCGATGATAGATTTCAAACTGTCGAAGAGTTTTTTTGTGTGTATGTGTTTTTATGTCCTGCCCAGTATTTTAAAATGTTATTATTTGTTGTTAACATTTAAAATTAGGGAGATTTAATATAAAAATAAGATTTCTGATTCTCATAACAATTGGGATATCTAGTATGTCTGGGTTGACTCTAGTGCACCATCCACTCAAGCTGAGTGGCTATTTCCTTGTGAGGATATAGCACTGTACTTCACCTACTCAAGGAAGTTGCTCCTGCTTCAGCTGGTTGACTCCCATGGGCATTTGAGTTCATAACATTTGGTCCTAAATTTATGTTTCCTCAGCTGAGTTCCAGTCTAACTTCCAACTGCTCTTTGACAACTTCTTGACAACATCTTGAGCCTGGTAATCATTTCTGTTTCTGCCTGCTAGTTCCCTTTTTATTTAAAAGGCTAATTTGGAATTTAGCGTAAAGATGATTTGGTTTAGCTAAATCACCAGTCTCCCAAGTGGATTATAAATCCATTAGGCAGATGGACTACATTTTGCATCAACTTATACGCCTTGCTTTTTAGTACAATACCCTGAACACATAATGATTTTTATAAGAGAGTATTCTATTCTACCTATGGCTTAGTATATAAGGAAATGCTTCTTTTTTTTTTTCCCCCCAAATAGAAATTTATTTTAAATGAACATGTATTACACACTTCTGGGCACTCGAAGTTTATATCTTTCTCCCCAAATTGTTATGACTCTGTCTGAAAAAGCTCAGAAGAAAATGCTTGATTTACAGGCAATCATGTTCAAGTAATTAGTTTTGGTTCCAGTCACTAGAGTTAAATATTTGCAAGTAATTTGCAGGATGTGGAGTTTGGGGAAAATGTAGAAAACTGCTACAGGTATCGTTTTTGATAACAAGAATTTTCCTCTGCCTCAGTGATGATTTATCTATACTATGGAAAATGCAACTCTAATTTCAGATAGCACATAATACTCCATGAAAATTGTACTTTCATTATGTAGTAAGTGGGATATATGAGAGATATAAAATCAGGAATGGAAAAATTAAACCACATAGATCACAGAAATGCAAAGCCCTTAATTGGAATTTAAATTGTGACTTCAGATTCTTCAAATGCAGTTTAGGTACTTTCCTAAATTATAAATAGATTCTATGTATGCAAATTAGAGTTAATTTGATTGGCAGAATAAAGCATACTTTAGGACAATATTTTAGTCATCCCCAAATTATTTCTTCAGAATTACTCTAGAATTCATGGTTGACAATTTGGCTTTTACACTCTCACACAAATGTACAACACTACTGCACTTTCCATTATTTACATAGGAGTTGAAAAATTCTTGTGGAACTAATAGAAATATCTCTGAAGATTCTACCATATTTGGGCAACAGAGCCGAACTCATTAGCCTGTTTATTTCCAATCAGTCATGCCAGTAAAACCTTTCAATTCCAATTTGTGTTGTATATTTATAAAAATTCAGTTTTTGGAAATAATGTTTTAATAAATATTTATTGAATTAAATAATACTTATATTGTTCATTACAATATAAATTATTGGTAAATATTTAAGTTGGTAAAATGCTGATTAGTAACATCAAATTTTTTTTCATAATTTTTTCTATCATTCCTCTGACAGTAATTTTCAAATTATTTTAATTTTGATTCATTTTTCCTGAAAGGTTGTTCTTTTTAATCTCTTAAAAAATAAACTTTAAAACAAAATATGACAAATTTTCAAACACACAGTGGGAGACTTTCAAATAAAGAAAAAAAGCATCATGAGCCAGAAAGGAAGAAAGAAATCCAAGCAAGAGGAATGCATTTAGGCTAACCCTGTAGCAACTCAGTGGGGATAACCCTCCCAAAATTGAACCCAACATGAAGTGCTTCCTATTTTGGGAAAAAGAATGTGGCCTTTGCTATGGAAAACAGAATTGCTGAAACTCCAAATGATGGTTGACAAAGATTCTTTGACCAAACTCTAGTCAGGCTCCTCTGAGCCTTCTTCACTAGGATGCAAGATTTACTTATTAAAAACTATTGCAGAAAATCAACACAAATGATTTCATCCACTCCACCAATTTCTCTTTCTCCTTCTCTTGGCACACACACACACACACACTTGAAAATCACTAACATACTAGTTTCTAACAGCTCAAGTCCTCATCCATAGTACGACCCTAGTTTCCCTTGAAATGCCTGCTTAAGAAAACGCAAGGCTGCTAAAAGAATTGATGTTTTCTTCAGCCAACATAGGTCCCTGTCTTCCTTTCTCTGTGGGAGGGTAGTGTCTAAGTTCTCTCAGTACCACTTAGGAAACACAGGTAGATTAGCATATGGACCACTCCCTCTTCCTGCTTTTCATAAATTCCTTTGTGCCTAACTCTGCTCAAGGCCCCAGTTCCCTCTCCACACTTCCACATTCTCCCTTTAAAATGCCAAGTTTGTGTGCCCAAATGGAAGTTTAAGGGACTTTTTTACCAGTTGCAATAATTTATTATTGAATAAAATCGGACCTCACCACTTTCATGAGTGTCCACCTTTGTTTGTCATTGTCATGGTCTGTATGACAAATGGAGATTAGAAGCACACTGTTCACCCTCCAGAAAACTTGAGAAGATGCCTACCTTTGACTGTGTCCATGAGACAGAGAAAGAACACAACAAAATTACAAGAAATTAGTACCCCAAACGTCTAACCTGAATTAACTATAAGAAATCACTGCCCTAATAAATCATTGTTACATCTTTAAATATCTAGAATATAGTGAAATAGAGGGAACTTCACCCTGCACAAGATGAGTGCAAAATCAAAAACTGCAAAAAAGATAGCGGACAAAAGACATGAATAGGAATTTAAAAAATTAAGAACCCATCGAAGAAAAAATATTTGAAAAACATGAAGGTAACTATCAAATTTGAAAGTTGAAGAAAAAACTAAAATTAGTGATAAAGAAATATAGATCCATATGTTAAAGAGATAATTGAAAAATGAGTCAAACAATATTTCTAAAGGGAAAACAGAGTGACTATGTCATGGCAATATTAATTTTCTTGTCAGCATTATGTTCCCATTTTTATTTCAAATAATATTCTATTTTATTTTTTCAAACATTCACTGTTCTTCTACCTAGTTAACTATGTCATGGCATGCTGATTCCAGACAATTGCTAGGATAAGTCTGATTAGTAAAAGAAAAATTCCCACGACATAGCTAATGATTTAGTTCTGGGATAGGAATATACCACAATTTTGCTCAAGGAGATATGATGGGAAAAAAAAGTCTATAGTGCTAAAAGAAGATATATATATACATATATATATATATATATATATATATATTATATATATATGTATATATATGTATATATATGTATATATATACACACATTATACATTATATCATTGTATTATATAAATATATTATAATATGTATAATTTATAGGCAGAATATCCACATATAGCATAACTCAATTGAAAAAAAATGTATATATATTTTACATATATATACATATACATACATTATATACATATTTTTTTTCAATTGAGTTATGCTATATGTGGATATTCTGCCCATAAATTATACATAGCATATTATAATAAATTTATATAATACAATGATATAATGTATAATACAATATAAATATATTACATTATATATTAGTATGCATCGTATATTATTATATATTAGGCTGATGGGGGAATTATGGATGCACAGGAAATGGCAATGGAAAAGGAATTTGATGACAAAAACATGAACTTAAGTGCATAACAAACCTATCCTGGAGGCAACAGAATGTCTAGACTTTATTATGCCAGGCATTTTACTGTTTTTTTTGTTACTCACAAGCTAAATCATCTTAACTGATACACTAAATTTAAAACTCAGTTAATAAACTTATGTTAGGTAAACCTAAAGAGAGCATAAAGATGATGAGAAAAAAATATATAAAAGAATTATCATCACAGTTAAAATACACAAATTATATTTTACTGTCTATATTATCTTTATATACAATTCCCTTCCTATATTTATAGTCACATAATCTTTCATATGTAGACATACATGTACATACACACGTGCATATATAACTATCCAGATGTAAAAATACCAATCATAGTCAAAACAAAAATGAAGGGATGGAATGATAGAGAAAGACAGAAAATGAAGTAGGAAATTTTCACTAGTGCATATGTTACCAATCTGTATCTTTGAAAATTGTTCTCAAAATTCAAAGCAAAAATTATACCTTGCTTTTTTCAATTAATTTACGCTTCTCTAATCAACATCACCAAACCCAATGATAGTACATGTCACTTATTTGATCAATTAAAATAAAGTAAATGCTACTTGAGAATGGAATATATTCCAAATAATTGGAAATCTACTTCATTTATTGAAACTGCTATATACTATTTTATTATATAAATTTATCTATTACCATTATTGATGAATTAAATCTATATTTTCTAACATAGATTAGCATGGAAAAAGTTAATGTTAAGTGAGAAGATTTGCATTCAGTATGAAATTATTTACACAATACATTTTTATATATTGTTTTTAGCTACAGGTATATATCTGATATTAAAATATTGATGGTGATGTTACAAATTAAATTCCTAAATATGCTGACTCTAGGAAGTAATGAAGACAATGGAATTCAAAAGGAAAGCAAACAGGTATGTGTAATTCTTATTTTACATATAAATATATGCATAAAGCAAAGAATGAAAATTTCAACCATTAAATATTCTGGCTGATGGATACATAGGTATTCATGACATCATTTTCTATTATTCATCATAAATATTGTCAAATAAAAATAAATAAACAAAAGTTATAATTCTGCTATATCATACAAGTAAATTCTGATGTCATTGGCTTCCTTGTGTACTATATAGCAGGGTTGCATGGTTGACAGTACACAGATAACTAGAGGTGGAGAGAAGTTAGGTAGATAAATTTGAACAAATAATTTAATATTCCCAAATCTTTGATTCCTTTGTAATAAAAACAAGACGATAACAGTGCTTGCCTTGTATAGTTGTTCTGAAAATGCAGTGAGACAACATATATAAAGTTACAGAATATAGAAGGGAATAAATAAATGTTAGTTCTTCTCCCATCAATAAATATCCAGTTATTATTCTTTTATAATTCATTCCAGAAGAAAGGAACAGTTTTGTTTGCCTTCATCCTTAATTATCTGCTTAATCAATTATTCTGAAGATGTTCTATGATATTCTGATATTCTGGGTAAGCACTGTAACACTTTAGAATTTTCCAAGAAGACACATTAACCAGAATTCCAGAGTAACAATATTTAAAATATTTGTTATATTGTATATGACTAGCTTACATGATTTAAGTATATTAATTATTTATTGTTTCTGTTGATGTTTGAATACTATATACCTTTATCTGCTCATATTCATTCTAGAAATTTATCTTTATTTAACTTATATTTTAAATTGTTTATATTTCTATTTGTACTGTAAATTGCACACCTCCCCTTAAAAGTAATAATTAAAAAAATTAACAGGGCTTTTGATAATGGGGAGGTTTGTTATGGTAACTTTTTTCCCTGTGAAATGTTGAAGTTAGGGTATTATTACAGAATACCAATAATATTCAATAAGGCAAACTGGCTTTGAAAATAGTTTTACCTTTGAGAATTTGTCCATTTCAGTCTGATATTCTTTGACTGATATTTAATAATATGTTGCCATGGTAGGAGATAAGAGGTAGAAAGTATGTAAGAAGTGGGATCCAATATTGCATATTAAGTTACTTTCATTCTTGTAGACCAATTTTTATTTATGGTTTGATATATAACTGTCACATTGTATATCTTTCAAAAGAGGTGCTATTTTGAAGAGGCAGGAAATTACACATCAAAATATATTTTATCCATATACACACATAAACACACACTCTCTTTGTCTCTCTTCTAAATTTGAAAATTGATCACTTAAAGAAGAATATTTAATTTTCATATAATTCTATTAGATGCCACCTAATAAATAGAAACTTAAATACAAAATGTACATTGTAGTTGGGAGTTTTAAAATTGTAAATCCACTTCCTAATGTTGCAACACTCATGGCAGTCTGTATCCCATGGCTTTCTAATAATTGTAATCTGCTTTGCCCCCTGTGTTAGAGATATAATTATGTTAACAGCTTTTCTACACAGGCACCATATATTGCCATTATGAAGCTAACTTCATTTAATTAGCATCATGTAGTAAATTAGCAGTTATAAAGACTGCTGGGTACAAGGGGATCTCCATTTTCTCACCATTTAGTTAATCTTCAGTCAATGTTAAGATTAATGCTCACTGAACTTCCATAGCAAAATCACCATCACCTCCTCAGGTGTTGTGATTCAGCATTTGTATGGATTTGGAAGAAACGGTTTTCTCCGGATGCCCAGAAGTTAGGATTATTGAAACCCACCCTGCTCCTTGCAAGAAAGACACAGGAATGCAGAGACAATGCCCATGGGAATGCATTCTGCCTTCTTTCAAAGTAACATTTTTTTTACTTTAACAACTTGATAAAAAGAGTTGTATTTGCTAAAGAGTAAATAGAAAGGCAGAATGGTTCCTTTTAAAAGGAAATTCCCAGATTTTATTAGCATTTTTGTAAGAAGATTATTTTATGTCTAGTGCTTGGTAGAAACACATAAAATTAAATTATATTATTATTTATCCCATCATTGGTCTTATAGCATGCTGTGAACATGATTAATAATTTCTGTGTTTGTGTGTGAATGTGTGCTTGGTAATTCATTGTGTTTCAACTTCATTAAGAATTATTTTCAGAGTAGCAAAATCTATTAGTTTCAAGCAGAAATTATCAAAATCACAGTCACAAAATATGTATTTGCCTAATATAGAAGAAACATGATACATACTTAAAATGTCATCTCATCTTGGTATTTCAACATAAGAAAATTCTATAGCTATACAAGAAAAACTCTATAAAAAACTTCCAATTTATAGCTTTATGATCAGTGTCTGTAAGTAATAATTCAGGCTCCAGAAATAAATATTGAAGAAAATCCTCCCAAAGCACTGTAGAAAGTAAATGTAAAAAATAAATAAATAAATAAATAAATAAATAAATAAATAAATTTCTATTTTCCCCTCTGGTTCTGCACATCCCCAGCAAAATAATCTATAAACACTGAATGTCATGCATGTGTAGAAAGCAGTTCACACATGTTAAAAGTAAAAAAATACACTCAAATGTGTAGTGCTCATCAAATAAATGATGAGGATGAGGCTATACTACTTTAAATTACTTGTTTTGGTGTTTCCTCATCTACCGTGTTTCCCTGAAATAAGACCTAGCCAGACAATCAGTTCTAATGCATCTTTTGGAGAAAAATTTAAGATCTGGTATTATATTATTATATTATATTATTATAACATGGTCTTATATTATAGTAAAATAAGACAAGGTCTAATTTTAATTTTTGCTCCAGAAGACACATTAGAGCTGATTGTCCTGCTAGGTCTAATTTTTCGGGAAACACTGTAATAGAACTTAAATTGTTTGATTTAGATTATGTGCTTCATGGATCCCTCAGTCATGAAATTCTACTGGATGCTATGCTGATCTTTGAAAAACATCACGTAGCACCAGAAGCATTTCTGTAGGCCCAAAAGTTTCTGTCATCATTACAAATGGTCTCCTGGAGTGTATTATGTATTGCTCAGAGGGGCTGGATTTTTATGACCCTCATCGTATTTGACTGTCCTGGACCTTTGCAGTGATGGCTCTCAGACTCTCCTAATTCCCAGAGACACCATCCAACAGTGACCTGCCTCATACCTTGTTCAAAGCCCTTTGCCCTATCACAGAAGAAATTTTATTCCCATGGGGCCAGGAATAAAATAAACTAGTATTTTAACTTGCTAGGCCTAGCAGAGAAGACTGCCAGTTCACATGCACTTGCTTACTTGCCCTGTAGTCTGTGGATCATACATGGGTATTTTCATTGAATTCTTGAAACCTGGTATCTCCGGTAACCACTCGGAGAATACGGATAGCACAGCTGACATATATAAAAAAATTGATCCCTGTGAGGCAAATGTCAGTCAATGAAAACATGGAAGCCGATAAGTCAATTCTTCTCCCATCATTTTCCTGCAGAGATTCTCTTGAGACATATTTGTCATTGGGTCTGTACGAAGATATACTTTCCAAGCCTCAGTTTCCCTTTTCTCTCAATCTTGCTTTCCTTAGAAGTTAAACATAATAAAATATAAGGCACGAGGCTCATTTTTTCAGGCAAATAAATCAGCTATCTGCACATCTGAAGAGAATGGGAAGGTCTCTGGCCAGATAGCTAAAAATTAGAGTCAATATATTAAGCTCATGCCCTTTACTCACTGGGAAACTCCCCATCTCTTTAGTCAGATCTTAGCTACTCTTACATACAATTTAGATGTGCTTCATTATTTTCTTTTGAAGCACATGATATTGGAAAGTGACACATTTGAAAAGATGATGAGGAATTTCTACATTGTCATCTTTATATGGAGAAAGTTACAGTGAGGAAGTAAGGAATAAAAGAACTGAAAAAATAATAAACATGGCTAGTACTGTCTGAGTCTTGGAGCCATTACTGCTATAAAACATGATACAAAAACTGATTTTATAATAATGGCCTGGATAATAAGGGAAAACTCAAATTATATTTATTGTATTCTATGTAAAGAATGTGGGCAAGTTCCTTGGAGAATTCTCAACTAGACGGATAAAAGAAAAATGTCTTACTACAAATTGGATGTTACGTAGTAGTTATGGGGATGTAGGGTATAACATAAGGAATATAGTCAATAATATTGTAATAACTACGTATGGTGTCAGATGGGTACTAGATGTATATGGGTGACAGATGGGAGGGGGTTGGAGGCATGGTGGAAAAGGTGAAGGGATTAAGAAATACAAATAGGTAGTTATAAAATAGTCATGGGATTTAAAGTAAAGCTTAGGGAATATAGTCAATAATATGGTAATAAGTATGTATAGTGCCCAGTGGGTAGTAGACTAGTCAGATGGATTGCTTCCCAAGTTATGTAAATGTCAAACTACTGTTCTGTACACCAATTTAAAATAAAATAATATTGAATGTCAAATGTAATGAAAAGTGAAAAAAAAAGAAGAGGTGAAGGAGCTTCATATTTCGAGGTATAAAACAAATAAGTCATGGGGATGTAATACACAGCATAGGGAATACAGTCAATGATATTATGATAGCATGTTAGATGGTTGTTAGATGGTTGCTAGTGATCATGGTGATCACTTCTTTAGGTATATAAATGTTGAATAACTATGAGGTACCCTTGAAACTAATATAATATTGTATGTTAGCTATATTTCAATAAAAATCTAAAAAAAGCATTAAAAACAGCTTATTAGTAAATTAAAGTGAGTTACTTGATTAAGAAAATGTCTTCATGCTTAGATTTGAGCTAGACATAATGACAAATATAGCCATGTAGAACATTTTATTCTTTAAGTTTTCAGATCATATTTAATGTTATCTTTTTTCTACGAGCTAAATATTTGTCTTGATGCTTATATTTGAGCTAGACATAATGACAAATATAGCCATGTAGACATTTTATTCTTTAAGTTTCCAGATCATATTTAATGTTATCTTTTTTCTAGGAGCTAAACATTTCCACATAGTAATCTGAATATATGTAGATTCATACTCATAGTATGTAGAAAAGATCATATAGTGACATAACACAACTGTTTTTTAAAGTCTGATTGTGAGAATCATACAAATATTTCTAAGTCCAAACTACACACAAAAAAGAGAAAATCTGAATAGATCCATAACTACTAGAAAGAAAGAATTAGTAATAAAAAATCTGACAAAGAAAAACCCTGTACATGATGTCTTCACTGGTGAATACTACCGAACATTTAAAGAAAAACTAACAATCCTTCTCAAATTTTTCTAAAACCTGAGGAGGAGGGAACTCTCCCTGACTTATTCTATAGGCCAACATTATTCTGATACATGTCCAGACAAATACACTACTAAAAGGGAAAATATTTATGCAAAAGTTCTCAACAAAATACTCGCAAATTGAATTAACAGCATATTAAAAGAATTATACAGCACGATCAAGTAGAATTTTTTTTTTTCCTGGAATGCAAGAGTTTTTCAACCTATGAAAATTGATTAGTATAATACCTAATATTAACAAAATTATTATCTCAATTGTTTCAGGAAAAGCATTTGACAAAATTCAACACCCTTTTGTAATAAAACACTCAATATTTAGGATAAGAAGGAAGCTACTTGAACATAATAAATGATATGTATGACAATCCATGAACACACAATGTGACATATAGATGATGTATTATAGAATTGTACACCTGAAACCCATGTAACTTTACTAACAATTGTCATCCCAATAAACTTTAAAAAAACAAAACAAACAAACAATCAAACAAATGGCAAAACTCATACTCAATGGTGAAAGACAAATCACTTCCATTAAGATCAGGAACAAGGAAAGGATGCCCATTGTCTCCACTTCTGTTTAACATGGAACTGAAGTCCTAGCCAGAGCAATTAGGCAAGAACAAATAAATAAAAGGCATCCAGATCATAAAGGAAGAAATACAATTATCTCTGTATAGACGACATGATCTTTCATGTAGAAAACTCTAAAGATTACAGATTACACACACACACAAACTATCATAACTAATAAACAAATTCAGCAAAGAAGCAGGATACAAAAATCAGTTGCATTCCTACACACTAACAATGAACAATCTGTAATAGAAATTAATAAAACAATTGAACTTTTAATAGTATCAAAAATAATACATATTTAGGAGTCAACTTATCTAAGAAGGTGAAAAACTTGTAAAATAAAAACTATATAATTTTTTTTCTGAGAGAAATTAAAGAAGATATAAATAAAGAGAAAGACATCCTATGTTCATGGATTGGAAGACTTAATATTAGGATGTCAATACAACCCAAAGCTATGTACAGAATTAATGCAATCCCTATCAAAATTCCAATAATGTTTTCTGCAGAAATAGAAATGTCCTCCCTAAAATTAATATGGAATCTCAAGGAACCTCATATATCCAAAACAAGTCTGAAAAAGAACAAAATAAGAGGACACACACTTCTTGTTTTCAAAACTTGAAACAATGCTATAGTAATCAAACTGCAGTACTGGCAAAAATACAGACATATACACCAATGGAATAGAGAATGCAGAAGCAAACCCTTGCACATATAGTCAAATGATTTTCAACAAGCTTTCCAAGAGCATTCAAAGGGAAAAAGTCATTTTTTTCATCAAATAGTGCTAGAAAAAGTGCATCTGAACATGAAAAGAAAAAAGTTGCACTCTCACCTAATACTATATATAAAAAATTAACTTAAATGTATCAAAAACTTTAATGTAAGACTAGAATTATAAAACTCTTAGTAGAAAACATAGGGCGACATTTTACAACATTGGATTTGGCATGATTTCTTAGATATGACAACAAAGGCACAGGCAACAATATAAAATATAGACCAGCTAGACTGCATGGAAAATTTTTCTTAATTGTGTGTCAAAAGACAGTATCAACAGCATAAAAATACAACATAGAGAATTGGAGAAAATATTTACGTATCTTAAACTAATACAGATTGATATTTAACTTCTAAAAATTGACACCAAAAAGCAAATGACCCGATTCACAAAGGACTTGAAAAGACCTTTCTCCAAAGAAAATATGTAAATAGCCAATAAGTCCATAAAAAGATGTTCAATATCACTAACCATTTGGGAAATGCAAATTAAGACTATAATGATATACCATCCCATACCCATTAGAATGGTTACTGTTAAAAATAATATCAGAAAGTAAATGCTGCTAAGGATGTGGAAAATTTGTAACCCTTATGCACTGTTGATAGTATTACAAAATAGTACAGCTGCGGTGGAAAACAATATGGTAGCTCCTCAAAAAATTAAACACAAAATTACTATATGATCCAGCAATCCACTCATAAAAATTCAAAGCAGGGGCTCAAAGAGATATTTCTATATCCATGTTCATAACACCATTATTCACGATAGCTAAAACACAGAAGCAACACAAGGATCCATAAATGGATGAATAAGTAAGCAAAATGTACCATATACATAAAATAGAATGTTATTCAGCCTTAAAACGGTAGGAAATTCTGACATATACTACAACATCGATGAACTTGAGGACATTATGCTAAGTGAAATAAGCTAGCAACAAAAAATACAGACTGTATGATTTTACTTAGATGAAGCATTTAGAGTAGTCTAAATTATAGAGGCATAAAGTAGAATGGGGCACGCCTAGGGCTGGGGAAAAGGCAGAAATATAGAGTTATTGTTTAATGGGTATATAGTTTCAGTTTTACAAAATGAAAAGAATTCTGGAGATTGATGGTGTTGGTTGCACAAGAATACAAATGTACTTAGTATAATCAATTTTATGTTATGTGTATCTACCACAATTAAAAATGGAAAGAATATGTGAGTATATATGAGGTAGAAATAGTTATGAGACCTCATAATTAATTTCACTAAGAAACATTTAAGGTAGATTTTGGAAGTACTGTTAAGAAAATATGGTGCGGACTTTGCACAACTTATCCAAATTCATACACTTTGTACATGAGAAAGTTTGACTTGAACCCAAGTAGTGGCAATAGAACCTGCACGCTTAACAATTACGTTAACAACTATTTTTGACAGTGGAAGTAAGGACAAAAATGTCCTTATGTTACAGATTTATTTTTAATTTTTGACAAGGAGTAGAACAGTAGTGCTTAGATCTCTTATCAAGATGTGTCCTTGTGACTAGAAGCGTTAGTTCTCAAAGTTGCTGTAAGGATTCAGGAAAAAGGACATTTAAAAAGATGAAGAGAATGGTAAGAAATGGGTGAGTAGTTCTAAGTAGCCAGAATCATGGTTGTGGAATGAGTTGGTCCAATTCCAACTTATGTCCTATTTAGGTTTTAGACAGAGTAGGGTCACGTTGTGAATCGGAGGTTCGCATCTGAATCCCTGTCTGAGACCAGGGTCTACTCTGTGCCAGCCTTGGTGCTCAATGCTCTCATAATATGACTTAACTTCATCTGTCATAGTGATCCTGTGTTAGGGAAACCAGTATCTATTTATCCCCATAATGTTGTTTTATATTATCAAGAATATTCCGATTTAAACATTTTCTCAAAACAATGTTTACGTTTTTATATTGCTAGGTAATGATAAAGCACTGTCAATTTTATTGGACTTATATTTTCTGCTTCTATTTGGGTAAATTTGGGTGAGATATTTTTCTTGAAATTTTGTTTGATTTAACTTAATTCATTAGGGAGAATTTATATTTATAATTACTAATTCCCTTTATCATCATATCATATTCTAATTTCCACCTCCCCACAAGAAATCCCCTTAATGAATTCATACTGTATCTTTTATTTGAATATGTTCTTATAAAATATATACCTTTTTTTTTCTGTGCATGTATTTTTCTCTCCAGAAACTATATATTCTTTATTTAGTTATGGAAAACAGAAATATCTCTTTATATCAGATACTGGACAAGGTTTATTGCAAGTTAGTTCCATTTTAGTAAACCCCATCTGCCATCTTCTTTCTAAAGCAGACAGAGTGTGCTGTTTTTTTCATTGATGTAACCTAGTAACTTAGTAACCCAGTAACCTAGTGCTTGTTACTTTAGTCAACCCTACACCTTCACCTTAGCCTGCGACTCTTACCTAGAACCTTATCAGGGTATGTCTCGTATTTGTAAAACTCATTTTTATAAATACAAATACCATTAATGTGTTTGCTTTTATTAAACAAGTCAAAATAACTAAAGCAATAATTATTGATACATTTAAATTTGAATTTTTCCATCAAACTATGTAAATGTTTGCCTTCCGTTTGTCATGATCAGTGTGCATAGGAGCTCAAGGGAAAATTGTTCAATCATCATAATTAATATAATACTATTAAGCCACTGTCATATTTGAGTTTGTAGTATGCTGACTCTAAGAAGAATAATTATCTGTAAAATCTATGCCAAAAAAAAGATAGCACATTACTACTGAATTCATGCTGACCTTCTCCATTAGAATAAGATAGACTTATGATTTATTTCAATATCAATTAGCTAGAACTTAAGAGAAACTGCTAGGCAATTAGGATAATATAGAAAAGTGACCTTAAAGGCTACTCTTGTGCTTCGGATATAATTCAAAATATTGTTGATAATCTATAAAACCCTGTTTTATGATGTAGCTAATTTAAGTTTCAAGGTGAAGTGCAGAATGGAAATAATCAGCTGGATCATTCAGACATAATACCTTGTATTTAAATTACCTTTGTAAATTGATTTTTTCTGATTAAATAGGACATATAGTAACATGTTATACTTTATGTGTATTAATTTTAAAGACTCTAATACTTCACATGGTAAATTACTTGCAAATGTCACAATTCTGTTAAGTTGTATTGATCAAAGCACATTAACATTGGCACCAATCAAGTATGAAATTTGGACTTAGATTTAAACTTATTTTTTTACATTTAAACTTTTAAATCCGAATAATTAACAAGCTTTTTATTAAATAAGTGAAAATACCACTATCAAATTGAATAAAGAATACATTTCTTATTAGGAATAAATTGAAAAGTAGTTAAAAATTATAGTAAATTTTTTGTTTTTGAGATTTCTAACTCAGCCTAACAAATGTGGTTGATAATATAGTTTATGAGATTGTGTGCATCAGTATGGGCTTATGTGCATCAGTATGTGATTTATAAACCACACAAATAAATTGTCAAAAGGTAGATTCTCATCAGCTAGAAACATGATAAAAATTTCTAAAAGGCAGACGAGTTTCAAAAGCTTCACTTACATAAGAAAACTCTGATTTCATTTTTAACATATATTTTCCATTTTTAATAGGTGTTGGGGACAGAATATTTTTTGTAAGTGTACATAAAGTATTAATCTTGGAAATATAATTATTACATTTCTTGTGGCTGAAAACAGCATTTTGCAAGAATGTGTGATAATCAAAATATTAATTTATGGAGTTAGGGATTGGTTATTTACAGCAATATTCTGATAACCACTAGAATTTATCAATAACCTGATAGTAGCAATAGGATATTTAATGCCTAAGACCTACTATTTGATTACTTTCTGTATTCATCTCCCCTCCTTTTTATTCTCCTCCCTTTTATTCCCCTCCCTTATTGTCCAGACCCTTCCTTTCATCCTTTCTTCTCCTGCCCTACTCTCTCTTCTCTCTCTTTCTGTCTCTCTCTCTGTCTCTGTCTGTCTGTCTGTCTGTCTGTCTGTCTGTCTGTCTCTCTCTCTCTCTCTCTCTCTCTCTCTCTCTCTCTCTCTCTCTCTCTCTCTCTCTTTTTCTCTCTCTCCAGCTGAGACTTGTTACCTGCTATTTCTTCTAATTCAACTCTTGAGAGTATAATCTCTGGAACATATACGAAGTTCTCACAGATCAAATGTTGACTTATTTGTAAAGCCTTAAATAGATATAAAAACATTTTCCTCTCTTTCAATAGATTCCCCCTACCTCTGGCATAATAAGCATTGCACTTTGCTCATTTATTTATATATGTGCCTGTTCCTATTCCCTGACCAAGAGACCCCTTTGAAGGCTAATGTTAGCTATCATAGTATACTTAGCCTTAGTACAATTTGTGAAACACAGAAGATTATAATGAGTACTTGTTTTGTAAATGGACACCTGTAATTTTTGGCCAATTTTCCCAATTATTCAAATAAATTCATCTAGTTCTGTGTAGAGACCTTCAAGAGAAGTAAAATATGGTTATACAGACTAGAAAATGCATTTTCCCCTTTAGATATTGTCCAGGTACGAAAATAATATATGTAGGAGACATTTTCAAACATATAGTCTTCATGATCTGAAGCAAGAATCTCAGAATTCCAACATTTGTCTTCCCAACCAGAGAAGAAGAGAATCTTTCATGTGCCACAATTGTATCAGGGAATTGCTTGGAATTATGTTTACCTTCCTCTACATATTTTCTGACATGGGTAAAATGACAGTGAAGAATTTTGATCTGGGAGTCAGGATATAAAATGTCCATAAAGTGATAATAATAACAGTAGCAACTGTGATAGCAATGAAAGCACCAAAACGAAAAACAAGATTTATTGATGGCTTTCCATGACTGAAAATGCTGACAAACTTCAGGCATTTCTTGGGATTATAATTTTTCTTTGTGGGTGCGTAAATCCTGCATTCAAGCAAAACTCTTGAGACCTTTGCATGAGTACCAAGTTTTACATGGTTAATTTGTAAGAAACACTACAGGGTCTCTACATGGTCTTATTTGAAAATCTTGGACAATAAATATATAATCAAAATTCACATTCCAAAGGTAAAATAGTTTTGATCATTATCAATGAAGAATATTAAAAAGTAAAAGTTTTCACTAAATGGAACACTAGAAAGAGATATAGCAATGTGATTCTATTTATCAATTATTTGCTATATGCCAGACAATGTACTAAGTATTAAACTTTTAAAACGTTTCTCATTTATATCACTTTATACTCACTAAAGAAATATTAGTACACCCATGTTATATAAGTGGAACTAGGTAAGACAGGCTAAGTAACTTCTACTTTTTGACTTAGCAAGTAGACGTTTGGATCAAATTCAAACCCAGTTCTGTCGACCTGATTGAAAAGCTATGCTATGAATTACTTACTAACTCCTCCACTTTTAACAGTGATATGCCTTCTTCACTACTATGCCAGAACTATTTGCTCTGCACTCCCCCCCCACACACACACACACTGGGAATTTAGCTATTCTTCTAGATTTATTAGTGAGTAGCTCAAAGAAAAGACAGGGAAAAATTGGAAAGGCAATTACATTTTTGTGAGAGGACAGAGGAATATCTGTTGGAAAGGAGATAAGAATATCTGAAGACCTCCTTTCCCTATCTTATTTATTACGGATCATATTCTTTAACTGGATAGGAAAACAATCTAGAAATAATAGCTACCATATATTACGCACTCAATGTGTGCCAAAAATTGTGTTAAGTTTTACACACACACACACACATACACAAACACACACAAGGTCTGACAATTAAGTCTGCAAAATTGTTGCAACAATGTTGCTAACACTTTTTGATATCAGAGGGATTATTCATTATGAACTTGTACCAACTGGATAAACAGTTAACCAAGTTTATATTTGGATGTTCTGAAAAAGCTGTAGGAAAAAGTTAGGTGGACTGAAATTTTCACCAACAATTCATGGCTCTTGCATCACGACAGTGCACCAGCTCACATGGCACTGTCTGTGAGGGAGTTTTTAGGCAGTAAACAACTGTATTGGAACACCCTCCCTACTCACCTGACCTGGCCCCCAATTCTTTCTTTACCTGAAGATAAAGGAAATATTTAAAGGAAGACATTTTGATGACATTCAGGACATCATGGGCAATATGATGACAGCTCTCATGGCCATTCCAGTAAAAGAGTTCCAAAATTGCTTTGAAAGATGAACTAGGTGCTGGTGTTGGTGCATAGCTTCCTGAGGAGAGTACTTCAAAGGTGACCATAGTGCTATTCAGCAATGAGGTATGCAGCAGTTTTCTAGGATGAGGTTGTGAACTTAATTGTCTGACCTTGTGTTTGTGTGTGTGTGTGTGTGTGTGTGTATAAAATCTCCAATTTTAAAATACTGCCTCAACATAAATGTTAGTTTCTTGTTTTACATATGAGGAAAATGAGGCCAGTAGAGAGGACATTATCTGCCCAGCTATTGTGGAGCAAGGATTAGTTTTCAGGTATTGAATATAAATGCCTATAAAGAATAAAATGCTCATATACTCTCTACTCTAGCAAGGTAGAAGAAAGATTGGCAATATTGAGAGAAGAATGAATCTTATGTAGAGATAAAGAGATGGCATCACTACCATAAACTAATGCTGTAGAAATGAAGATATATTTCCTCTTGCATTATGAATTCAGAGTTTCTACAGATGAAGCAGTGACTCATTTTAAGGGAAGACACTAATATGCCAATTGGCAGTTATACTTATCATTTAGTAAACACTTAGGTTTTATTCTCTATAGCATAATCTCTATTCTTACACGAACCTTGTGAGGTAGATGAGGTACGTATTTCTAACTCTGGGTTACAGAGAAAGTAGCAAGATTTACAAAGTTGGAAGATCTTGCTAAAGTAATGCAGTTAATTCGTGAATAGACGTAAGGATTTGAATGCATCACTGGTTAATACCTGGACCTATGTTCTTATCTAAGAAAACCATCATGTTAATAACATCCTGTTAATGATATTCTATTCATTAACACCATTCTAAGTGTTGAATATTAGTTAAACGTAAAGTAACATATCTGGCCACAAAATGGAGACTTTTGAACTAGATGAAGAGTATCTAGTCTCAGCTAACGAGACTTTAGTTCTACCTACTCAAGGGTCATCATAGATATTAAGATCCTGTGACCAAGACAGAAGCCATAGGCGTTGGAAATCACTGCTAAGTTGAGGAGGAGTAGCTGAGTGATCTTGTGACCACCAAGAACACTGCTTAATCCTGTAGCACATACATGTATCAGAGAAATCACCAGCTTTAGATGAACTTTTAGTTCTGAGAATGACTGTTAGTATGCTGTGACATCAGAATCTCGTTTGCTCTATAGCTCCTCTTATAAACTAAAAGCTATTATCAGTTGCAACTGGTTAGAGCTGGGATACACAGAAACTTAAATATATATTTCTGAGAGGGTTATCATTATCTCAGGGGAACATAAAAATCAAGAATTCAGTACATGTTTGATAGTGTTATCGTTTTAGTATAATGGGGAAATGTAGACTGAGTTATGTGATAATTAAGGGAGATTCATATTTAGACATGCAAATGTCACTATGAAATGTAGATTAATGGACCAATGTTGTCATTAATCTATCCTTTAGAGGGAGATCTCCAAAGGATAACTATACACATTTGCAATTTTTTTTTTTTAATCAGTGACTTGGATCATGACATAGAAGCTACCCTTTCCATATTTGTGGATGATGGATTAAGAGGATTATCTACTATATTTCATGACAGTGTCAGAGTTCAAAAATCTTGAGAGGCTTGAATGATGGACTAAAACCAATAAAGCAGAATTTGACAGAAATAAATATAAGATTCTCCATTTAGATTAAAAACAGGTTATATAAGCATAGATTCAGGGAATCATATCTCAAAAGCAGCCCAGTGAAAGGCTGGTTTTGGTGGTAACAGAAGCCAACAATGAGACAAATTTAAAGCAAAAGTCGAGGATGCTTTAACAGCCCTGTTGAATGTATGTAATTCCTATATGACAGTGATTTTCAAAGTCTGAGTCTAAATCCATTATTGAGTCTTGAATCAATTAGTGAGTTCTAATGAGCAACTTACTTCATATAACTAACAATAAAATGGGGTAGAAAGGATGAATGGAATAAAAAAAAATACAAGACTGCATTGTTCATACAAAGGAATAATTAAGAAATGGAGAAAGAGAGAGAGACCCTAGATGATTAGCTCTATGGGGACAAGAATTTTTGAGTTCCAATGACTGCTGAATCCCCAATACAAAGATGAGCACATGACACATGGGATATATCCAATAAATGTTATACACTAAATTATGATAAAATATTTTTTTACTACAGGTTATATTGAAAATGTTTGTGAGCCATAGCTTTCTATCACTCTACATGATCAAGACACTGGGGCATTGGAGCATTTAAAAACTTTGTAAGATGTATTAACAAATTACAGAGGCTCCAGGTGAAGTTTACCAGGATGCAAATCTGATTTATAAACCACCCCATTTTAGAAACTATAGAAATAGTGGTGCTGAGTCCAAAAATATTCTGGGACCATGACAGATGCTTTACATAAATGAAGATTTTTCAAGTGAAACAACAAATATTTCAGTAGATAGTACATAAGGTGGCACATTTTAAAAAATGTATTTTTACCAAGGATTTAATAACTATAATGATGAAGGATATGGAAATTACAATAGTGCATATGGTAATGATCAAATCTCTAGGGGCTGTGGTGGCTATGATTAGACTGGGTATAAGTATGGGAATTGTGGATATGGACAGGGATATGCCTACTAGAGTGGCCAACAGAGGACTTACGGCAAGGCATCATGAGGGGGTGGCAATCTCCAAAGCAATTATCAGCCATACTAAAGGAGGACATTGGGGAGAAAACAGGAGAAGATTGCTAAAATAACCCAACATGCAGGATGACACTGAAGACTGGTCTTCTGTTGATCTAAGATTGTTATTTTTGTAAAAGACTTTCTAGCATACAATACACAATTGTGTCCAACTGTATATAGTTGTCAATTAGTTCTCTTTGTTTTTACTTTGTGTTTTGCTATCTAAGTTATGATTCAATGTGGATTTGTGTTTATACAAATTTTAATTGTATGATTTCATGTTAAACCACAAATAAATGCTTCCACCCCCCCAAAAAAAAAGGGAAAAAAATATGTACGCTTAATATTGTGGCAATACCAAAAAATATTTTTTTATAAACAATATTTCAAGGAGCAAAATTGCTTTCAACACTTCCAAAAGTTGAAATGCCTTAATACTAATGTTTTTAGAGCAAATTCCTTCATTTGCAAGGAGGATAGATACTGTAATTCGTTCCCAATTTACTTAATATTTAGTTCAACTTTTTTTGGTATAAAGATTATTTCCATATTTTTAAAAATAATGAATTAAAACAGTTACCTAGTTAGTTGGCTGGTTATGTGGGAAGTATAACTGGTAGTAAAAAGGAATTCAGAAGACAATTTCATTGTAGTAATAATATACTAATGATATTAGTTTAACCACTTTTGTTGTCTCTCAGAGAGATAGAAAAATGGCCTCAAAACAACATATATATATATATATATATATATATATATACATATATATATATATATATATATATATATATATATGTAATGGAACACCACCTATTGTCTTTAAAACAAAATAAAAAATACTTCATGTGATAGCTTAGATTGAAGAAAGTTAGATGTTGTTTTAAACCCAACCTGAAGTCTAATCATATAGTCCGTGAAATACCTAGCTAATTCTGGTCATTAGACCATAAGACAGAAAAAAAAGTGAATGACATCATTTGGATGAGCCAACAGATCTAGAATTCAACAGTTTCAACTCCAGTGGTGGAATATTTTGCAAGTAAACATAAAAATTAATTAATATCTTGGAGTCAGATTTCTATTTTATTTCCATCATTTACTAGTCTATATTTTATCATCACTTTTTTCAAAAACCAAATAACACCTAAATTTGAAAAGAAATTAGGTTTTCTTATTAGAAAAACAATATGCAGTTTTTGTAGATAATTCAGAAAAAGAGAAAAGTGAAACCGATAAAAATTAGTTATTATATAATTATTCAAAGCAAACATTTTTAACTTTTCAGTATATAGTCTTCAGTTATTTTTCATACATGGATTTTTATTTATTTGGGATTATGTTAAGATTAGTTTCTTAGATATGTATTCTGTTTCGTTGACCTGATAGATTATTTTAAAAATACTACTTTTATAACTTTATAAAATATGTACTTTTTTTTTATAGAAGCTCTACATCATTTTTTTCTAAGTAGTCATAGCTAATCTATCTCTTCTATCAGATGAAATCTAGCATAATTTTGACAAGGTATAAAACAACCTCCTTGGTATTTTATTGGAATCTCATACCTGTAATCTGTAGGGGTAAAAGAAAGCATCCTTATATTTTTTTCTCATTTCCATCCATGAATGTAGTATATCACTCTCAGATATGTAAAAATAAATTTGTTCCTGAAAATGACCTGTATGTCCAAGAGAACTTCTCTAATTGTACTCTGAAGTTAATTTGTCCACAAAATAGGATCAGATCATGTTATTGAAATTGTATTTTCCCTCATGAGAAAAGAAAAGAATAAACTACTGTCCTAAGGGAACTAGATTCCAGATATTTTGAAGACTATGCACAACCTTTGGTTAAATAAAACCCTTCAGGAATTTATTACTTGTAAAATTGAAACAATAAAATAAGGTATAAAACTCATCATAGTCTGAAAATCAACTTGAGATATAAACCACTTTTACTTACAATTTTTATTGCTCTACAGTCATCTAAATTCTTTTTTATTATTATTCTGATTTTTATCCCTACTTAAAGTCACCTTTAGGTGATATAACATTTTTAGGTTACACATTATTTATATCAAATACAATTGAATATTAGCAATATTATATCTCTCAATGTAAGGTGGCATCAGTGACCTTGTGGCTTTCAAACATTAAATTATAATTTCAGGAAACTACAGAGGAAGACACTTTTAAAAAGAAAAAAAGCTCATTACAGATTTGAAAAAGAAAAAATTGTTAAAAACTATCCATAAATTAATTTTAGTACAGTCCAGGACATTGAAAATGAGTACCAATGTACCTTAGTGAATTTAAATAGAACTGAAAATCAACTATTGTTCATGATAAGCAGAATCACTTCAAAATAAAATTAGGATAAAGGGCAGGTTTGTTAAAATGACAATAAGGAATACTGATGTTTAAAAAGTTTTTCATGAATATTTATATGTGTGTATGCGAAATACTATCTATTGTTAGTTCAATAGAGCTATGTAATAGTTGTCAACATCTCAAAACAGTTTTAGGAAACTCTACAAGCAAAATAAAAAACTGAGCAACAAAGGACATGGGTTTCTCATTTCAGCAGTTTACACTAGCATTTTTTGTTCAAGAGAACAAATGGTAAAGCATGCCTGACATTATTTAGTAAGACAACCTGTTCCAGTGGGGGTGAGGAGCTCAGAAAATGGTCTTGACTATGTGCTCAGAAACCTCACCGGAAAAGAAAAAACAGAAACATGAAGATCAATAACGCCAACCTAATGATCACTCTATAATAAGGAGAACCAGATACACTACCTCTAAAATAGTGCATACCACACTAATGAAAATAAAAAGAAAGTAAACATGAAGATATTTCAGAAACTGAGCTATAAGAAAATGTTTACTTGGCATATCCTCTGTGCTAAGCACTGTTTGAAGACTTGGGGTATATAGTAAAACATGACATGGACAATGGTTTCCATTCTCATGGAAACATATCGGGGCAGGCATGGGACTATGGGCTGTGGAGGGACTTGGGAGTGGCACGTATAGCTACTAAACTACTAAACTACTAAATCACTTCTTCAAAGATCAAACAAACAAAAAGGAGCAAGATAATTTTAAATAGTAAATGGATGAAGAAAACAAAATTTGATGGGAACAAGAATAATTGTTTTCTGGAATTCAGAAAATGTTCTTTTAAACAAGAGTATTATAATTGGTTTGTAAACACAGGCAAGCTTGACTTTCAGTGCTATGCTCTGGGGGTAATTTAAGGTGTTGAAAGTGAATAGTGAACTAAGTCACAGAATGCAAATGAGCTTTCTAAAGTGAGTATTAATTATATTATGTATCCTAGTTCAACTCATTCTTCAGAATGTTATTTTCTAGGGGAAGGGGAATACGGAAAGAGAGACACTAGAAATTTTGTTGAGTTAAATAATAAACATGTTAAAATATTGGATTTAAAATATCATTGACCAATGACCTTATCTGAAATATTTCTGTTTTTAATAAATCAACTTAATACTTTTTTTTTCCTTATCATGATCTATGCAGCGACTAACATTCTTCAAAAACACACTGGTGTGAAAGCTCTTGGGGAATTTATAAATCAGTAAACATGGATGATTGCTAATGTTAGGAAAAAGCAAACACAAATAGGACAATATACAGTACTATAGGTATTTAAGTACGCTGTAATAAAGGGAATCTTCAATATATTTCATATTTGTGTAGAATGCAATAGGACTTCTAAAACATTTCTTAAATGTGTGATATATGGTAAAATAGGAAACACACTAAAAGTTAAGCATGGACATTTGTAAGTTTCAGAAAAAAATCAGTCACAAATGCGTCACTCTGACAAGTGAGCATGCACATTAAATTAGTATCTATAATATAAAACTTTTAAAACCCCTATATACTTATAAAAATGACATATGAAGTTATACTTATTACTAAAAGTAAAGCATAAACATAGATATTGCAGATGCCAATTACTAATGCATCTTAACTATTACTTAATTATATGTCCTAATTATGCAATTTCATGTACAGCACTTACACTAATTAGATAATTAGAATATGACCAGAACTTGCTTCTATATAACAAAATGCCTTATTTTATTTCAGACAGAAAAAAAAATATACATAATCCTCCAAGCTTTTCCTAAACATAAATAATGGTCTCTTAGAAAAAGATTAAATACTATGGTGCAAATAAAGGTAATATTTTCCAAGAAATCTGTCTGGATCCAGTTTCTGCAGAAACACAAATATTAACTATACTTTCCATTGAATACAACATAAGAATTCTGACATTCTCTGTAATATTATCAATAATAACTGCCTCTGTAAAGAGTATCAGTCACTTTGTTGTATCTTCTTTGAAAACATATTACCAAATTATAATGGTTAAGGGACCCAAAGACAAGAAAAAAGATAGTAGAGACATGAGTTAAGACAGCCTTACTTTTTTGCATACAGATAAATTGGTCATTACAATTGTACCTCCTTTCCCCCACTAGTTAAATCCCTGGAAAGTATGCATATAGTAATTTTCCTAGAACTCTCAACAATGTTAAATATGATGATAGAGGAAGCTCCTGAAACATAGTTCCAAGTTATGTAGGCAACTATTATCAACTGCTGCTGATCTTTATAATAGAAAGATCAGTCTCACAACTCCTGAATCCGATATTCTTAAAATCACTAAAATCAAAACAACCATGGACTATGTATTACCCAATGTGATACAATATGAATTATACACACTGCAATAATATATTCATGGGGGAAAGAAAAAAACACCAAAACCTGAATCGACCATATTTCCCCAAAAATAAGACCTAGCTGGACCATCAGCTCTAATGCATCTTTTGGAGCAAAAATTAATATAGAACCCAGTCTTATTTTAATATAACATAAGACCAGGTGTTATATTATATTAAAATAAGACCAGGTCTTTATAATGTAATATAATTTACCAGGTCTTACATTAATTTTTGCTCTGAAAGATGCATTAAAGCAGATGATCTGGCTAGGTCTTATTTTCGGGGAAACACGGTAACTACTAGTTTATAGGCAATATGGAGAATAAAGATTAAAGTTAAACTACTCTATGAAGCTGTAATTAGCCATATCCAGAGTTTGAATGGTTCAAAGAAGTATACAACTGTCATGCAGGTTGCATGCGAGGTCTCTGGTCCCGCTCCCCACATAAGAGCACAGGACATGGTGAGGCCAAAAAGGAACACCCACAGAGCCATAGGTAGGGGAGTCACACCACTATATTCTCGCTGGTGGCTGGGTTGGAGACACAGGAGGCAGGAGCCACACTCTCTGCAACCTGCCGTCCACTTCTCTCTGCCAACCAACCTCACTTGCTGACTGCAATCCACGCTTGCGATCTCAGCAACCATCTTCTTGCTAGCCCCCATTTTCTGCTAGCATAGCCACAGCAGTTATATTAGTGGCCAATGGCACACTGGTTACAGCTGATGGCCAACTAGCCACAGCTGATGGCCATCCAATCACAGTTGGTGGCCATTTACTACCTGAGCCAGCAACTTTGCACATGAGGCCAAGACCCTGGAAACTGTATTCCTGGCTCTATCCTCCCACTCCACCCCTACAGGGTCTCACATCCCAAACACGACAAGTGTCTTCCACCAGGGTCCCTGTGCGAGGATCCTGGAGGTGAATGCAGTATCCTGGACACAGCCATGCTCTCTGGGCACAGCCAGGGTTTCTCAGGGCACCACCAGTCCTTCTGGGCACAGCCAGACTTCCTGGACTTCTTAGGGTACCACTAGTCTCCCCGGGCATTGCCAGGGCCTCTCAGGGCACTGCCACTTTCTCTGGGCACAGGCAGGCTTCCTGGACTCAGCCAGGGCTCTCAGGGCACTGCCACTCCCTTGGGCCTCTCAGGGTACCGTGCTGGTACAACAGTGACTCACAGTCAAGATACTTACATATTCTTGATTGTGGCCTGTCAAGACACAAAAGCAAATATCCGCCAGTTCCATTACATGGTGATATGTTCCCAAGCAAACAGTCAAAAAGTCCATTAAATTAGGGATAGAAGGCAATTCCCCATAATCCATTATCATTCTCCAGGGCTGTCCTGGGGGTGAGGGATGACCTTGACCTCACCCTCAGCTCCCATGGAGGACTCAGCAAGCGTTTCCTCCTGGGATTACAAGTCCTGCATCCGGGCTACGTCAGCAAGAACTTCCCAGCCCACGGAGCCCCAATGAACTTCGCTTTCTCTGGCCTATCCTGGTTGGGGAACCGTTCAAGTCTTCCCACCCCTCCACGGGCGTCCAGCTCTCTGGCAGCTGCTCCTCCTGGTCTTTCTGGGACTGAGTGTTCATACGCATAAAGTGTTCCACCATCCTTTGGAGAGCTTTGGCCGGCACCGTACCCTGCTAGCTGTGCCATGTGTCATGCAGGATGTCATGCGTGGTCTCCTGTCCCGCTCCCCACATAAGAATGCAGGACATAGTGAGGCTAAAAAGGAACACCCACGGAGCCATATGTAGGGTAGCCATACAACTATACTCTCTATGGCAGCTGGGTTGGAGATACAGGAAGCAGGAGCAACACAATCCGCAACCTTCCGTCCACTTGTGTCTGCCAACCCACCTCACTTGCTAGCTACAATCAATGTGCTAACTTTAATCCGCTCTTGCTATCTCAGCCACCATCTTCTTGCTAGCTCCCATCTGCTGCTAACGTAGTCACGGCAGTTATATTAGTGGCCGATGGCTCACTGGTTACAGCTGACGGCCAACTAGTCACAGCTGATGGCCATTTACTACCCGAGTGAGCACCTTTCCAAGTGAGGCCAAGAGCCTGGAAACTGCATTGCTGGTTCTGGCCCCACAACAACTAAGCAGCATCAGCTACTCAATGGAATGAAAGGAAAAACATAAGTGGGAAATGGTTATGGAGTAAAGAAGATTTAAGGTGCATAGCAACCAAATAGAACATGTGAAACTTATTTTGATCTGATTCAATCATCAACTGTAGAAGACATTTTGAAGTAACTTAAAAATATTAGCAATAAACATTAGCATAAAGATGTTATGCAATTATTATTTTATAAGGTATTATTCTGGTTTGTTATGTTTAAACAAAATGTGATTATCTCTTGAGATATACATAGGAATACTTATTGTTGGAGTGATGTGAAGTCTAAGGTTTGCTAAAAAAAATTGAAACAAACACATAATGAAAAAAAACTTAGTGCATATGTGTTGTAGACAAAAGAGGACAGATAAAATAATGGCAAAATATTGATAACTATAGTAGGTTTGGAGGCAGAAAAATGACCCCCCACCTACCAAAATGTGGTCCAGGTCTTTCTTAATCCTAAACACCTGTTAATATCTTGTTATAGGGCGAGGAATAATTAAGGCCATAGATGGAAGCTCACCAAGTGAACTTGAGAATAAAAATATCTTTGAAGATCCAGCAGTGGTAAGGGATGATCGTGGGGGGGTGGGGCATGAGGTGGGGGAGTGAATCCATATACAGTAGGTCAGGTCATTCAATAATGTCCCTTCATTATAACCTTAATGAGATACCATAGGAACTTAATATTTTTATATCTATTAACCTATGGTAAAATTGGTTTTGCTATACATTGTTTCGCTTAAAGTTTCATAACCTATGGAGGATGTTAAGTGAGTACTTAATGTAATCATAAGTGTCCTTATAAATGAAAAAAGGAAGGCAGAAGAGAGAGAACCAGGGAGATGGCAACATGCAAAGGACTTAGCCTTATGTTGCTGCTATGAAGATTGAGGAATGACACCATAAGGTTGTAAGCAGCCTCTAGGAGCCCAAAAAATAAGAAAAAGAGGTTTCTAGAGTGTCTAGAAATGAAACAAAGCCCTATTTTTAGCTCAGTGAGATCCATTTCTGACTTCTGACCTCTAGAACATAAAATAATAAAACTGTGCTGTTTTATTTATCTACTTGAAATATTTGCATTAATCAGCGAGTAGGTGTTATTTTTTTACAGCAGCAATAGAAAAATAATGTACTAGATTATGGGTACATGGGTTTCATTATTCCTCCTACTTTTGTGTTTATTTTAAACTTTCCATAGTAGAAGTTTAAAAAATATATATATTAAGATTCTGAAAAAAAAATTCAGTACCAATTTTTTGATTAAAATCCAATAGCAAACCTTAATTTAAGGACATGGAATCTAACTTAAGTAATACGACTGGTTATAAAGATGTCTTTGATATATAATCAGAGAAGTCATAATGTTGTGTAATTATTTGAGTAATATAGTACTGTTAAAGAAGAGGAAAACCAAGTGGGCAGTGTCTTCATGACGGATTTATGAGGCATAATTGTACAGGCAAGTATACCAAACTATATCGAAAACCACATAATGAGATGATCAGAGGAGATGGTACACACCTTTTGTGCCATTTTTTGTTGAGTGTTTACTGTTAACTTTGGAATTTTGGAATTGAGGCATAGTTGAAATAATAAATTCCTCTATAAACAGCACATTTTTAGACCAAAAAGTCAAAGGGTGATAATCTATTATTTATTTAAGCTATAATTTAATACTATAGTATTTTATTTAATAGAATTATATTCTCATGAATACTTTTATGTCATAAGGGAAATTGTGACTTTTTGAAAAGTGGGAATTTTTTTTCTTATCATCTGAAAAAGAATTCCTCAAAGAAAATTAATTCGATTTTAATGCATTAAAAAAAAAAGACTTCATGGTACAAAGACAATAGAGATTACTTAATGAAATTTTTCCTTTAAATGCCATTTTAAAGTAATAATAACAAAGATGACATAGAAGTAGTGGCCCTTATTTGTGATTCTTCTGCAATGGAGTGACACTATATGAGTAAAGGGTAAATACCTCTCTCCTTATTCTATGAAATTTGCAAGTGGCATAATATTTATTTTACCTCAACAGCCCCATTTCATATTTCATGTAGGAGAGGAAAAGAGGTGAGAGGAAGAGACAATGTTAAATTCAGTCATGAAAAATTGGTATGGTGATAAAAGGTGAGAGAATAGGTGTATTTTTCATCAATATTGTGGATTTGGGTGAGACCCTATATTTGTTTTTATTACAAAACTTAGAATTTGGTCAATAATTACATTGAACAGGTAGGCAATTACCTCACTTATGAAATAATGAATCAACTTGGGTTATTTCACAGCTATGCCTTCACTATCTGTATACTGTACCTACAGCAACAAGTGCAAGTGATATTCTAACATTCTTATTTCTAACATTCTTTGGAATTAAGGTTTAAGGGTAGAGAAAAATACGTGAATGGCTACCTCAGTAGAAATATTTAATGCTTGCTTTTATGTCTGCACTAATTCTCTCCTGTACCCATCTTTTCCAGGGAATTTCTGGGGAATTGAATTACTTTGCTTCTGAAATTAATCCTGAAGGGCTACACAATTCTTGGGCAAGACTGGTTGGTAGCTTGTTAGCATAGAAAAAGATATCCATCCAATGAAACTTCAATTTGCAAATAAAATAATGATGAATGAAGCAATAAAATGGTGAGAAAGGTTACTTCCTATCCACAGGGAAACAGTAGGGCCAAGTGTGCTGAAGTTTTATGTTAATATAAAATCCTTTCCAACAAAGTACCCAGTTTTATAGCCTAACAAATTGGCGCCAACTTATTTAAACATTCTAACAGCAGAGGAAAAAACAAAACAAAACAAAAAGTATGAAAACCGTTCAAGGAACATCTGTTTAGAAGAAAAGCCTGGAATCCTTTAAAATATATTCAACATAAGATAATGAGCAGGAATGAAATCAACACTGACTTGCCCTCGAGATATGAATTTAACGAAAGTGGCAACAAACAGTGACTATTGTGAATAAGCTTCTCCAGAACTATTCCCAAAGATAACCAAAAGAAAGACAATTCCTCGAGAGAGTTGTCAACAGTGGTAGGACCCTAGCTGCAAATGGAGTGCAACCCACATTTCTATCTGGACAAATGTGGGGTGCCCCCAACCTGATGGCTGCCAAACCAAAGTCTCAGAACACAAAAGGAGACAAATAAAATGGCAATAGCTGTCCCTTGGAGAGAAAGATCAGCAACTAATGTTTTTGTTTGTTTGTCCTGCCAATCTCAATTTTGGAAAAAAAAAAGAAAAAAACAAACAAACAAACAATAAAACAACCAAAAACGTTACCTTCATGTCATGACCAGGTACTACAAAGATCTGGGAGAGATGACTTTGAGAAGAATTGTCACCCTTTGTTGTCTTCTGCCGGTTTTAACAAGTTGCCATTTACGGGCTCCAGAGGAGTGCTGTGTCCCAGAGGATCACCCTTGTCACAAGAAACTGTAGAGAAGAAAAATAAGTTTTTCTCAAGCCTTTACACGTAGTTCTTGGTTGAGACTCCTTTTTCTGGAGGGCATAAAAATATAAGCTCACCTAAGAGGGTTAAAATTTCTCCACTGTCACCACTGCAATTAAATATTATTTTTGGTGAGGTTAACCTACTTATTCAGACTTAAAACAAACTTATACACTTGATGCCTCACTGTCATGCAGGGAGTCAGCTCCCGCTCCCCGCACAAGAACGCAGGATATGGTGAGGCCAAAAAGGAACACCCAGGGAGCCATGGATAGGGGAGTCATACCACTGTATTCTCCCTGGCGGCTGGGATGGAGTCACACGATCAGCAATCTGCAGTTTGCTTCTCTGCCAACCCACCAACCCAACCTCCAGCGTAGCCACAGCAGTTATATTAGAGGCTAATAGCTAACCGGAAACAGCTGATGGCCACCGCCCAGGCACGGCCGATGGCCACCTGATTACAGCTGATGGCCTTCTAATAACCAAGCCGGAATCTTTCCACGTGAGTCCGAGAGCCTGGAAACTGCTCTCTGGGACTCCGTCCCTGCACTCACACTGAAATTAGGCCAGTTTACATGGGGCCCAGCCTGACCCCAGAACCTGCCCTATTCCGAGTCGGACCCAGTTAGACGTCACATCCGGTCCGGTTTGTATATCAGACCGGGCCAGTAGTGGGACCGTCTGATTTCTAAGGTTGATCCGGTCCAGTCTCGGAACTGCTCCAGTTTTGAACTCAGACCCAGTCTGACTCTGGTGGTTTCCAGACCCTGTCTGGGAAAAGAAATGCTCAAATAAAGTCTGAAAACTCTTAGTGCTTAAACTGCGGAGCAGCTAGGATCCTCCAACCGAGCACTGACCCAGAGGCAGTGAGAAAGTGGCCAAAACATGTGCTCAATAGGTAATTAAGCTTGATTTCTTGTTGCTTCTGAGGGCCTTCGGGGGACACCTTTGCTTTCTTCTTTTGATACCAGAACTGTAAAAAGATAAACTGAGGCATATTAAAAATTTTAAGATTTCATTTGAGCAAACATCTACTTGAGACAGGCAGCACCAAACCAAAAGTGGTTAGGAGAGCTCCGTCAACAGGAGCTGCAGGAGAGACTGTTACAGAGAAAAGGTAGAAGGAAATTATAGCTTAAAGCTTAGTTGACTGTGATTGGTTGGCCTGAGCGTTTTGACTTTATAACCTTGTGTACATAAGAAAAGTCCAAACCTGTAGAGAAGATTAATGAGTTCATTTGAGCCAAATTGGCAGTTGCGGGGAAGCAAAATCTCAGTGGACTAAGAAAATGCCCCAGAGAATGGCAGTGTTGCGGTTTATATTGTACATCAGTCAAAGGACGAGGTCTAAGGGGGATGCCATGAAGTCCATTGGTGGTAGATTAAGGTCGGGGAGGGGAGCTGGAGAAAGCACATCAGGGAAATCTCTGGCATTGGATAAAAAGTTGTCCCGACCTGCAGGATCGACAACGAAAGACCTGGGGGAGAAATAGGGGCTCGGGGGGACAGGGGTACGCGAGAAATGGAGACAAGACAGGAATCTGATCAAGTCTCTCTTTATTGAAGGTAACAGCTTGTATATATAGATTTAGGCACATCAAAGAAACACCCGGTCTCCCAATATGGGGACCGACCAATCAGAGGGTGCTTCGTCATGGCGGGCTGTTTGAGACATCGAAAGTTAAACTTAAACAATAGAATCGAAACTTAAGCTTGGCCCAGGGGCAGCCAGGTGCAGACATGTCCGGGCATGTCTGGGCGGGTCCGGGCAGGCCGGCCCCGGACAGGTCCTCCTTTTTTATTTTGTTTTGAGGAATAGAGAGATGGCCCCTCGGGGACTGCGTCTGTCTTAGGTTGCCAGGATGTGGGGTGAGCAGTGAGTCAACCATGAATCTTAGCATTAATGTGACCCTGTCACCAGACATCACCGTGAACCCGACTCCTGGTCATACCCGTCGTTGACTGTCCAGTCCATCTCACAGGGGAAGGGGGTCTTATCATATATCGTCTAATGACAAATATGAGCCACCCTTGTTTCTCATTTCCAAACGGTGGTAATGGACCTGTATGGGTTTGGCCTGGATGGCTTCGATCTGTTGTTTAATGAAGGCTATAAGTTTGTTAAATAAGAAAGGCCCAAGCGAGGCAATCAGCAATAGGGATAGTAACGGGCCCAAAAAGGGGAGGAGATATGGCAATAGTCCATTCAATCCCGTCCATAGTGGATTGGCAGCCAATTCTTTTCTTCTTTGCTCTAGGTCATCTTGCAGCTGTCTGATCTTGTCTCTGACAATCCCGGATTTATTCACGTAGAAACAGCATTTCTCCTGTAATGCTAAACAGATGCCTCCCTGTTCGGCAGTTAATAGATCTAAACCCCTTCTATTTTGTAAGGTTACTTCTGCTAAGGAATCTACCTGGTCTTGAAGGTCCTGAACGGTACTAGATAAGGTCTGGATCTCTGAGATAAGTTGTCTAGATATTTTGGTGTACTGGGTTAAGGAGACCCCCAGGCCAGCAGTCCCAGAGGCTACAGCTGTACTAACTCCCAGGCCTACAAGCAAGGGGATAATTTGCACAGCCCGTTTGGATCTCCCAAACATGTGATCTATGGCTGGAATCGGGACTGGCTCTTCCCCAGGGATGATGTCTATGTCAGGTAGAAGGGAGGCTAATACACATAATCCTGTCCAGTTGCGAGGTAGCTGCGAATAAGCTCTATTATTTCCACAGACAAAAACTGAACCATTAGGAGCACACAAGGACATAGATATATTGATTGTTTTTATGCAGTTAGTGAAAGCTACGAATCCTACATCCAGCGTAAAGGAATCATTAGAGGAGGGGGAACTAAAGCAAGTGGAGTCATGGAACAGGACCGTTTGGACTAAAAGAGGGGCAGTGAGTGGGCAACTGCCATTTATGGAATAGTTTCCAGGGAGGCTGGGTATGGCAAGGGGAACAGGGTACCCCATCTGCATTTTTGAAAGGCCTGATAGCGGCTTGGCAAGCCGGGTTAGCATTTTCAAAAGCCAGCTCTCGGACCAAGTCCATGGCGGCAGCGGTGGTGCCGAGGGACCGCTCTGCCGCAGTCTGTAATATATCAATAAAATCAGAGAAGGCCTCATTGGATCCCTGTCTAATCTTAACAAGAGAAACTCCAGCGTTCTCCTTGGAGGGGAGTTTTCTCCAGGCCCTCGTGGCTGCAGATGAGATTTGTGCAAAAAGCCCTGGGTCAGCCTGAAGCTGGGCATTCATGGTGGCATAAATTCCAGTACCAGTGAGCATTTCAAAAGTCCAGGGGGTGCCTGCCCTAGCATTGGCTCGGGCTAAATGTCGGCAAAGGTCTTGGAACTCTGTTCTCCACAGGAGGTGATCACCTCCAGCGAGCACGGCCTTTACTAAGTTCTGCCAATCTTGGGGAGTCAGCCATTGTTCAGCAATAGAGTCTAAAATGGTAAGGGTAAAAGGGGCACTGGCACCGTACTGAGAGACAGCTGATTTTAATTCCTTCAGGTGCTGGTAGTTATGTGGTTGGTGGTAGCGTTGGGGCTGTCCCTGAGCATCTTGAGCTTCAACAACCGGGAAGGCGTCGACGCCTCCCAGCGTGCAGGACTGTCTCTCAAAGATGTTTGAGACAGGGGCATCGCATCGGGTGTAGGAGGTACAAAAGGAGGCAGGATGGTGATGGCCTGATTACAGGCTGTAACCTGTCTAGCATTTTTATGGTCTTTTAGATTCATCCCTCTCAGTTGTGCCACTAAGGACTGGCGCCTGGCTTGGAGGCGGACCCTTTCTTCCAAAGCTACAATCTGGGTTTTTAAATCTCGATTAGGATCCATCGGGGCCGCAGGCGGGGCGGAAGCCTCATTGTAGGAGGGAGGGCGGAGCAGCCAGTCAGGGTCATGATTTTTTGCCGCTCTATCAGCCAATTCATCCCAATCTACATCAGAAGGGTCGGGATCTACCTCCCGTGCTAGGAATGTCTGAGGCGATTGCTTATCTCTCCTCTTCTCTTTATTTTGTTGTCTACGGATTTTTGTCTTATGGGAATGTCTCTTTTGTCTTTTTTCATCATCAGAAGAGGAGGAATCCTGTAAGTTTGTTTTAGTCTTGTATGCCCCTGACCTCTTTACTTCCTCCTCTGAATCATTAGCGATAGTCTTTAAAGGGGGGTAAAGTTTGGGTCTAACATCCACTGGCGGGGTATCTTTACTAGGAGGAGGGTTGGCTTTTGCCCCCTCTGTATCACTTTCTAAGGAGATCAGGTCTTCCTCGGCTTTTACCGAGGTTTCACCTGGATCGTTTCTGGGGCCCTCCTTTAGCAATTTTTCAGTGTGATGAATAGCGTTTTCAACCTCCGGACAACCTTCCCTTTTTCCTATCATTTCACCAATTAAATTCCAATATGAGAAGGCAGTTACAGGAATTTTTTCAGGTCCAAAGACCTTATAATAATCATTGAGTGCATCCCCTACTCTCCTCCATCATCTACAGTCAATGGTGCCTTCCTGAGGAAACCAAGGGCATGTCTCCTTAACAAAGTCAAAAAACTTAAAAAGATCCTGACTCTTAACCTTTACTCCTCGCGTCCTGAGCGCATCTTTTAACTGCTTAACATAGACCTCATGATGACTTAATTCCTGTCCCATTTCGGACGCTTATCCTCTTACCTTCTGTCTCGGTGCGGCAGGCTCCCCCGGCGGCAGAACGGTTTACTTTCGATTCGCCGGCCTTGATGAGGCGTCCTCTCCCTCTAGGGATTTTCTCGTACCCAGGCCCCACGTTGGGCGCCACGTTGTCCCGACCTGCAGGATCGACAACGAAAGACCTGGGGGAGAAATAGGGGCTCGGGGGGACAGGGGTACGCGAGAAATGGAGACAAGACAGGAATCTGATCAAGTCTCTCTTTATTGAAGGTAACAGCTTGTATATATAGATTTAGGCACATCAAAGAAACACCCGGTCTCCCAATATGGGGACCGACCAATCAGAGGGTGCTTCGTCATGGCGGGCTGTTTGAGACATCGAAAGTTAAACTTAAACAATAGAATCGAAACTTAAGCTTGGCCCAGGGGCAGCCAGGTGCAGACATGTCCGGGCATGTCTGGGCGGGTCCGGGCAGGCCGGCCCCGGACAAAAAGTAAAATAGAAAGACACATACTTCTTTTACATCTGTGGGCACAGGATGGTTAATAATGAACATTTACAGCACATAGAGATGATGTTCAGGGAACAAGATAACAAGGAGGGGTTCTGTAGTCTCCTGCTTTGGTAGTGAGGGTTGTGCCATGAGGGGTCCAGGAAAAGGGATTGCTCTGACATTCCAGGATATGTTACCTTAGATGCAAAAATGCAATAGGCAGGCTCACTTAAGGTGAAGGTTAACCTTTGTCAAGGAACCTACAGGCCAAAGATGTAACTACTGGCCACGACCCGCTTTTAGTTAGGGATTTTTATGTTCAGACCATCTTATGTGGTTAACTTCAGTGTCTGAGTTTGTAGGGACAACTATGCTGCCTCCCTGAGCTGGTCAGGTTTAGTATGTGTCCGCTTTCTTGTCCACACTCTTTAGGCATTACAGGCTTCGATTTTGGTTTGCTTACCTTGTAGGTCATTAGGTCATTAAAGCCACCTCAGTCTAATGGTCTCCATGTTTAATTAAACAGACCAAATTCAACATTAGTTCCCCATCACTGACTTTCAGAGTAAGATTCAGATATTTGTTGTAGGTAGTCCTAGTCTGAATAAATTTGTAGCAGCGACAGAAGTAAAAACGTTTTGAACATGTGGATATAGGTGATTATAGTGGATATATTTTATTTTTTTGTTGTTTTCTGAATTTGGTCATCTTTTGAGAAACAAAATAGTTTTTAAAAAACCCTAAACAAAAAAATAGTACTTTTATTATAATTGTCTCTGTTAATATTGTCATGATTGTGACTTTTTGTAAGTGAAATTGAAACAGATTAAATTACACCTCTTACCTTGTTTATTTCACAGGTGTAGAAAATCTCATTAAATTAATAGAGGGCAAAGGAGGAGAAAATGTTTTTAAAACTAGTAATATTCATGTGTCAGTAGTTCGATTTTTACTAAGAAATCCCATACACAAGCTTTATACGGTAGTAGACAAAATAAGTGTAAAGAAACAAGCAATGATTCTTCTCAAAAAATATAACTGACATACTTATAGATAGGTTGTCATCTTTAATTTTATAATTACTTTATATAATAAAACAGTATTTTAATATACACAATGAAGACTATCTTTGATTATTGATGGTAGGTTTGATTCATATTCATATTCAAAAGTCTTTTGCAGTCATATGTACATTCATGTTTCAAACAAACAAACTGCTGTTTCAGTGTTGGCTCCATGATGGAAAAGAATGTGACTCTCGTGTTCATGTTTCAAAATACAGAAAAAAAAACTAGAAAAATAATTCACAAAATAAAAACCCATTTTCTCCTTGTCACCTTTTATAAATTGAGTGATCAGTTGGGGCATAACATTTTTATCACAAAGTAGAATGTTATAAATTTATTTTATAATAATAGAAAAATGACTAATTCTCCTACATCCTTAAAAAAGGGAAAGAAAACATAGGACTGTAGCTATCTAAGGAGTACAGTGCATACATGTAGAAAAAGTTGTTAAACAAATCACAGTTACTGTCTGTCTATTTCATTATCTTTTTCCTTTCTCTTTTTTCTTCCTTTTTATCATGTTTCTCTTTCTATTGTTAATTTGGATACCACATATTTTACACATAGATAAGACCACTTATGATAAATTTTCTGTAAATTCATTTCAATAATACTTTTAAAATTAATAATGCATAAGGATCTTCAAAACTATAAACTCATGAAAGAGCAGATATTTGGTTATATATTTGTGGGTAGTTATTTCCCAACTGGAACTCTGAACAGGCATAAACATTTTCTTGTTATTAACATATCCCATAACTGTCAGAAGCGACTACTCTGCTGGCATTATTTATGTATCAGTTTTGACTTGCCACTTTCATGGACTCCAAAGTTCTCAATTGCTGTACCCATGAAGCCATTAAGATAAAATTCTTTGAACACAAAGGTTTTAGAAGACTCCCAAGTTAGCCACACATACTTCTAACTAACCACTTTGGTTTTTGGCTTCTTCTTCTTTTTTGGCTGCTTGGTGTTTTCTCTTTTTTCCTTACATTCTTGTGAGCTCGTTGATATAATTGAGAGGGTATTTATAATATTTTTATTTAGCATTCCTGTGTCTTTTAGAGTTATTTAAATTAATTTTTATCTCATATCACTTAGTATCTCTCCATATATACATACATGTGTGTTTTCTGTGTGTGTTTGTGTGTGTGTGTGTGTGTGTGTGTGTGTGTATGAGAACATTTTGTTGACAAACAGGACTGGAATTGAGTTAACTGATGGAAAAAACAGTTCATACACCACAGTTCATACATTGTAATATGCATTATTTGCTTACAATACTCAGGATATATGTGTGCTAAAATACACATTTTTTAAAGCTATGCTTTGCAAAGGTCATACAAGTATGCTTTCTTCCTTTAAAAATTGTTCATGCAGTAGGAAATTCACAAGTTGTAGTGGATTAAGTAGGTGAAGAAGGCAAATGAGCTTCAAATGTCACTTTGAGATTTACTTATTTTAAAAAAAAATGTGTCTTAATTTAGGAATAAACTCCTTATGGATGCTTAATGAAGCCTTTGGGAGTTATGCACTGGCTATCAATGGAACAATACTTATAAAACTAAGGCAAGAAGAAGATTACCTATAATTTCAGCACCCCTCTCCCCCCAAATAACGTACATGTAAAGTCTTTTATGGATAGTACAAATGTGAGCATTGGAATTCCTCTACAATGTCTAATTTTTATATATTTTTTAAAACAAGGATCATAAACTATGTGAGAGAAAAAGATAATATGGCAATGAATAATCTTATAGTGAGTACATAAAATTTCTCCAAGTATTTCTTTATTTTCTAATTTTATTTCTTTTTCTCTTAAATCTCTAGTCACCTAATTTCCAAAAGTCACAGTCAATGCTGAAGTCATTTACTAGCCCGATAGTCTGAGTATCATATGCCCCATTGCATAATTATACATGCCAATATAATCAAAATCTTAATGAATCCCAATTAAGCTGTCTGTGTTGTGGCTCTTCAGGTATCTTGTCTCTTTATTATAGAAGTCAATCTCATTTGTTAAGTCTTTTATAAATTTGAAATAAGGCAATGATATTTAGATAGAAGGTATTTTATTGAGATCTTGGGAAAATAAACCAATTATGTTCTCTATATTTTTAATTTATTTCCAACCCCCTTCCCCCCCACCTCATTATCCTGTGTTGTGTAAAATTCGAGTTGGGTTGATTTTTACTACTGAATGAAGAAGTATCATATGCACATAAGACTACATAAAATATGTGTAGTTTAAACAATAGGTGTTAATGAATAGCCATATAACAACACCTGTTCAAAAAAGAACATTTCTAACACCCTTCAAGCTTCTTCATGACCCCTCCCAACAATATTTCTTCCTGCAGAAATGATCACTCTTCTGAAATCTGTTATAATTATTTCCTTGCTTATCTTTTTTTTAAAAAAAATTATTATGCGTTTTTTTGCAGCATTGTTTTGGTTTGTTTTTAGACTATAAATTTACACTATGTATAATTGTGTGCCTTGCTTCCTATGCTAAATATTATGATCATATTTCATTTTGTTGCTTACTACCTGTCAGGGTTATCAGAAAAACAAAAATTATATATGTATACCGGGTATGCCCAAAAATGTATTCAAGTGGACACTTTGGTCAACGTTGCTTAAGCAGTAGTTCACCGTAGTCAGAACTATTTGGATGCTGATCATAACCACTTTGAGCACCTCTTGTAATTGCAGAAGTCAAACGTGACTTATGTTCATCTTTTGTTATCGGTATATATTATTATAATTTTAATACAGATTTCCTTTCTTAAAATGTGTACATTTTTTGGCAACCTGTGTGTGTGTGTAGATATAGATAGATCCATATATGCACATATATGAATCACACACAGGTTATACATATCTATATATCTATATATGTATATATGTGTATATACGTGTGTGTATGTATATATGTGTGTGTGGCAGTTTGCATACTGCCAATATTAGGATTTCAGAGAAACAAATACAATACAATAGAACACTGTATAGTATATATTGTCTATGGGTGTGTGTGTGTGTGTGTGTGTGTGTGTGTATGTGTAGAAATATATATAATTTGTAGTTTGCACCCACGGTATGCATTTTTGTCCACATATAGCATTTTCAGATCTTTGTTAATCTGGTGGATTTTTAATGGAATCTAATTGTGGTTTTCATTTGTTTTTTTCTGAATACTAAATGAGTTGAAATATTTTCCACATGTGTTTCATAGATTTTGATTTCTTTTCTGTAATGCCTAGACTTAAAAAAATTATCTGCGTAACAAATATTTGATAAAGTATATTTGATCAAGTTACACTTGTTTTTTAAATGTAATCAACCTATAGAATTTACTGGCTTATTTCTGCTTCTTGTTAGACTCATATATATCGCTATATTTAGTAGTTAAGTATTCTTTAGAATTCAGAACATTGAGTAAAGGTTTA
The DNA here is from genome assembly GCF_964194185.1 of Rhinolophus hipposideros. Taxonomy (NCBI): domain Eukaryota; kingdom Metazoa; phylum Chordata; class Mammalia; order Chiroptera; family Rhinolophidae; genus Rhinolophus; species Rhinolophus hipposideros. The sequence goes on from NC_138053.1 coordinate 29,085,872, forward strand.
AGAAGTATGGTTGAGTATAAAAGAGAGAAAATATAATATGTAGGTGAGTAAAATTAGTTTATCTCAGAGAGTTTGTTAATAAATTTGAACTGATATTCCATAAATGTAACGGATAAACGTATTGAAGATGTTGTATAGAGTAAGAGACTTATTTAAGTGAATTGAAAATAGTTTGTGAAATTTTCATGGAAAATGTATATTTTATGTTAGATTTGAATCTTCTAGTTAAAAAAAAAAAAGTTTTATTGAACATTTGCCAAGTATCCAGGACCACCTGACATACTTGGAAAAAGTAAACTATGAAAAAAATCCTGAGACACTGGTTTTGCTATTTAAAAGATGAGATTATTGTGTATAATCACAGTTAATGAAAAAATAATAGTAGATAATATAAGTTAAGCTTTTCGTACACTCTATGAGTATTATAGGAGTTGAGAGAAATAGTCTAATTGTGGACAACAAAGATAAGATGGTAGGTGTCTTTCTCTTTAAAGAGGGGTAAGAGATAGACTGTCAAAAGAATCTCAAAAGGGGTAAATAGTACATGTGGATAAAGATGAGGCAAGGAAGATTTTGGTAGAGGAGAAACATTTACTGAACATTCCTTCAAATCAATGTTAAGCTTGACACTCATGGCATATACATGAGTCCGAGTTCTTGAAGTATTTTAAATGTTGTGAATTTTACTTGGAGAAATACTGGTGTTAGATCAATGTTGGTCTTTAGCATAGGGTCGGATAATAATATTATCTCTAATGTTTTAAATCTAAATGTCTACTTTTTGTGCTTAAAACAAATGCTTTTATTATTTTCTTATGTTCATGCAATCCATTGTGAAGGAAAAACTGTGACAATTATTGAGTTTGTTCAATGAAACTAGTTAATAAAAGTAGCAAAGTCATTGGGACTAGAATTATAGAGTGTTTCCTCATTTTAAAATATGACATTGTTACTGTATAAGCAAAAGTTGTGATCTGGTAATCAGCAACTCTGAATTCTCAGTGACTTATGACAACAAAGTTGTTTTGTGTTTGTTTGTTTGTTGTTGTTTGTTTGTTTTTATTTTCTGGTTGTTTCTCATGCAAAAATACATTCTAGCAAACAAAACTCCAGAATCACAATTGGACCCAGGCTGATAGGGCAAACACAAATTGGAGTATTGTTGGTCACTTTGTCAGAGAAAAAAAAATAAAGCTCTGGAGATTGTATGCTCAATTAAGTATTTGGTCAATAAGTGTTACAAATAATTTGTTCTACAAAATTTGTTGGCCAGAATCCTCAGTGGCCCCAAGCAACAATAAGTGTCAAGGAAGTATTATGTGCCTGAGAGATTTAGAGTTGGAAACTTTCAGTGAGCAAAACTAAACTTTGCCCATTTGCTACATCTTTGCTTCAGATAATAGATATCACCTTTATAATGGATATACTTTTTAGTTATTCTCTTTTTTAGAGAATAACTAAATTTTATAAGCAATTGAACTTAAATTTTATAAGCAATTGAACCTTTTCTGGTAACCTTGCCTTTAATTAAACTCCACACTTTATTTGGATTCCTATTTTCCCCCTGCTCTTTTTCTTGTCTAGGATCCCATGGAGGATACTACATTAGATTTAATTATTCTGTTGAGCTTCCTCTGTTTGACAGTTTCTGAAACCTTCTTTGTTTATGTTGATGTTGACATATTTGAGGAGTACTGGTCAGGTATTTTTGCAGAATGCCCCTCAGTTTGACTTAGTATGATGTTTTCTGTTTTTTGTGGTCCCCCCCACAACCTGGTTAAAATGGAGCAATGGGGTTTTAGGAAGAATACAGGTGTAAAGCGCCACTCTCATAACATAGTCTCAAAGATACCCACAATCAAAATAATTTATAGCTTAAGATATTATTGATAACCTAGATAAGGTAATGTTTGCCAGGTTTCTCCACTACAGTTATACTGCTGCTACTTCTTTTATACTCTACACTTTGGAAAATTCATGAGAATGTGAAGATGTGTCCCCTTCAGAGGTTTAGAAAAAAAAGCATGATATCTAAGCCCTTTAAAGCACAGAATAAAGCAACAAAGTTAAAAATACTTAGGTCAAACTCTTACCAAAAGGTAGAATGTACTTCCTCAGCCTAAGAAAGAAATAGTGCCAGTTTATATATCTTCAAATAGAAGGTTGCCTTTGTTTCATTAAATGCTCATTATTGCTGTTAAGATTTAGAGTGTTATGCCTTAATGAAGCTTAATTGCTACACTTAAAGTATATTTAAAATTTTGCTGAGAGTATTCTGGAAACATTCACTTGAAATTATTGATGAAGGGAGTAAAATAAATTATTACATAGAAGAGCTAAAACAGTCAAAAGTAAATTAAAGTATTCTAAAAGGGCAAAAGTCATTTACAGATTAAAGAACTACAGAGGTAATTATTTTGGTGTATGAAAAAGGGACAGATTATATTACTAGAATCAAATGTGCTTGATCAACTAAATATAAGCCAGCTAAGAATCACAATTATTTGGTGTTTCTAGTAATCTTTTTATAATATCTTCATCCCAGGTAATCAGAACATTTTTAACTGCTTTGAATGGCAAAGACTAACAGGTATGCCAGGATAAAGACAGACAAATCAGTTAAGTAACCCTATAAATTGATAAGATTATTTTCATGGGCTAATAACATTTTCAATTCATTTATTCCTATTTTGATTAATTAGGAGAATATTTTGAGTGGATCCTGGAAGATTTATTGCTAATTAGTTTGGTTCAGTCAAACTTGCTGTCTTGTACAGCATATAGTGAAAGCCCTTACGTGAGGTTATGTTTATTATGCTAATAAAATCACTGGATTAGGTCTCTGCTTAAGTGGCTATTTTTAAGTAAATTTTCCTCCATCTTATTGCATGTCCTTCTTAAATAGGAATGGCAATGTGAATTAAAAATGGTAACTGCTTGTTGGGCTTTAATACTTTATATGAAGTATTCCAAACATTTGTCCATTCTTCTCATATAAATTAATTAAAGAAGCTGTGCATTTGCATGTATCAATTATACTCTATTAAAAAGGTTACACTATTCCCTATGACATTTAAGTAAAAACAACATTGAGAATATAGTTTTGTTTTTTCTGAATCATGATAGGAACAGAAAGTTGAATTCACCTTTGCAGTAAAACCAGGAGAAATAATTTCTTTATTGATAATAATGATTAAAATATTTTTAAAAAATGATATTTGAAAGAAAATCGCCATGGTCTTAGTGATGTCCTATGTTTGTACCACCCCTGTCATAGTACGGTCTCCCTGCTGTCAACACTGCACAATGCAAATCCATTTCCCAGTCCTATCAGGTCTGTTGTTTTAAATCCCTCATCTGAGTATACCACACTTAGACAAAACACACAGACACACACACACACCTACAAATCTATTCTAACTGCTGAGGAATAGTTTGAATCTCTTAGTATATTTTACAAAGCTGACCAGTTGTTATTCAGGTCTCCCTAGTTGAAAACTAGGTTTGGGGTATGCCAATGTGTTTACAGATTCCTTATTTTCTCATGCTCATTGTGCATGTATTTTTTTTTTTTCACTTTAAGTGTGGTTTTCCGGGACCCATTAGCTCCAAGTCAATTAGTTGTTTCAATCTAGTTGTGGAGGGTGCAGCTCACAGTGGCCCATGTGGGGATCAAACGGGTAACCTTGTTGTTAACAGCACCGTGCTCTAACCACCTGAGCTAACCGGCTGCCCCCCTCATTGTGCTTGTATTGATGTCATCTCCACTCACAACACCTACCTGCTTATTTCTCATTGTTGAAGATTCTATTAGGCACCTCTGTAAATTCTTCCCATATTATCCAGGAGAACTTTCTTGACTTAGTACTCAGCTCGTTCCTGATGAATGTGCACCCTGTTGTTTGGATCCTGCTTGTTTAGTCATTCTTCTTTTACTCCAGAATGTATAAGGGATTTTGATTTTGTGTTCCTCATCTCAAGTGGATAGCACAGTCTCTGCCAAATAGTAAACCACTCAATAAATATTGACAGAGGGAAGAAACAGAAAATGTCGTTATTTTAATTGAGGTGAGGAAAATAAATGCCATCAAGAAATACCTAAATATCTGAAACTAAAAACAAAAAACAAAACAAACAAAAACAAAAAAAACCTAAACAATTTCATCTTGTTTACAGTATAAGAATTATTTTTTTCTCAGTTACTTAATATGATAGATACTGATATATGACATTTTTCTCATAAAATTTCTTCTTTTACTAGCCATAGTATTTTAAGAGAAAATTCCTTAGATATGGATTTATTTCCTTCCCCCCCTCATTTTGAAGGAGTCAGTAAACAACTGGTGCTTACATGCCTAAGAATTGATGTTGTAAGAGTATCTAACATAATACTAAGCCTCTACATATTAGAATATACAAAGAAACAAAGGTATCAATAGTTATAACTCTATTGAATTATGAATTCCTAAACAATACTTTCTGAAACCTCTTCTTAGAACCTTCTTCTCATTGCCATCCTGAGATATACTTGGAATTCAAGATGTTTTCCACAGGCCCCCTCTGAGTCTCTGGTTATAACTGGATATATAGTGAAGGGGGTAAGGATCATGGGTTATTTGAAGAAATTCTGTTGCTGAAAAATTCTAATTCCAACGACGCTTTAATTGCCCCACCACTCATTTAGGAAACAACTAGTCTACTCTTGGGAGTTAGAAGGATGGTTAGTGTCTCAACTTAGAGAGTATGGCTTTACAAATGTAAATATGCAGTAGAGAGAAAGAGAGACTGATCTTAAAATAATTGTAGGCTTGACTATTGACATGTGGGCTAGAGGCAAGTAGAAAAAAAATCAACTCAGTCATAAAAGACCTACAGGACATTTGGTCAAAAGAGCAAAATTTAAAATGATATATTTTACAAGCTTGAGGGAGATTTAAATGAGTATATTCTTCAATGCTATCTTCACGTATGATTCAAGAGAATGGTGGAGAAGGAAGTACCATTGAGAGGGCAAACTAAGGGCTATGGATAAGTTTTGGGGCTACCTTCAGGGAGTAGAAATGTTGAATTAATCAAATAATATTCCCTATCACCCAAATTTAGCATTAGTATGGCTATGGAACAGCAAATGTTCTGTGTCTCCAATTCTTTTGGTCTCTGAAGTAGGATTAGTTGTGTGATTAATTGGTTCCTATTCCACTATTGTATCATGTTTATAGGTTGGACATGTGTGTGTGCGCGCGCGCGCAGATAACCTGGCTTTTTGAAACTTAGATCTCTCTATCAAGAAGATTCACATTTGGAACAAATGCAAAGTCTGTATCAAGATCCTGGATTTTGAGAATCCAGGAGTATATTTCCTCACCCCATTGACTTCTGGTTTTACACTGTAACTTGCTCTGGCCAGTAGGATGTGTGCAGAAGTAATCAGGATGCCAAACTGATAAGAAGTTTTAGGAGCGACATTGTGGTTCCCTTTTTTCTTCTGCTGCTAGAACACGTAAGAGTATGTCAAATATAGGCTATTGCCTGATGGTTGGAATGAAAAAGACCTTTTGAAGATTACTAAGATGGAGACTCAGCTGCATTGCAGCTGCTATAGCTTTTATGTAACCTGAGCGAGAACTAAATCTTTGTTGTTTCAAGCTGTTAAGATATTGAGATTGTCTATTCCAAAGCATAACCTACCAACAGCTGACTAGTAACTATCTGAGGGCCACCTTCTCATCATTTGACTGTTAGTAGCTGGTGCAATCTGCTACAAAGTTCCTAGTAAATAAATAGTTGATATATGCATGGATAAATGGCATAAAGCTGTCTAGTCATTCGTCATAAGGCATCTTGTTTGAGAAAAGCCTCATTATCAATGCATTGTGTCTCAGATGCCTCCATGAGTCCTCAGATAACTTCAGGAACCAAACATTTTAGAGGACTGAAATTTTTTTTGATGGGAAAATCTAGATTGCCAAAATAAAGATGCATGTGAAATGTGGGTATGAATTATTCCATCCATGTGTCTGACTGGATGAAAATTTATATCAATGCAAAATGTCTAATAATTTATCTCCTTTAGATCAATAAGGCAAAGGCCAACAATTTCCTGGAAAAAAAAATAGGCAAAAGAAGTTAAAATGGCTCTTAAATGAAAGTTGCATAAAAATTAAAATTAACAAGATAACAGTTTTCAAACATTAACAAATTTCACATACCTAATAAATTGTGATAATTCACACCACTGGCAAGAATTAAAATAAATAAGCAAGCTCATATATTGCTGGTAGAAATTTTCCTGATCATATTTGGCAATATCCCTCAAAATTAAAAATAAAAACAAAAACACATAGCAGAATGTAATTCTTGTACACTGTACCCTTAAATATTCTCTAATGGTAATTCCATTTGCTTCTTTCTCTTCACATTACACAGTATGATTGTATACAATAGTTTATCAAACAAATATACTTACATATAAGCCAAATGACCTATATGTGGATGTTCAATACAGTATTGTTTGTGAGAGTAAAATAATGGAAATAATCTGAATGTCAACAGGGGAGAGATACTGATGTATTTATGGAGATATTATGAATAATTAGTAACTCTATGGATTATCATCTGCAAATATACCCAAATTTTTTGTTATGTGAAAAAAGCAAGATGAAGAACAGTATGCATTATAGTGGCATATGGATCAAATTAAAAAATGTATTTACCTGAATATATGTGATGCACAGTTAGGATGACCACATATTTCAGTTTGCCCAGTATACTTCTGATTTTCACCTCTTATCCTGGCATAATCAACAGCTGCACACCCTTTTACTCTCAAAAGTGTTGTGACTGATCAATTAATGTGCATACCTATGTTTACCTGTCATGTGCCTAGAATATATTTTTAAATATGCACAAGAAATACAGTGAGGGCAACCCCAGCTTGGCTGAGATTCTGGGGTGGAATGAACACTTAATTTACTCTCTATATCTTTTATGTGACATTTATAATAACCGTGTGTATGGATTGCCAATGTATAAGTTAGTATAGAAATTTTGAAACTAATTTCCCAAATTGATCTTTATAAGATTTTATAGAATGTGAAATAATTGTGAAATCCAGAAATAATTATTAAAATAACAATATAAAATCAGACTGTGTAATGTGAAGAGAATGAAGCAAATGGAATTATCATTAGAGACTATTTAAGGGTACAATGTTCAAGAATTACATTCTGCTGCTACAGTGCCAAATTGTGGCCCTGAAGCAGAGTATAATTTTCTCACTGACCTCTTGATGTTTTTTGCAAAAATAAGATGTTTGAGATAAGTATAATGAATTCCAGTATTTAAATAGACTCCTTACTCGTAAATAAGTCTGATGTATTTTTATTTCTCACGAAGATATAGTATCTATTTGAACACAATGGCATATCTCAGAGATCTTTTTTTTCTCCAAATCCAATGTATTATTTTTCCTCAGGCCAGAAGGCTGTCATAAAATCAAGTATTGTGGGACAAGCTTCACTTATTATTTGTTAGAATATAAGCTCTGATATGGAAGCAGATTTTCCTGCAGGTTCACTGCGATGCCCCATTAACGACAGTAGTGCCTAGCATATCCTCAGAATGCAATAACTATTTGTTGCATAAATGGATCAATGAAGAAAATATTTCAATTTAAGAGGCATTCTCATACTCTAATATTGGTGTACACATTGCATGTACTTTTTTCAAGGTGATTCATTTTAACAGAACAACTAAATTTAAAATCAGTGTACTTTTGAACCAGCAATTTTATTTTTAGAAATGCATCCTGTGAGGATACTGATACAGAGCACTAGAAGTCTCACACTCGCATGCATACATGCTCAATAGGACATTACTAGAAATAGTGAAAATGCAAGAACTATCCATTTTTAGAGGAATATAGCAATTATAAATTCATTAATGGAATATGATGTAGACATTGAAAATAAAGTAGATATATATCTATGACTTTGAATTAATTTATAAGAAAAAAAGAAAAGGGGAAGGGAGAGAGGGAAGAAGTGAGGGAACCAGCCAAGGTTCCCCATTGGCACTAGCAAATATGAAAACATAGCCAGCAATGAAATCATTAAAAGTTAACTATGTATTTTACAAACATTTCTAAAATGAGTGTATATATAGAAAGAAGCTATATATATATATATATATATATATATATATACATATATACACACACACACATATATACACATATATACATATATGTATATGTATACGTATACATATGTATACATATATACATACATATAGTATATATATATATGTATATATATACACACACACATATATATGATGTATGTTTATTTTGTCATAGTTGTGTTTCCTTATTATTAAGCTCCACAAAAGCTGGTACCCTCATTTTTGTCCTCACTTCTTTGCCACTTGTTCCAATTCATATTAAACGCTCAAAAATTATGTGTTTTTTGGATGATGTATCTAAAGCTAAGGTATCAAGAAATAGCTCAAAAATAAAATCAAAGATCCCGTAAGGAGTAATATCATATGTTCTCTGCTATGTGAATTAGATAGATTTAAAATAAGAGCGTTGAACACGTTTTTCATAAAGGCCTGCACACTTAAAAATATTTTCTATGCCTTATATTTGGGAAGAGGCCCATGGCTCCATATTTTGCTGATAGTTCTTTGAACTACTGCTGCTTTATTATATACATATGGACAGGCACAGGCACGCCTCAGCTTCTTTTGTACTTTTATACTTCTTCTGACAATCTAAGCAGCATAGCTATCTCCATGCCTTTTGTGTTAGGTAATGATATTGGCTATGATCATTATGCAGATGTGAGAGTCTGCAAAATATCTAACAAGCATCCCCTGTCCCATGCCTCCTGCCTCATGAACATAAAATGACTTTCATTTGGTTGGACAATGCAACTCCTATTTATGCACGCTGTGTATAATTCTATTTATTTGTCTCATGGTCTGCCTTTTCGTCAAGTAGAACTATCTGATTTCAAAACTACTGATAGTCCACATCACTTTACTGTGATGTAATGCAAGGCCTAAGTTCAATTGGATTTTCAAACTATTTAGCATATCTCTAAATTTGGTAAAGATTGTAACTTTATAACTGATTTTTAAAAAGTGTTTCTTTGAAAAAAAGTAATCCCCAAAATGTTTTTAGATAGTTCTGGTAAGTTAGTAGATATCTTGAAGTAGTTTTAGAAATAAAATGTTGCATAGATTTTATATAAGATTATTTATGGGGATCAATTTCACTTTACTGACGTTTATACAAACAATATTTCCTAGTGTTTTGCTGCTAGAATGTGCAGGAAAAAAATGAGTGTCTCAAATAACCAGAAGCTAAACAGAAAAATAAGAGCTTTGAGTTCCCATCCAGCTTTTTGAGCCAGTACTTCCTGTAGGGTCTTGGTGAGTTGACAGATGATAAAGTTATGACCGGGTAAAAAGTAACCCAAATGACATTTTTGTATTATTTTTAAAGCCTTAGAAGATCAATTTAATTGAAATATTTATCTAAAAAAATTGAACTCTTTGAGAAGAAAACATAGCCTATAATTTAAATATTCCTTGACCTCCTGCTTTCAAACAGGTTAAAACACACCAATATTAAGGTGAAAATCTATTTCCACATAATGATATGTGGAATTCTACAGGCATTACTACGGGAATTATAGTCCTTGAATTTGTGAGAGGGTAACAATATCTTGGAAAGTGTTAACTATAATAGGTATGTGATAATTGCTGTTTGACTGAACTCAGGTATTATTTGCAGGACTTCCAAGGTAAGAAGATTCTATCTCATAAAAAGCTGGACGCCCGCAAAGAAGGACAGTGTAAGTGTTCTGGAGATGTTTATTTGAATATGTTTTCAGTAGAGAATTATAAGAGAAATCATCATCCTATTAAAATTAAGTCCATATGGTAAAAATAATATTTATAGAGCTTTTATAATTTGTCAGGCATTTTATACATATACAATCTCTTTTAATTCTCTAGAAAATGATATCATAAAATTTTACAAAGAAAGTGACTAGGGTTTAGAAAGGTTAAAAATAAGTCCCGAAGATCTACCTTTAGTAAATGGTAAGCCTTAGATTTAAACAGGCAATTGGATGAAAATAGTAGTTATATAAACTAAAGATACATTTCCACTGAAAGTATTTTTATTTTAAAATTCTAAATGTCTAAGTGAAATATAAGAATAGTATTTGAGTTCCTATTTTACATACCTTTTGAAAAGTTCTCTCAATTATGAGACGAATTTATCTTGATGGTGAGGTATTACTAATGACATATAGGTAAAAACAATTTACATTATTATGCATCTTGCCTCTTAAGAGGTATGCAATCATTAATATTGAAGTACAGGAAGCCAGTTGATAAAGAGATGCCTCTGTTTTTTACATGTTATATGTACAAGTTTTCATAAATTGTCCTGTGGTTCATTAAAAAAATCAAACATCAGTTGTAGGAAGGGCAGATTTTTTATGATTTAGATTTAATAAAACCTTTTTAAGAAGAAATGACTGATATACTTAATGTAGTACTTGCTATATAGGATTTGGTTAATACATGTTTATTTTTTAATACATGAATTAAATCTAAGTTTGCATAGGTATAAAAAATGCTACAAGGGTTTTAAAAATAAACTATGCTTTAGAATATTATACAAAGCTTGGACACCTAATCCTGATGTCTTTCATATGAGGTAAAATAAGCATATGTAAGAAATAATTTTTATTCTATATATTAAATTTACTTTATGACACATGCTCATTTTGCATATTGATTTTGTTTTACTTTAATCACCTACTGTAACATGAAAATATCTCTGAACTAAAAGAAGCAATACAAGCTTGGTGCAATAAAATATATTATTATTGTCAAAAAATATGTGATGAAAAAATGTAGGGCTCAAGGTGCAGAGCTCACCTTTGCTAATCAAAGAATATATTAGTTAGAATATATATTCTAACGGAAGCTGTTTGGGAAGAAAAAAGAAATATATATAAAAGGATAAATTAGACTTTTTAAGAGTTTATGGAAGTTATATGATTGGTGAGATATTGGTTTTGGAGAGACCTGCAGGGAGATAGGGTTCTAGTCGTGAAGGAGTCCATTTAGTTAGAGGGTGACAGTTAAAAGAAAAGCAAAGTATTATTAGAATAAAATGACAAGGTATTATGAAAATGGTAATGAGAAAGGTTAAGTGCCTTCCTATGGCAGACATGGCTGTGGAGACATGAGAAGACCTGTGAAAGCAATGCATCAAAAAGACAATGAGGTAGGATTTTGTTGTCGGTGCTTCCTTGTGTTTTTTTGTTTTGTTTTGTATTGATTTTTGTATTTTTTTTAGTATATGCATAACCTATTACATAGAATTTTTATAAGCTGTAAAGTTGTGAAAGAGAAAAACAATGTGAAAGTTTAATTGAAGGGGTTATTATAATAAGCCTTGAAAATGGTGCTTAATTTCCCCCTATATATTACTTGTATCCTATGTAAAAACAGATTCCTAGTTATGGCAATGTTTTAGAAACTTAATATATTACTTGATGGATTATAAGGATATGAATAACGTCTTAAAAAAACAATTTAATTATATCACAACAGAGGCTAAGGATGCATTCATTCACTACCAAAAAATCCAGCTGAAGAGACATATGTTTTCCTTAAAATAATGATGTATAGAATGTGTGAAATTTATTTTGCAAACAAGCCTGAGATTTTACATATGTCAAACTTGGGAGAGGCTATGTTTTTCATGAAAGATATAAAAGATTCCTTTTAAAAAAATTAGAAGCAGAAAAGGTTCAAACTTATTTTATTCATGAGTATGCCATAGCTAAATTAAAATCCACAGTTTTATATCTGGTATTCAGAAAGAGTGTTTCAAATTGAAGGACTTTCAACTATTTGTTTAAGCATGGATCTTAAATCACTCTGAGATTTTCTTGGATAACATAAAACATAATGGAATTTACAGATGTTAGCCTGAGAATTAGTAACTGTATCGGTCCTATTAATAATGGGAATACTTGATGACCTAGATGCCACTAAATAGAAAAATAAAGGAAACAAAACTAGATTTACCTCGTGTCTACACTTTATGTAAATATGATTCACATTACTCAGAATTTCAGACTCTATTGCAAAGGGAAACTAGGATATCAAGCTATCTTGTAAGAAATAACACAGGCAGCAGGGTTAAATCTAGAACTATTAACCTGTGCGATTCCTGTGTTTACCTTCATATCTTCCAGCATTTCATTGGAACCTTAATCTGCTTTCATCTTCTCTGTCGCACCATATACAGAAACAAAAAAATAAATACTTAGAGAAAGCATTGACATAAGTGATAAAATGAAAGATTCTAACACGTACTTGGAGAATGAGTTTTCTCCATCCAAACATTAAAGGGATTCTAAATTGAATATAATATTTACACATTAATTAAATAAACTAAATATTACAAAATTTAATCATTATCTTTTTTTCTTCTTTCAATCTAGAAAAAAATAGTTTGGGGAGGGGAGGGGACAAGTGGCATAGGGGAGATGCAGAATGAAAGGAAGGAGTAGAGAAGCAAGAGTCGTTTTACATGAAAAAGCACAGAAGATCCAGAAAGTTATTGATTCTGGATGCCTATCCAGTCACAGCGTCTGGATAACTTGCCATAGCAGTTTGAACCACTAAGCTCATCAGAGTATGAGGAAGTGGTCTTGAATATTCTGTATAAGCAGAAGGACAAGGAAGCATCTTTTCCTAATTACATGGTATGGGAAATTAAATAAAACTAGTTTGGAATTTCCCTGTAACCTAGCTCAGTATTGGACCCTCTGCCATTTAATGCATACAGTTTAAATTACTTGTTAATTGCAAACGTGCAGTCTTCTTTTGACCAAAGTGTTCCTATGTATTTCTTTTAAAACACAATTTGATTTTCTGGATGATCTGCCATGATCAGTCCTCTAGATATTCTCTTTAAACCGAAGAAAAGGCACAGGGAGAGGTGCGGGATTAGCCTCTTAAAAATACTTAATTTTTTTCCCCAGTGAATAAAAATCAGCAAAGAACTCTTATTTAATATTTTTATGGCATTCACTATTGGTTTGAGACTTTCAAAATGCAAAGTATCAGCTATCAAAAAATCACATGAGTGTACTACTTCAAATGATGAGTTACTTGTTTTTCAGGTACTGTTATTGATATTCAAAGCGGCAGTGTATTTATGTATGTTCAGCTCTTCTTCAGAGTAAAGATACTTATGCTATCCTTCAGGGAAGTTAAGTAGGAGCATTTGTAAGTTTTATAATTGGCTCTAAATTTCACTTTTAGAAGAATTTTACACTCAGGCATGTTTTATTTAACATCTCAAAATGGCAAGTGAGTGACTATTTCTCTGTCACCAAGATATCAATGAAACATTAATTTGTACCAAGTAGAGAGAAGAGGAAAAAATACATTGGACAAAATTTAGGTAGTAGGAAATGAGCAATAAACATTAACAGCAACTTAAATATCACACAACTTTTGGTCTAATTATTATCCCAAGCCATCTTCAGTATAAGAAAATAACTTTTCAAAGTCTTTCTCTCTGTAAGAAACCTGGTGTTATGTAATGGTAAGATCCTCTGAAAATAATATATGTAAAATATATATATATATATATATATATATATATATATATATATATATATATATATATATATAATCACAGTCTCTGGTAATCCAACTCCTGTAAATTTGATTTAAGGAAGCAATTATCCAAAAGAAGAATGCTCAGTAGTTTGTTTAAATTTAATCTATAAAGTCATACAATTTAAAATCTTATGTAAGGAGGTTTTTAAGGGTTATGACATATCAGCTAAAGGGGATGTTATATAGATATTAAAAATTGCAAATATGAAGGAGAAAGGAAAAAGTTTATACTAAATCACATAATTAGACTTAAAAAAATAAATTGTTATTTATAATGTGACATAAGGATAAAATGGTATAGAAAGGCAAAAAGTTATTGAGGTTAGCAAAATGGTATTGAATGTGAGTTGTATTGAATTGTATCAAATAGTATTGAATATATTGTGCTGTTGAACCATATGATTTAGGGCCAAAACAAATGCATATCAATTTTATCCTTTTTGAAATTAGTGTTAGAATCACTATTATTGGTATCTTAGTTTTTTCACAAATATTTTAATATTTCATATTCTTATCAAAAATGTTACTTTGTTTTTAAATGAAAAGAAATTCTAAATTAAATATATTTAACAATTCAACAAATTAAATCATATAATATTTAGTCATTAACTTTTTTTCCTGTCTTAGAAAAAAAATCACCATATTATACATCTGGCTCAAGTCTTTTGTTGTTAAAGAGGCTAGGTATAAAGTGAGAAACTGATAAAGATCTTGTTGACAAATGGAAATTTCTAGCAATTAAAATTAGCTCACTTATACTAATCAATATTTAGAAGACATTGAGGTATACACATTCATTAGAAAATCATTACTGCACATAAAAGATGTATTTGAAGCCACACTAATGTAGAACTTTAAAAAGTATGTTTATTGCACATCTTAATAGGTGAAGAGTGATATAGAAGGAGTCATTAGTACATTGTTTGTCAAGTGTGGTTAATAGACCATTGCAGTTCTATTTGGTCTGTCACGTTTTCTGTAGATGGAGCTGCTTCTCTTAGTGGTGGGGTGAGGGAGAAAACGAAAGAAACAATTTTCTTTATGTTTCCAAAATTTGAAATGTGATATGTATAGTTCATTCAGAATTTGATTCAATTTTGTTGTATTTTTAACAATCTCTATATTCTTAAAGTTTTCTCATGAACTACTGGATCACATTGTTGAGGGAGGTTCTTACCATTCATTATACAGAGCTCAGTAATTTTGGTCAAAGTATTTCACATCCTTGACTCTTTTTCATGTTTAAGAATTTATCATATGTCACATTTCACTGCTATTACCCTTATTTAAGATATAAATCAATGGCTCAAAAATGGTTTATTTAAAAGTTGTGGGGACAAAGTAATGTGAAAAATACATTCAGAATAATGTATGTAGGAACTGAGTGCATATACAGAATGTGTAGACCATGTGCTGGGAAACTTCACTTTCATAAAAGCAGCCATCAGATATAATTTAAAACTAATAGGAAGTTTAAGGCTGAATATTTTAAAACTGGATGTTACTGGATAATTTCATTGTGTCTGTAAAACGTTTTTCCAAGAATAACAAAACCACTAGAGACTTTTCATAATTTTGTATTAAATTCACGTGACTTCTCTGGAATACAGTTGATATTTACCCAACAAACATCAAATAATGTTTTCCTAGGTGTAGATTAACATGTTCTCTGTTTGTAAGGAGGTCTTATATATGTTTACAATATTATTCCAAATTATGTTACTGATGTTAATTTTGTGGTCATGCTACTTTTTATTGTAAAACAAATGATTCATTAGTCATAAAATGTGAGTAAAAGAACAAAATTGCAGTGTTCATTAATATAATTACTCCTTGGAGGGAAAAAAATGGTTGAAAATCACATTTTTTTGCAGAGACATATATAAGGCCAATTATATAAACTTAGTTACAAATATTACCCTCAGAAAGAAACAGAAGTAGCTATTGGAAAACATTTTCTTAAGTGCAATGTTGACAATGTGATTAAATCATAAGATGTGAAATAACTTTTACTATTATACATACACACATATCATCTATTTTCTTTATGTTTAGATGATTGCTATCACTAAAGTATATAGTATGTTTATATGTGTGTGCACGCACACAAAACATATCTATATATCATAAGCACGTACATATGCATGTATCTATAGTTAAAGAAGTGTTCTATTTGTTAATGCAATTATATGCATTATAAAAAAAGAGTTTTTTCATTGTATAACCTATGTAGTAAATCGGAAGAGTTTTGAAAATTATAAATTTGTATGAGTAGCAAATAAGTGTTTAAATGTATAGGTAGAGGCTTCTCAGTATCCTCAGTGTTTTTTCCCTTAGAAAAGTAAGTAAATCCCACATCATTTGATAGCTATTTCCCTATTGGTCAATTAATTGGCTATTGTTTGCTAAAATTCTACAGAGATGATGATATTCACTATCCTCATTTCTTCACGTGATCTTATTTCTCCACTACGTCGATTTGGCTTAAGGCATAGTATTGCCTCTGAAACAATTCTTGATAAGGAAACCAATGAAATACATTCCTCTAAACCCATCAGGGATTTTCAAGCACTTATTTGAGTTCTGAATACCATTTGAAAATACTTAGCCATTTTTTCCCCCTCCTTAAAGAATCTATATTTGCTCATCTGAAAAAAAATTTACCTCACAATTTCTTACTTTATTATAGTATTTTAATGTTTTTATTTCCATTTCATGATTTTATCTTTTTAGAGGGAACATCAACTAACCTGCTATTCCCCCAAACAGAAGTCTCACTGTTATTCACAACTGTTAATCACTAATCCTTTATGAAAATTACTTTTTTAAAAACTGGCTTTCATGATATGCCATTATCCTCATTTTCTATTTTTATCTTTGGCTATGTCCTGGCTTTTTTTCTTGTTGTTGGCAAAGGCATCATTCTCCACTCATCTATTATATATTTTTTTCAATTCATCAAGATTTCTCTTAAATTATCTTACCTTTTATTCTACTATAAGATATTTCATCCAAGCTCATAGCCTCAGTTGTTACTTACATATAGATGACTTGAAAGTTTCCCCAGCTCAGACCTCATTTTCTGCTCCAGAACTGTACATCCAATAGCTTCTTACATTTTTAGGTAACAAATCAGCATATCTCAAAATAAGCCCATGACCACCCTCACCCCATACAGTCCTTTACTTTTATTCCTTATGACAGTAGTAAGAACCACTATTTGTGTTGTTACAATGGTGAAGAATCTAAGACATACTCCATATGTTTCTTCTTTCATATCCCAATATTTAATTTATCACTGTACTGTGTAATACCTCTTAAATAGCTCTCATATTTCTGTTTTTCTTCAACTACTTCTTCACAGTTCAAGCTCTGAAATTCTCCTGCTTGGTTTACTGCAGTACTCTGTCCTCTTAGACATTCTTGCTGTGAAAGAACATTCTCCACATTACAGAGTAATAGTTTCAAAGCAAATCCATTTATGTTGCTATTTTTCTGTTTAACCTCTTTATTCATTTATCTAATAGGTATTTATTGAGTACCAGGTATGTTCCAGGCATTGCTCTAGATACAAAGAATACAGAGGTGAAATTATAATAATAATAACAACAGCAACCACCACCACCACCACCACCACAGCCCTTAGTTTAATAGACCTTACATTCTGAAAAGAAAAGCATGCAGTATCAAATAAACACATAACTGTAATATGAAATGTCAGCGGTACATGTTTTGAAAAAATGTGAATCAGTTTATATGGAAAAAGATTAAAAGTGATGCTATTTTATTTCTGAGGGGTTCTCAGTTAAAGCAGAATTATTTTTTTAATTAAAGTTTATTGGGGTGACAATTGTTAGTAAAATTACATAGGTTTCAGTTGTACAATTCTGTAATACATCATCTATATATCACAATGTGTGTTCACCACCCAGAGTCAGTTGAGGTAAAAAGGATCAAATACCCGGTGATGGAAGGAGAACTGACTCTGGGTATTAAGGCAGAATTAGAGAAGACTCAAACTAAAGTAAGACGACAACAAGGAAGAGTGTCTCGGGCAAAGAATTAAAAAATACAAGCAAACAAGGGAAAAAAAAAACACAAAACAGAACCTGACAGCCAGTATGACTGGAGTAAGAAAGAAAATTGTAGGAATTTAGGTCTCAGAGAAAGCAAGGGATGAGAGAGGAGGGTACAGATAATATAGGATTTTTAAAGGACAGCGTTTTAACCCAGTGCAATGTGAAACCTCAATTGCATGAGAATAGGGAACAGTGAGTTCTTGCTTATATTTTGTGAAGCAGTTTCTTTGCCTTTTTTAATAGATAAAAGATTATAGGAACATAAGAATGAAAGCAGTGAATTGAGTTAGGAGGGTATGCATTAAACCAAATAGAGAAGAGACAGACATGACATAGATTGGAGCAATGGAGGAGGTCAAAATGTGGATGGGTTCAGGCTATACATATTCTGATAGTAAAGTGCATAGAATTTACTAATATATTAGATGTGTTCTATGATTGAGGGAGAGGAGGCACGATGACTATAAAACATTTTTCAGAACAATCAGGTGAATTATTGTACAATATCTTGAGATAGGGATAAAAACATAGTTGGAAAAAGATTTAATAGTTGCGTATTGAAAATGCTAAATTTGGGATACCTGGTAAACATTCAAAGTGAATTCTTGAATATGTATTCATGTTTATTAGTATAGAGTTCAAGAATGAAGTTAAATTGGAGATTTAAATCTGGGAGTAAATAGCACATGATATATCGAGCTGTGGGACTAGATGCAAT
Source organism: Rhinolophus hipposideros (assembly GCF_964194185.1). NCBI lineage: Eukaryota > Metazoa > Chordata > Mammalia > Chiroptera > Rhinolophidae > Rhinolophus > Rhinolophus hipposideros. Next base: position 29,104,397 of record NC_138053.1, read on the forward strand.
CATGCAAAAATACGAACAGATAGTAAAACCGATCCCACCAGACCAAGTTAGCAGGAGCAGCCAGGTAGGTAGGAAAAAAGACCTTCTAATGATTTCCTAAACATACCCATTGAATGAATACATTAATAAGTTAGTTTGCATATAAATTGCAATCCACAGTGAGGTTTGTCAAAGAGAACTAGACCTGTTTCTCAAATTTTTATTCCTTATTTTAGTGAAAGATATCACTACTGATCCAAGTCACCAAACCAGGAATTTAGGACAATACTTTGATACCCCTCTCTTATTTTCCTAAAGGAGAAATCTCTCCATTATATCCCTGTCCACATTTGATCTCTATATAATATATATATATATAATATATAATGTAATATATACATATATAGTAATATATATGTAAAATACATGCATGTAATATATATGTAATGTATGTAATATATGTAATATACAATATATATGTACTATGTAATATATAACATATACATATATATTATATATACATAAAATGTATATATACACACAATATATATATTCTATATAGATCAAATGTATAATATATATACACACACATATATACACATATATGTGTATATATAATAGCATATGTGTATATATAATAGCATATGTGTGTATATATACTATTATATATACTATATATACTATTATATATACTATATATACTATATATACACTATTTGACAGAGACATGGAATATGTGTATCCATTTCAAATATAAGACATAAGGCATATAATTGAGTTAGGATTTTGTAAGACAAGAAACTATCTGGATATGCAAACTTCACTATAATAACTATTTATCATTAAATTAGAGTTGGATGCATTATCATAAGATGCAAACCACATTGTTTCTATTACTGATAGAAAATATTATTATTAATATTAACAATTTTATAATGTTTTATGTTCCATTGCAATAAATAACTTTTTCTTAATTTACCTCAATGTTATGGTCCATGTGTGTTCCACTGGTCTCCTCAATGGTCTACAGATGCCAAGAGTTTGAGAAATGCTGCATTACTGAGTGACCTGAATTTATAAAACAACTGTTTCAAATACACCCCAGTAGATAGTATCTAAAATATTATTATTCACCTGTTCTCTTGGCATATATTCTTTGTCCTTGGAAAACACAGTGTATGATGGTTGAGGAAGATCGATAACTCTTTTTCAGGGCTCAAAGCCATGTATACCTTTTATCTAATGATAGATACATTTGATTGACAATAAACAATAGCTCACAGCTGAATCATGGAGATGCTAGTAATATTTAATCCTGTTCTATCAAAGCATATTTTAACATAAGCAAATATATATTTTAGCAGTCATTCTAAAAGGTTTCAAACCCTCTTTTAAAATACTTTGTATGTAGTAATTTGCCCCTCCCTGTGAGAAAGAAGTTTGCTTTGTTCTTAAATATATAGAAGCACAGATTCATTTCTGTAACATTATGAAAAATGAGAACAAGAAGTCCGAATAGGTATTCATATGAATTTGGATTCAGAGTCTCTTCCTTCCCTGAATACAGTCACAGAATGGTCATGGGAAATTTGTACCTGAGCTTCTTTGACAGCCTGCTATAGTGTGTTGAAGACATACCCCTTTTTTGACTTCTAAACTGGTTTGAATAAGCAGTTGGGCTTGGAATTTATTGAAATAAAACATGTCTTCACATCTTTCTATTCTTAAAGCTGAGAAGAAAAACTAGCAGTAACTGGAGGGGAATTCTCAGCCCTGTAAAATGCTAAATATTTTATGGATTTTTTTATGATAAGAAAAATGGTGGTCATGTTTAGCAAACAGAAAGATGCTGCATTAAATTCTCTGTTTAATTTATTATAGTAATAGGCCTATTTAGGAAAACAGTATGAAAGGGAGTTTCTCAATGTATGCAGCTGACTCACATCTCCCCCAAAAATGCTTCCTAAGGACAGAATCTTTTCCTTTCAATTTGGTGCCTCCATGATTCTCCCAGGCCTGCTTTTGATTAGGTTTACAAAGATAAAAGCGTATTACCTTAATTGTCATGCATAAATGAAGAATGAAAGCAAGGATCCAGTTTCTTATAGTTTCCTTTTTTGAGGTCCCATTCAGCTGCTAATAATTATGTTTCAAGTGAGTGAGAAGGGGGAGAGGGAGCGAGGGAGGGTTTGGTTTATTATGAGTATCTCTTGATTGGAGTCTCATTGTTAAAATAGATGCTAGGTAAAACCTATTGAGGTTCTTCAATGTATTATTTTATTAACCATTTCTCCTCTATTGGCTAATTTAGAATTTCACTGAAATATCTACAAATAAGACTTTATATCTCAGTGATAATAGTCTAAATTGCATTAGGCACCTAATCTGCTTACTATCACTTCTCATAATAGTAATTTTTAAAAATGACTTTGATTTCAGAAATACTCTGTGGATTTAAAAAATTTGAAAGCAATGGCTACCACCAGCAGAATGACTTTTGGATAAGTGGATAATTATAATTTCTCTAGAAACTAAATTAATTAGCTGTTGCCCTTTCCTAAGGAGAAAGCTTTGTACTTTGCACATTTCTCAGTAAATATTTATTTGACAGAAGAGCTATGACTAAGCAAGTTAGGCTACTTGGGATCATTTAACATGGTATAATAAAATAAAACCATGCAGTCATCGACTGATTTCCTCATATTTGAAACAGACAGAATTCTGAGACTACAAAAGGAATAGTTTGAAAGGACACAGTGCTAAAAACTGTTGGGTTCATTTTACTTTATTGGGTGGAAAAACTACATCAAAATGTATTCAAAATAATATGCCAATTCAGTTGTTAATAAGCAAAGATGAAGCAACTCTGATATTTTGAAGAACAGAGTTGGTAATGCAAAGGAAACTATCCGTTGCAGCCCGATTTTCTAGGCTTTCAAAACCTTCGCTGTAGTACATGAGAATTGGGTTGAGGAATTTTATAACACTTTATAAGAATACTCCCAATACTTACATGATACACATTCAGCAAACATACATATTCGTTTAAAATAATTTGGTTCATAATTTCAGGATGAAATAGTTCTCTTAAAATATAACTCTGGGATTGTGGAGTTGCTTCGTTTTAGGATAGGGATTCTAGACTTGGAGAGACCAAGTGCCAGAAAGATTACCTAGAGACTTTAAGAAAAGTGAAATGATTTGAATCCTCACAAGTTTTATAACAATAGTTATGTGGCTTATTAATGTGAATTTGCATCTGTTTGTAGAATATCTAGTGTGATTTGACTCAATTACTTGCCAGCTATGTGACCTTAAGCAAATTACTGTACTTCAGTATCTCTTTTGTACATGGAGGTCATGATGGTGGCGATTTAATAATGCCATAAGGATTAAATAAATTAATACATGGAATTGGCTTAGAATCAACCTTTTTAAAATTTATTTATTTTTTATTTTTTTCTTTTCCTTTTTTAAATTTTATTTTATTTATTTATTTTTTAAAATTTTTGTATTATTAATTTTAGGTGCACAAGACAAGGTAATACTTCGACGTTCATCATTTATATCCCTCACACTGTGATCCCCCCTCCCCCATCCCCCCTCCCACTATCCCTCCGACCTCGCACCGAGCCATCACATTATATATATAAAATTATAGTTGCCTTAATCATTAAGCCTGGAAGCATTTAAAACTATGTAACATACTATTGTAACTATCTTGTTTGAATCTGTGTATGTGTCTGTCTGCGTGTTATTCATATTTTAGAGGAAAAAAGGCTTGAAGCTTGAGGTTGTTTGTAATTATAGTTTCTTTTGTATTTGGTGTCATTTTCCCCCTCTATTTCACTCTGTCTGTTTCTTGCCTAAGATGTAACCATTTATCTTTAAAAAACAAAATAACAAACTCAAAACATATTTTTTTCCGAAACTTGTAAGTGTAAAGGATGGGAGAATGTGAACTAATATTTTTTGAGACTCCTATAATCCAGGCTCTGAGTGTGTCTCCTTTTGATATTGAAGTGCCATTAGTCGATAGATGAGTCCATGGATATGCCTTCCTCCGTTGTTGGATATCTCTCTCAGAGTTAGCATTTACGAGCTGGAACTTCGCTTCCCTATTGATTCACTCTCACTATGTTGTTGGTCTTCTCTGTTAAGCAAAATTTTATGTAGCTATAGCTAATTAGACTCCTTTGCAAACAGCATTCCAGCAATTTTCCATTTTCTATTTGAATTCCAAAAGCTATTCTTTACATCTTCATCAACTGTGAGCCTGGAAATTAAGGCTTATATTACATTTTAAAATTGCTCTGTAGAATGCGTTTTTCTTCATTAAAATGTTTTCTTCATAATGTTGGCCTCAGGAGATGTAACTTATTTTGTTCATCCAGACCCAAAAGGAAAAATAAGCAACATGCATAGTGCATGTCAGCTATGTCAGATTAAATTTATAACTTAACCTGGAATCTCTTTTCTGAAACTATTGCCATTGTTCAACTGATTCACACAACAACATTACAAAAAAAATGAATCTAATGTTTAAAAGATAAATTTTGTACATTTTTTCACTATTAAAATTAAGATAATATCTGGATTAGATTAGTTAAAAAGGCATTAAATTACAATGTATAAAATGGATTAATGAATCCACAGCAATCTGTTAACATAATATTGATATTGTCTTATTTTGATTTTATCAAGAAATAATTTTACACCATGTTACAGAACTATGGACTACTTAAGAAAATTTTTGTGTACACTGAGAAGGTAATATTTTAAGAAATCTATTTTACAACACTTCCATTAGTTAAAAAATATTAAATAATATCCTGCTGGACTATCATATTTCCAGAAGTTCCTAATGAAAAAAAAATGCTATCTATGCACATTTCAAATCTTCCGATTTGAAGTAGTGAGAATATTTTGGAAAGCATTTTTAATTTCCAAAGTAAATGCACTCAAATACTATTAAGGCTGTACTCATTTAAATTTTTCACCTTTTTAATTAATATGTTATATATTAGTTTTAGTACTTCTCTTTGCTAAAATTAAATAAGTTAAACTTTTATAAGGCTAATCCATTTAGAAAATTTTGAAATAAGAAAAACAAAATTCAGCTGGTTTTAAAATGAACATAATAGGAAGGATGCTGAAGAGAAATTAAAAGAAAAGTAAAATCCAATTCATTCAAAAGCTTGTCACAGAGACCACAGTTATTGGTCTTTATCCTAACAGCAATAGGAAGCCAATGGAGATGTTCAAGTAATGAGTTGTCTTATTTAGAATTGTGTTTTAAAATATTACTACCATATTTCAATAGTTGATTAGAAGGATCCAAGAAGATATATAGAGACAGTCTAGATTTTCCTGTTTTTAAAACTGAGAGGAAAAAGTGGCAATAACTGAAGGGAGCATGCTATTGGTATTAATATATATTTAAAATATTTATTGAGTCCTTCTGTGTTTCAGATCCTATTGTAATCACTTGTCGGTGAGATGAATATGACATGATGTTTGTGTTCATAAAGCTCACATTCTAATGCACTAAAAATTCAGTAATCAATCAAACAAATAAAGCAGGTAATTCTAATTTCTACAAATAAAAAAGTGTGAAGGGATCAAGAGTAGTAGCTTTGTATGAGGATACTTTTTGTGAAGTCAGGGGAAGACGTTTTGATGAGATGACTATTGATCTGCGATTCAAATTCCAAAAAATTGAAAAGTTAAGAATTGATGGAGAATTTTCCAGAGATTTGGAATGTCAAATATATAGGTTTTGTGAATTATTCTGGCATATTCTGGTATAAAAAGAAGGCTAATGTGTCTGGAGTTAAGAGAATGAAAAGCATTGAGGTATAAAAATGGGAATTAAGAAGCAAAAGCTAGATCTTTACATTTTTAGATAGATCAGGCAAGTCCCTGTAGGCCAGTATCTCAGGAGTCTCAAATTTAGTCTAGGGAAGGAAGATTTTAATGGAGATGTGATATTCGATATGTTTTTAAAAACTCACTGGCCATTTGATGGAAAATGAAAAGATAGGGAAGTATTCAGTAATATAAGCTAGGAATAATGGAATAGTGAAATGAGTTGGAGTTTTTTAAACAGTACAGGTAAGATATTACAACTTTGGAATAGGTTAGTATTATTGGAGAAGATGAGAAATTATGTTTTTCATATCTTCTGGAATTAAGATCAATAGGATCCACTTATAGACTGATTATTTAAGTACATGAGGGAGATTAATTTTATTGGATCTGGTAATATGTGTTTATGGGAGACTCTCCCGAATAAGGAGTTGGCATGTTATTTGCTAAGACAGGAAACACTGCTGTTAGTTTCAGACATACTAAGTTTTAAATTAAAGAGGAGATTCTAGGTAGGGAGTTAGTTGAGACTTCGTTACAGATACACATTTGGAAGTGTCTGGCATGTACTTGACAATTTAGAGCATTTTAGGAAAGAGTAGTGATTGAAGAAAAAAAGAAAAAGAAGAGAATCACATAAGTTCAAATCCTGAAGCACTATATCATATTAAGCACTGACAGAGGATTTAGAATCAACCAAAGGGCTTGAGATACTTTGGGCAGAAGAGTAGAAGGGATACTAGAAGAAATAATATAAACTTATTTGGGAAACCAGTAGGAGAAATTGAAATGAGTGTCAACCCTACTTCATGTTGCTAAGTGGTCAAGTAAAACAAAGTAGAAACTAAGTGGGAAGTTTTGCCTTGATAGGAGGAGGGGACTATCACAATTGTATCCAATGGGTAGGAGGAAAGGAGAATTCCAAGTGCCTTTCAATTTGTAGGTGCTGTAGAAAGATGAGGTAGTTTCTGTTCAACGTCTTTTATATTCTCAAGAAAGTGAGTCAATTAACATGAGTATATTGGAAATATAATGTTAGAGAAACAAGGGAAGAGGTCTGACATTTTTTAGAAAAATAAAGAGGAATCTGATTAGAGAATTTGAGTTGACTTTCAGAATTCATTTTTGTGTCCAATTAAGTTTAATTATCATGACTTTATGGTAGAATTAGAGATGTGAGTATTTTTTTAATCAGTAAGCTATCACAAAAATTCCATTTAACTTTATTAATTCAGGGTATGATAAAAGTAAATGGATAAATGACTTTTTGAAATTGGCAACACAGTATTTGACCATTTAAAATAAATGTAGTATAAGTTAAATGTGGAGAATGCATTGATAAGGGATGTTAGTGTATTTGAAAAATAGTAATTAAAATTAGTATTTATGTATTATCAGAGGTTAAAACATGAGGTGTGTGTTGGTTGAAAGTAAATAAAGAATTCAATAAACTATCAGTATCAAAAGGGTAAAAAATACAGTGGTAATAGTTGAATAAGCTGGTAGAATAATGTGATGTCGGTAACCTGCAGGTCTTTGAGTGAAATAGCTGAATTAGAGCATAGAAGCATTCCTATATTATAAAATTCCCACAGAACACAAGGGATGGATTCTCAACTTTTAATTCTGTAGAGGGCTCTATACATATAATTGTTCATGTAAGTTTTTTACTTAACATTTTTTGAGATAACTGTAAATTTACATGCAGTTTAAAAAAATAATACAGAGATACTGTATATACTTTACCTAGTTTCTCATGAATGGTAAAATTGTAAAACTGTAGTTAAAGTATCACGACCATGATATTGATATTACATAATCGACAAATTTAGAATTTACCAGTTTTACATGTAGTCATTTGTTTATATTAGTTTGTGTCTCTATTCAGTTTACTACAACTATATTCCATGTGTAGGTTTGTGTATCCAAAGGGACAATCAAGACAGTGACCATTCATCACTGTAAGGACCCCTCATTTTGCCCTCTTATAACCACACTTACTTCACTCCAACACCACCTTCCCTACGCCCTATGCCCTGGCAATCTCTAATATGTTCTCTCTAAAATTTTATCTTTTCAAAGTGTTATATTAAGGAATGATACAGTATGTAACCTTCTGGGATTGTCTTTTTTCACTCAATATTAATTCCCTAGAAGTTACTCCACATAGTTGTTACATACTGATGATTTCTTTCGTTGAGTAGTATTCATGATCTTTATGAATCAGTTTAACCATTCACCTTTATTTACCATTCATTATTTGCATCTAGGAATTTCATTAGAGAATAAGTCATTGTTTTCCTTTTCTTTTATTATACTAATTGTTTTTCAATGTTTTAATCCATTGGGCTAAATCTTCAGTATAATAATAAGAAGGGTGGCAAGCAAGCATCCTTGTTTTGTTTCCTCAGAGGAAGAATTTTAGTAATTTGCCATTAAGTAGGAGTTTTGTGTAGGTTTTTGGTAGGTATGTTTATTATATCAATGAGTTCCTTCCTATTTCTAATATGCAAAGTTTTTTGTCATGATTTCATACAGAAATTTATTTAATGCTTTCCTTCATTTTTTGAGATGATCATATGGTTTTTCTCCTCTTTTTTTGGTTAATATATTTAATTATATCAATTGTTTTTTTAATCACCCTTGCATTCCTAGAATAAATTTCCCCTAGTCATGATGTAATATACTTTTGGTATTTCTCTGGTTTGATTCGCTATCTTGTTTTTAGAATTTTTACACAATTAAGTTGAAAACTTGCTACAATGATGTTGCTAACCTTTTTTGACATCAGAGGGATTATTCATCATGAATTTGTACCAACTGGACAGTTAACCAAATTTACTATTTGGAAGTGCTTAAAAGGCTGTGTGAAAAAGTTAGACAATCTGAACTTTTTGCCAACAATTCATGGTTTTTGCATCATGACAATGCACCAGCTCACATGGCACTGTCTGTGAGGGAGTTTTTAGCCAGTAAACAAATAACTGTATTGGAACACCCTTCTACTCACTTGATCTGGCCCCCAATGACTTATTTCTTTACCTGAAGATGAAGGAACAATTGAAAGGAAAACATTTTGATGACATTTAGGACATCAAGGGTAATATGACAGCTCTGCTGGCCATTCCAGAAAAGAGTTCCAAAATTGCTTTGAAGGGTGGATTAGGCATTGATGTCAGCATAGCTTCCCAAGTGGAGTACTTCAAAGGTGACCATAGTGATATTCAGCAATGAGTTATGTAACACTTTTTTTAGGATGAGTTCGCAAATTTAATTGTCCGGCCTCTATTCATAACTTTTTTGTCATTTTATGAAGTCCTTGTGGTTATTATCAAGGATATGAGGACAGATAGGATATGAGAGGTAGAAAACATTTCTTCTTTACTCTCTGGTGGACTTTATGTTACACTGATATTTCTTCCTTATATTTTAGGAAGAATTCATCTCCAAAATGATTTAAACCTAGCATTTTCATTATAAGAAGGTTTTAAGAATGGATTCAATTTTAAAGTGATATAGTAGAATTTAGATCTCCTATCTTTTTGTGTGTCTTAAGTGTTATTATTGTTATATTTTTACTTGTACATATATTTAAAAACAGAATGCCTTATTATTTCTGGTTTTTATACTCAGCATGTATTTATATGTATCACATTTTTAGTCATAGTTTATCACTTTGTTTATTACTTGTACTTTCAAAAGGGCTTATTCATGGCCTAATATAAATTTTAGAATTTTTTATGCCCTCTCTTCTTCTTAAAAAAGTCAAAATTGGCTGATTTTCATTGGATTTTCATTGGAGCTGTGTTTACTCTGTAGATCAGTTTTGGTGCTAGTTGATATGGTCTTTCTTATACATTTATGTATTTAATGATTCTCAATAATAATTTTAGTTTTAATTAAACAAATCTGTATACTATTTATAGATTCCTTTCTACGTATTTAATTTATTGATGTGTTTACATATAGAAATATTTTAAAATTTCATCTTCGTGTTTTTGCTATTCTATAGGTATACGAAGTACTACACTTTAACCTGAATAATCTGTTTACTTGATACATTTTCTATCAAAATTCTATGAATTTTAATATTTTTATATGCTTTAAGTTTTCTGTATATAGCTATATGTGGTCTACAGTAACAGCAGACAACTTACCCTTCTAACATTGGGTCTCATAAGTCCTTCATCCAACTCCGCAAGATTATGAAGTACATTTTTTTTTCCTTCATATTATTGTAGCTCATAGGTTTAGCAAAGATTTTACTACTACATCAAGGTAGGTCACTCTGATTATAGCATTTTATAACTGTTGTCTCACTGTGCAACACAGCTTATTTCTATAAATATAGAAGCCAGTGCTACAAATTCAGGGTTTTGTTATGTTAATAACTTTCACTTAGGTACCAATTTCCCTATTAGTTATCTATTGTCATATTAAATGTTACCTACTACACAGCACAAAATCTCAGTGGCTGTATCTTAATTAGGATTCTTTTAGGGCTTTTGGGTCTATGTATTAGTAGTAGAATCTGCTAGGCTAGTGTGATAAGCTACAGATAGGTATCTCAACCTCAGGTCAATGTATATTAGCTACCATAAATCTGTTCTGATCTTGTTCTATGTCAGAAACTCTCAAAAAGATTTTGGAAAATGTCTTGAGGAGACTATCTTAATGCTTGAGATTGGAAAGATTTCCAAGTTTAATTCTTAAGTCCTACAAAACCACCAAAATCTTGGCTGTCGTATTTTTACATCAGTAATGGTACTCTTAACAAGCAAAGCCCAGATTCTTAGCATCCTGCCAATTCCTAAAACAGTAGATACCCGAGAGAAAAATCACCTGCATAAAGTCTGCTTCATGGTTCTCCTGTCTCTGAACTCTTGGTATGTCTTCTAGCCGTCATTGCTTCAGTAGCTCATTGATGTCTTTTAATACTTTTTTGGTTTTAATCTACATTTTCTGTTTGATTTTAGCAATAGTTACTCCCTCCTTTCTGGAAGGGGACTCTTTCTTTTTTTTTCCCATAAATAAAATATTAGTGTTATTTTCAAAATCCTTTTAGAAATCTGACGTGTTTGCCTTTTTACTCCATAGATAACATCACTCTTGACGTTTATTGGATCATTCCCATTCTTGTGTTGAGACAATTTTCCACAGCATCTCTGCGCATCTTGAATAAGCTTTTGGTCCATACTATCTTTTCAAGGATGTTTCTATAATACACAGCTTTAGATAATGGAGGACAGATTTACTTGCTGTCCAGTAATAAAAATAATGTCTCCTTCTGGGGAAAATGTTGGGCAGCTTTACTAGTTTCCCAAGATCTGGGGTCTTAGCTGTGAGTGAGACCCACAGTGTAAATAGCATTGTCTCCATGAGAAGTATTGGGCCAGAGGAACCAAGGTGAATATAAGTTTCAAACTACCTGCTGTGCCATGAGTAATGACGTCTTTGGTTTCTGACCCTAAGTATTGTATCTTATAATAGTATCCATGAAACTGGGACTTAAAACGTTGTTAGCTTTGAGAAGAGTAAAATCTCAGACCCCTCACTGTTCTTTATGGTAGTTTTATGCTTTATTACACATATATGTGTCCACTTGTTTGCATACAGTGAAATTTAAATTAAGGGTGTCATTTATATGGCAATATCATCAGTTTGAAAGATGGCTAATTATATCTTGTTGGTTAAACACACATTTGAATACATTTTCATTTATTTGATTACTTTTCAGGTTGACTCATCTTTAAATTGCCTGTTTTTAAATAGTTACATGTTTTACAAATACCATCTCCAAGGCAATATTTTACATTTAACTACCTTTATGGTTTCCTTTTATTTTAAGAAATGTCTATATTGAATTTAACAATTGACTTATCAGATTATAAATTTATAAATATGAGTTATTTTTTATCTTTAAAACTTTATTAAGTTTATCTATTTTTATGATCTGTGCCTTTTGTAACTTATTTAAGCAATTTATACTTAATATTTATTAATATTTTATTCCATATTTTAATGTTAAAATATTTGAAGTAAGAATTTAAAAAGGAATTTGTTTTCTATAATTTCTTTCCGTATTGGTAGCAATTGTATAAATTTAATCTCTATATTCCCATTTGGACAAAGATATGAAGATTAAAGAAACAACAAATTAAATTATCAGTATTTTTCAAACAACTGCTTTGTGTGCTAGGTTTCTTTATTTTGGTTTCTTTCAGGGTTATTTATTCATATAGTCTACCCTACACCAATATACAGCCTCTTAGATTCTATGGCTGTAAAATATGGCTTGCTATCTTACATATTTCTATGACGAAATATTTCTCTTTTCTACTGTATTATCTTCTTCATACGTTATCTATTCATTGTTGTATGATCCTTCCATTTTGATTTGTATGTTAACATGTTGCCAAGTTATCAAAAAGTAAAAGAATTTTAATCATAAAACATTATATATGTACACACACACATATATATGTTTTGTCCTGTGTATATGTATATATGTACATATATATTTATAGAAATAAGCTATTGTTAAAATAGCTATTTCCCCGCACCTTGAACATGATATATTGATTGCTTTTTTATTACTTTTTAAGTATTTAAGATCATTTCTTTTAATGATTAAAAAAAATTAGAATTGTGATAACCTTACATTGTTGGGGAATCATAAAAGGTATTGTTAATGGTATATTATTTAAGTATAGCGTTGATTTTTATGTAATGCTTTAAAACTTATACATATCATCCATGTATTCTTTAATATGAAAGAACACACAAATAGTTAACAAGGTTGAGATGAAGAATGTAGCTGAAGAATGATGTGGGAACAATAATATTTGTGCATAGAATATCAATCATTTGAATTATTTGATCGTTACAATAGGCATATGATATATTTGAGTTTGGGGCAAAATAATAAAGATTAAAGAGAGAAAAAAGTCTTATCAATAAATTTTTAGAATTCTTCCATAAAATTCTTACCCATTTTTATTAAGTTTAGTCCAAGAACCTTATATTCTAACACATAAAATAAAGAATTATAGAATTTTATACATAGACAACCTGCAAAGAAAGGAAAATTTATTATTTTCATTGTATTTATTTATTTATATAATCTAGTCATTAGCTAGGAATTCAAATATAACTTTTGTTCCAGTAAGCTTAAACATCTTTTTCTTCTCAATGTCAAGTGGAATGCAATATACATCTTAAAGAAATATAACATTTTCTTTAGGCCTAGTTTTGTAAATAGACTTGATACCTCCGATGTACGATATGGGCAATGTTTTAATCTGTTTCAGTTTTGGTTAAATATTTAACTGAAAAGGGAATCTACATTTTTCTGGGACTTTTTTTTTCCTTCCGGCATTCCAAGGATATTATCCTCTGTTTTCTAGAATTGATTACTGCTTGCAAAGTCTAGTGTCAGTTTGATTGCTTTTCTAATAATAGAAAATTTACTTACTGATTTTTTTAGGATTAGTGTTTTGTCTTTTATGTTCTGTCATTTCATCACTAGTTGAAGATCCATTGTATTATCTAAAAACTTGTCTTTTTTGAACCCTGCAACTGTTTCAGCCATTATCTGATTGAATATTGTTTACCCCACTACTCTTTTTTCTTATGACACTCTATGAAATGTACAATAGTCCTTTTCATTTTCTATTACATATCTTTTAACCTCTTTCACATTTTTATCACTGTAATCCTATTGTTTGCATTTTGAATTTCACTTAAATCTACCTTTCAGATTTCAACCTTCTAGTAGCCTAATCTACTATTTAATTTCATATGAGTTATTAATTTAAATATTTATTTTGATTTTAAAAATTTCTATTTGATTTTTTCCCAAATATTTCCATTTATTTTATACTTATGTTCTAAGTGTATAACTCATTTCTTATGTATTTAATTATTTTAAACATAGTTATTTAATATTATTTTTCAGATTATTCTTCTCTGAGGTTCTTGGGTTTGTCAGTTATATCGGACTTTAATGTAGGATTTTTTTCACCCTTGTTTTCTTTTTCTTTCTCTCTCTCTCTCTCTCTCTCTCTCTCTCTCTCTCTCTCTCTCTCTCTCTCTCTCTCTCTCCCTCCCCCCCTCCTCTCCTTCCTTCCTTCCTTTCTTTCTTTCCAATGCTATCTTTAGTGCGGAGACTTTTGTCTGTGGGTGTTCCATTTGTCTTGATTATGAAAGTATTCCTGATGTAGAGGGAATTCTGACATTTCTTTGTGGACCTTATGGGTTTCTAGGAAACTGTTTAATTTTTATGTTTATTTCTTGGTTTCATGTTTTCTCACTTTTCAGATATTTAGAGTTTGTAACTTACAACTTAAAGTGGTCTAGGCATGGGATTTCAAACTTCAAAAATAACATTTTTTTTCCCTCCTTCTTTCCCACAGATTTATCAAGTATTCATTTTACTTTTAGCTTTATGCAGGGTAGATAATTCCAAATTTCTCATCACCACTCAACAGCTGCGTCTTTCATCCTAGTGTACTTGCCAGAACCCCAACCTTAGCAATTAGGACATATATTTGACACTAGGATAACCATGGATGTCCCTGTCTTAATCTGTACTTATTCTCTGATTTTAATTTCTCATGACTTACTTGTTTATTGTCAAGTCCAGTTATATATTAAAAAAAATGTATATGGGTACTGGTATGAGGTGGGAAACAGGAGAGGGGAGTCCATAGTAGTTTAGTTTTTCATATTACTTGAAGCATCTAAAAGTGATTATTATATGTAAATCTATAAGTTTCTCCTTTATTTGGACAAAACTCTTAAACACATTAGTGACTAAAATTTTGGTATCCTAAATAATGGTCCACTAGGGTAAAGCACTCTGAGAGCAGAAACCATTTAAATTTGTACCCTAATTATATTTTAAACATATGTATGGCTAATGGTATTTGGTAAAATAAATTTATATAGAAGAGTATAGATCTATGTTCCCAAATAAAATGTCCTGTGAAAGAAATGAAGATGAAGAGATTAATATTCTTATGAAAAAATATTCCATGTGTATCACAAGTTCCTACTTAATTAAAGGGCCTATTTTTAAAATAAAAAAAATATGTAAGTGATTATTTGCAAATGTTGAATGCACTTTTCCTTATGCTAGGTAATTCAATAAAATCTTTAAGATATTTAAGTTGGCAATGCCTCAAGTGAAACAGTGACTTTCAGTAAACTGGTAAATTGTTCTGGTTACTTGAGAAATATGGTTTCATTTATTATAAAGGCAAATTCTTACTGACCATTTTAAAGAAAAAGTTTTTTTTGTTTTGTTTTGTTTTAAGAAAAATATTTATTCCTTTAAAGTGATATAAAGTGTTGAGTATATATTTTCAGGCAACGTTAAGGGAAATTCTGTTAATTGAAATCTTTTTCATTATATTTCTTTCATATTCTATCAGGTTGATTCTCCTTGCCTGAATTGCAATCAAGTAATAATTCATAAGATACCAGCAGATTTATGTAGGGCAGGTAGTGATATTAAAAACGGGAGAAGTTCTCATTTTGAGAAAGTTTGACCTTTTATTAAATCTGTTAAGGAAAAGAGAATTAAAAATTCTCTGGCAGATTTCACAGGCCTCAATTGTGAAAGGCTGTAATTATTATCACAGAACAAACTGAGTCAATTAGGCTTCTGGAATTTGTGTTCCACCATCCTTATCCGCCCTCTTAGCTTAGTGTCAAAGTCCTGAGCTGAGGCTCTCTATAACAGTCTTAGCATTTGATTTAGTTTATAAAGATAAATTAATTACAGCCATCTCTTAGAGAGGGAAATTGCATTATGACATGCTGAAGTAGTCTATGACTAGAAGCAAAATGAAAAAATAAAAATAAAAACAAACAAAAACTCTCAGACTTCTGAATATATTCCACCATCTTTATAAATATACAGATGAAAAGGAATTAAGGAGGCAAGAAACCACTCTAATTATAAAATATAGCTCCATTATCTGTCCTGGAGACCAAATATCTTAAGAAACAGTTATTTCCATGTATTTTCTACAATTTATGCTACATAATCCCCCATACCCTAAGCAAATACATATTAAGAAAAGCAATAAAAATTGTAAGAAAGAAATGATGATTTTAAAATTTGAGTGAACAGTATTAATTTCTAGCAATACTTAAGGTGTGACTTAAAATAATGTGATTGTTTCTTGTAGGCTTCATATTAAATCCAGTATAATTTCTCTACCCCATTCAGCTGGCATAATTTTGTATTATGATCAAGAATTTATTTCATATTTTAGTGTTCAATGCAGTGAAAAAAATAATATTGCTGTGTTTTATTTTCACTGGTAGCTAGTTAGAAACATGAGATTATCATGCTAAGCAAAATAAGTCAGACAGAAAAAGTCTAGAACCATATGATTTCGCTCATATATGGGATATAAAACTGAAAACAGCAAAAAAACCCCAAAAAACAAAAAAAAACACAAAAAAAACAGACAAACTAACAAGCAAAAACTCATAGGCACAGAGTACAGTTTAGTGATTGCCAGAAAGGGGAAAGGGAGAGGTAAAAAAGGGTGAAGGGGGTCAAATACATGGTGATGATGGAAGGAGAACTGACTCTGGGTGGTGAACACACAATTTAATACACAGATGATTATTACAGAATTGTACACTTGAAGCCTACATAATTTTATGAACCAAGTCACCTCAATAAATTTAATTTAAAAAAAAAGTAATAGTAAAGCAAACTCATGAACACCAATTGATCAATTTAAGAATAAAGGCTTGCTTTTGAAGTGTCAAGGGTAACCATTTCTTAGTGACCTGGAGATAACTAATAAGCTGTATTTTGTATTGATCAACCTTCAGCATTTTCATAGTATTGTCGCAGTGCTAAATGGTTTTCCAAAGTGGGTGTACAAACTACCATTCCCAACAACAGTGTATGACTGTCCTCTTTGCTTGACATCCTAGCTAATCTTTGGTATTGTGCAAGAAATTGAAAATCCTTCAAGAGTCTAATTCATATAGTGTGTGGTTTAATTCTATAGAAAAATTAAATTTCACTCAGAAATGATTTTATATATTAAATAAAAGGACAAATCAGTAAATAGAAAGACTATTAGCAACTAAAATATTGGGGAGTGGTTTATCTCAAGGGCCTTCGGAGTGGGTGTAGTCCTTTTGGTCTACCATGAATATTGTCCTCTACCATCCTGCCAATCCAAGAATGCAATACAGGCAGAAGTGGATCACTTGCTTGACAATTAAGTTGCAAAATCCTGCCTACCCATATTTTATAAATTGTGTCAGTCTAAAACTGATTACAAGAAAATAGACATAAAGTCTATTAAACATGAATTTATTACAACCATTGATCACTAATAACTCCCTCTTATTAATCTTATCAACATATACTGAGGAACATGGTTGTTTTCCCATGTTTTGTAGGATATTCAGATGCTGTAAATCACGTGCAATAAAATTCAAATTGTGTAATATGGCTTACACTACACCTTTGTAACCTCATTCTCTGTATTTCAGCCTTGTTGTCCTTTCAACTTCTCAAACATACTGTGTTTTGTATTGCTTTGCCTCTTCTTAAATAGTACATGCTGTTCTTTCTTTACAAAGATGCTCACTCTCTGAAACACAAATGAATGAATGAGTAGGTAATGGTGAAATTTTATTGATATTACCTGTTACATTTGTAATCCTTTGGACTTTACCCCAAGGGATCTACCTGCTCCAAGTTCCTCTTAATGTCAAGGCAGGATACTTGACTCCTTTTGGAACATGTGACATCTAAATATCCCAAAGCAGTCTAATGCAAACGTAACATTCTTTTGCCTTCTTTTATTACAGAATTGATGCTTTCCATTACACAGATTTTTCCTTAACCTGAGCTTCTTGTATGTATACTTTTTTTGCCCCTTAATAATGATGTTTAGAATCTTTACACAATTTACCAAATTTTATACCAATACATTTATATTTTACCTTGTTAAACTTGAAAATAATTGTGGATATTATCTTGTTATATTCTTATATTTAATTTAATTTCAGGATTTGCATATTTCTCCTATACATTTTCTTGCTTGTGTAAGATTAATTGATGAATCCCTTATATGATAGTAGTTTTTTCTTACGTGCTAGCCCTGGGGTTGGTGTTTTATAGATATGATCTATTCATTCCTCACAACAACACCATAAGCCACATATAGTTATTCTCAATTAACACAGGAGGAACTGGACCTCAGAGGTTAAGTAATTTGTTTAAGGTTGCACTACTAATAAATTACTCTGGCAGGTCTGTTGACTCTAAACCAAGCACCTCAATTCTATATTTGTCTTTATAGAATACAACCACAGAATTTTATTAACACATTTTACTTATAGTTTTGCTTCTCTCTTGTATATTTTTTAGAGCTCCCCTCTCTCTTTTGTTATGATATATCCAACTGAGAAACCAAACCAGTATTCTCTTTTTAAATTATATTAGAGACAGACAGACGGACAGACAAAGGAGAAAAACTCCTAGTTTGCCTAACCTGTTTGGTTTATGATGCTGTACTTTTCATAGTTTTTTTAATCACTCAGATTTTGACTGAAATGGTTTTTAAAATAAAGTGTGTAGACGTAAACTAAAGAGTTGGTTAGGAGGTCCTTGGGGTTATCTAAGGGGCACATACTATGGTCCTACCACTCACTGTTGACACAGTAGGTTATCAGTTACATATTTAAGATTTCCTTTAATGTGCTGCATCATAAAGGTAGGATGAAGGTGTATCCAAGGGGGTCCAACACTGAGATTGTCCCACTCCCTCTCGTTTTCCCTTTCTTTCAACTTTTGCTTTCTATCCTTGCGAATGCACTGCCTATAGGAGGAGTTGTATACCTGGTTATCGAATTTAAAAGCATATTAAGTTATTTAGGAGAGTTTAGCCCTAACTTTCATATTTGAGGGAGCTTTTGTCTCGTATAGAGAACATTAAATAATATACTAAAATGTATCTTTACACGTAGTTTTATAAAAAATGCACAAAAAAATCTCTTACATTAAACCCTGGTAAAATGTGATCATCTATTAAATATTATCTTTTTATCTGGGGTTGTCCGGTCCAGGGGAGTGCATATAAGAGGGAAAGAGGAGAAAGAGTGTCTTGCTCAGACTCTCTTGCATGAAAGAGGGGTGTTTAAACTAAATGGTATGTTCTCATAGCCCTTGAAATTGCTCTGCCTTTGTTGTTCACATAGTTTTTCACAGTGCTTTTTAAATAGGCTTTAAGATGACCACCATAGTCTGAGACCTTACCACATTTTCTCACACCAACGGGCCATATTATACTTGAGCAATATACAGTTTACTTCTGAAGGCTGTACCACTATATAGTCACTAGTATTGGTAAGTACTGAACACCCTCACTGACTGTTATTTCCTTGTAGAATAAATTGTATCTATCATAGAGCAAGAAACTTAAAAGCACTTGGGTGGATCTGTTTCCTCACTAAATTCTTCTTATTAGGCTTAAACTTAATACAGCTCGGACTTTTTAAAATTATTATTATTATTAAATTGATTGGAGTGACATTGGTTTGTAAAATTCCATAGGTTTCAAGTATTCATTTATATAATACATCATCTGTATATTCTACTGTGAGTTCACCACCCAGAGTCAGTTCTTCCATCACCATATGTTTGACTCCCTTTACCCTCCTCTACCCCTTAAACTTTGGTACCACTAAAATCTTCTCTGTGTCTATGAGTTTCTGTTTCTTTCTTTGTGTGTCTTGTTCATTTGTTGCTTTCAGTTTTACATCCGACATATAAATGAATTCATTTGGTTCTCAACATTTTCTGTCTGACTTATTTTACTTATCATGATAATCACAGCATCCATTCATGTGTCTCAAATAGCAGTATTTAATCTTATTGCTGAGTAATGTTCCATTGGATATATGTACCACATCTTTTTTATCCAATCATCTATCAAAGGACACAGTTTCATGGATAAACATTTTCATATTTTTGGGGGTAGGTACCCAGAAGAGGGATTGCTGGGTTGTATGGTAATTTTGTTCTTAATTTGTTGAGGAATCTCCATACTGTTTTCCATAGTGGCTGCACCAATTTACATTACTGGCAGTGTATGAAGGTTTCCTTTTTTTCCTCCACAGCCTGTCCAACACTGGTTATTGCATGTCTAGTTAATAATAGCCATTCTTACAGATGTGAGGTGGGGTATCTCATTGTAGTTTTGATTTGCATTTCCCTAATAGCTAGTGAAACTGAGCATTTTTCATATATCTGTTGGCCATTTGTGTGTCTTCTTGGGGTAAGTGTCTATTCAGGTCCTCTGCCCATTTTTTTGATCGATTGTTTGTTTTGTGGTTGTTGTTGAGTTGTATGCGTTCTTTATATATTTTGGATATTAGTCCCTTAGTGGAGGTGTTGTTTGCAAATATCTTCTCCCATTTGGTTAGTTGCCTCTTTGTATTGTCGGTGGTTTCTTTTGCTGTGCAGAAACATTTTAGTTTGATATAGTCTCATTTATTTATTTTTGCTTTTACTACCCTTGCCTTTCAGGTCAAATTCATAAAATTTGCTCTGAACCCAAGGTCTGTAAGTTTGGTACCTATGCTTTCTTCTATGCAATTTATTGTTTCAGGTCTTATGTTTAGGTTTTTGATCCATTTTGAGTCAATTTGGGTATATGGTGACAGATAGAAGTCTAGTTTCATTCTTTTGCATGTGACTTTCCAATTATCCCACCATCATTTATTGAAGAGGCTTTCTTTTCTCCATTGTATATTTTTGGCTCCTGTGCTGAAAATCTTCGGACCATATATAGGTGGGGTTTTTTCAAAGTTCTCATTTCTATTTCATTGGTCTGTGTGTCTGTTTTTCTGCCAAAACCATGCTGTTCAGATTTTTCTCACTTTGTAGTATAAATTCAAGTCAGGGAGTACCATAACTCCAGCCTCATCTATTTTCTTAGGGTTGCTTTGGCTGTTTGGGGTCTTTTGTGATTCCATATAAATTGGTGACTTTTGTTCTATTTCTTGAAAAAATGCCATTCGGGTTTTGATGGGGATTGCATTAAACCTGTATATTTCTTCGGTAATATGACCATTTTAAGTGCTGATTCTTCCAATCCATGAACACGAAATATCTTTCCATTTCTTTGTGTCTTCTTTAATTTCATTTAATAATCTTATAGTTTTTAGTGTATAGGTCTTTCACATCCTTGATAATTTCATGTCTGTGAATGTTATTTTTTTGGTTGCAATTGCAAAGGAGTTCTTTTTTTCCTTTTTTTTCTGAAATTCCATTGCTAGTATACAGGAATGCAATTGATTTTTGCACATTGATTTTGTATCTTGCAACTTTACTGCATTTGTTTATTGTTTCTAATAGTTTTTTGGTCGAGTCTTTTGGGTTTTCTATATAAAACATCATGTCATCTACCAAAAGTGACAGTTTAACTTCTTCATTCTCAATTTGGATGTCTTTTATTTCTTTCTCTTGCCTGCTTGCTCTGGCTAGGACTTCTGATACTGTGTGGAATAACAGTTGCGATGGGGGTCATCCCTATCTTGTTCTTGATCTTAGAGGAAAAGCTTTCAGTTTTTCACCATTAAGTGTAATATTAGCTGAGGTTTTGTCATATATGTCTTCATTGTGTTGAGATAATTTCCTTCTATACCCATTTAATTGTTTTCATAATAAATGGATGTTGTTTCATGTCAAAGGTTTTTGCCTCATCTATTGATATAACAACATGATTTTATCTTTTATTTCGTTAGTGTGGTGAATCACATTGATCAATTTGTGTATTTTGAACCATCCTTGTGCCCCTAGGATGAACCCCACTTGATTGTGATGTATAATGTTTTCAATGTGTTGTTTTATTTGATTTGCTAGTATTTTGTTTAGGATTTTTGTGTCTCTATTCATCAGATATATGTTTCTGTAGAATTTTGTTTTAATTTTGTTTGTTTGTTTTGTTTTTTGTTTATTTTCCGTTATCCTTAATGGGTTTCAGTGTTATGTTGGCCTAATAAAATGAGTTAGGAAGTATTACCTCTTCAATTTTTTGGAAGAGTTTGAGGAGAACAAGTATTAAATCATCTTAGAATGTTTGGTAGAATTTACTAGTGAAGCCATCTGCTCCTGATTTTTGCTTTTGGGGAGGTTTAGGATAAATGCTTGAACTTCCTTACTGTGGGATCAGTCTATTTAGATTTCCCAGTTCTTTGTGATTCTGTCTGGGAAAGCTATATATTTCCAAGAACTTGTCCATTTCTTCTAGGTTATTGAATTTGGTGGCTTATAGTCCTTCATCATATTCTTGTATGATACTTTGTATTTCTGTAATATCTGTCATAACTTCTCCTCTTTCATTTCTGATGTTGTTTATTAGAGTCTTTTCTCTTGTTTTCATAGTGAGTCTATCTGGGGGGTTGTCAACTTTATTAATCTTTCAAAGAATCAGGTCTTTGTTGCATTTTTTCTATTGTCTTTTTGTTTTCTATTTTATTTCAGCTCTAATTTTTATTATTTCTTTCCTTCTGCTGAAGGTTTCCCTTTTTTTCTTTCTTTTTCTAGTTCTTTAAGATGTAATGTAAAGTTTTTTATTTGGGATTTTTGTTGTTTCTTGATATAGGCCTATAAAGATAATAATTTCCCTCTTAATACTGCTTTTGCCACATTTCAATAGTTTTGATATGATGTATTTTCATTCTCATTTGTTACTGTATATATCTTGATCTCTCCTTTTATTTCTTCTTGGACCGAGTTGTTCTTTAGTAGCATGTTGTTTAATCTCCACATATTTGTGTTTTTTTTCCTTCTTTATTTTTGCAGTTGATCTCTAATTTCAAAGTACTGTGGTCTGAGAATATGCTTGGTATAATTTCAATCTTCTTAAATTTGCTGAGACTAGTTTTGTGTTCCAACATATTGTCTATCCTTTCTATTCCATGTGCACTAGAAAAGAATGTATAGGCTGGTGTTCTAGGTTGAAGTGCTCTGTAAATGTCAGTTATGTTCATTCAGTCTATGTATCATTTAAAGCTGATATTTCCTCATTGATTTTCTGTTTGGATGATCTATCCATAGCTGTCAGTGGTGTATTTAGATCCTGTACTATAATTTTGTTTTTATCACTTTCTCCCTTTAGTTCTATTAGTAGTTGCTTTGTACATTTGGTGCTTCCTGATTGGGGGCATGTATAGTGATAAGTGTTCTATCTTCTTGTTGCATTGTCCCTTTATCATTATGAAATGTCCATCTTTGTCTCTGGTTACCTTTTTATCCTGAAGTCTGGTATGGCTAAATCCAATTTTTCTCTGGATGCCATTTGCTTACAGTATCAATTTTCACCCTTTCTCTTTGAGTCTATATTTGTCCTCCTAGCTGAGGTATGTCTCTTAGACGCAGCATTAGGTTGGGTTTTGTTTTTAGATCCAATCTGCTGCTCTGTGCGTTTTTATGGCTGTGTTCAGTGCATATACTTTTCGGGTGATTATTGATATATTAAGATTTCCTATAGCTTTTTTGTTTTGTTTTATTTTGTTTTCTGGTAGCTCGGTATCTCCCTTATTTCTTTGTCTTTGTGTTTTTATCTGTTATTTTAGTTTGGTGGTATGCTATGATTTTTCTCTCTGTTTCATTTTTTTTAAAGCTTGATTTTTTTTTATTATTTCAGGTGTGAGAAACAATGTAATAGTTAGACATTTACATACCTCACAAAGTGATAATCCCCCCTCCCCCAATCTACTACCCCTCTGATATCGTTCTATAGCTATTAGAGTTCCACTGACTCTATTCCTTATGCTGTACTTCATATCCTGTGAATATATACATATACATACACACATCCATATATTAGAGTTGACGTTCATTGTTATTCAATTTCAGCCTCAGGTGTATACTGGTTCCTTTTTTTATGTTCTGCATCTCAGTTCTGGGTTTTTATTTGAGTAGTTACCATTAAGTTTACGTAAAATAAAGTTTCACATATACAGTAGTCCCTTTTCTTCATCATGCATCTTATGTCCATTCCCCTTTGCAAATTCAGACCTGTACTCCTTCTTCTTTGATGTTTTTGTTATAGATTATTCTTATTTATGCTCTTAGTTGATTTCTGAGTTGCAGTAGCAAATTGTCTTCTCTCGCTCTCTTTATTTTTTCCCCCTTAATGAGAGCGCAGCTCACAGTGGCCCATGCGGGGATCGAACCAGCAACCTTGGTGTTATTAGTACCACGTTCTAACCAACTGAGGTAACTGGTCACCCCATCTCTCTCTCTCTCTCTTTCTTTTTTTAATCTTTGTTACCCTTTAGGTGATGTTTAAGGGTATATTGACTTATTCTGTGTAGGGGTAGGGGTTGTCATTTCCTCCTTCTGTCTGTCTGTTAGTGATCTTGCTCAGAGTTTTGTATCATTTTGTTTTTGATTCTGGTTGAATAGCCTCCTTCAGTATTTTCTGTAATGTAGGCCTTGTGGTGGAAAATTCTCCCAGCTACTGTATATCTGGGAAGGTTTTTATTCTTCTTTCATATCTAAAGGAAGCTTTGCAGGATATATTATTCTTGGCTGGTAATTTCTTTCAGTAGTTTGAACATTTGATCCCATTCTGCCTGGCTTGTAAAGAGTCTCCTGAAAAATCTGATGATAATCTAATGGGCTTTTCTTTTTAGTTTACCATCTTCTTTTCCGTGACTGGATATGAGTTGGACTTTTAATGTTGTCTTCAGAACTGAACTCTTCTGTGTAGCTAAATACTTACAGTAGTCCCCCTAATTTGGGGTGGGAGGGTTTATATCCAGTGGATGCCTGAAACTGCATTGTTTCAAAACCTGAACCTATATAAATAATGTTTGTTCATACACATATATGCCTTATAAAGTTTATAAAGTTTAATTTATAAATTAAGCACAGTAAAAGATTAACCATCATAATTAATAATAAAATGTAACAATTATAATATATACTGAATACAAATGATATGAATATGGTGTTACTAAGTAAAATAAGGGTTTCTTGAACACAGACACTCTGATACCATGACAGTTAATCTGATAATCCTGACAACTACTAAGTGATTAGCAGACAGGTAATGTACAAAGAGGGATGTACTGGATGGAAGGATGATTCACATCCTGGGTGGGACATACTGGGACAGAGGGACAGAGATTTCATCACGCTCCTAGGAATGGCACACAATTCAACACTTGTGAATTATTTATTTCTAGAATTCTCCATTTAATTTTTTTGTACTGCAGTTCACCAGGGGTAACTGAAACCATGGAAAGCAAAACTGTAGATAAGAGGGGACTACTGTATATGCAATTAAGAAAAAAAAGAGACTGTTATAGGGAGCAGACATTATAAGTTGGCTTACTTATCACCCATTCCCTATTCTTTCTCTATCACCTGGTTTCACTCTATTAGAAGGGCAAAAGTCCTCATCTTCTCTGGCTCTCCTTAAGCTAGAATGGCCATTGAAATATAATCAACTCTGATATTCCTCCTCTTTCTGTCCTTAATATTAGCAAGGTGGTTAGAGCGATAGAGTTATTGTGCTTCCTGGTAATTGCCAGAGAAGAGTATAAGGAATCATAGATGTCCTGGCTCTCATTCCAGTGAAAACCTGACCAACCTTTTACTTAACTACCTACCTTCAGACTACATATTATATTTAGAAAAATAAAAATAGAGCGTATTTTTAGGGCACTGTAGTTGATATTCTGCAGTTGAAATTACTTTTTAATAAAATATAGTCTGACTATGAACTATGGATGTGTGATACTGTTCACCTAGTTCATTAAATAAAGAAAAGCTCAGTCTCTAACCATGAAAGAAAATTGAAGTTAACGGTGACTGATTTTCTATAGCCCAATTTTGAGGAGAAGAAAAAAGTTTCTACTCTTCCAAAGAATTCAAAAAAGGTTATTAAAAATAAAGTTTTTTTCTTAAAAAGTATCCATTTGTAAGTGTTAATGTATTGAACATTTGTTGGTTGACATCATATCATTTATTCCTCCTTTTCCTCTTCCTAAGAGTATGTGGAATTCCCCTCCTATAATGTTTGTGAAGGCTGGATTATTCCATCTGGTTGTAGGGGTGCACTAGGATTGGCTAAATCCAATTAACACCATCTGTTTTCCTGGACAAGATGATTTTTCCAGGTAAGTACATATGAAAAAGTCAGGGCAAGAAGAGCTGATGGATCCAATGGCTTTTATCTGTTTAGGGAAACAGACTCTCACTTTCTTGCTACAGAGGAACATGGGAGGATTTAGTAGAAGATGATAGCAGTCAAGTTGGGAATATAAAGACAGAGGCCATAATATAATAGAGAAAAGTTTAAGGAAAAAGAGCTGAGAGTGAACTGTGTCCTGATTATGTTGTTGGAACCAAGATATCAGCAATCTTGAAACTAGAATAACCCATACACTGTACATTGAAGTGACTTCGAAATTCCCTTTGTTTATAAAGTTTGAAGGAGGTTGATTTTCTATTACTTGGAATAGAAAGACTCCTAATATATACATCATTTGCTTGCTTTATAAATGAAATTATCAAAATAAAAGGGATTGTAATGTTTTTTAATATTGTTCCACTGTTATGTTTCTAACCATTATAGTATTGTGTCCTACCCCACTCCCACTCCCTTTTGCTACATATGACTAAATGAAGGTTCATTCCATTTTCTTGGATAATATGTAGTATTGTGTGGAGACATGCAATAAAATAAGAACTATATGTAACTTCATAAATTGACTGTCCTGTATATGTGTTTTTTAATTTGGAGGTTAAGAAATGTAGGGAGGGAAAATGTAATAAGTTTTACATTTGAAATTTGGATCAAGCTTAGAAATTGCTTTAACCCTTGACCATTCAGTGAAGTCTCCTAACAAATTCACTTTATTTTAAACTTCAGGTGAGAGTTGAAGAAGATGGTTTCTAAGTTCCTGGCTGTGTGGCCCTGCCTTCCACATTTCTTTTGCACAGGCTTTTCATAGATTGAGTCCTGTACGTTCCCTGAGCCAAGATACAAAATATTTGAGTATACCCCTCTTTTTTGAAGGTAAATTGCATAATTGATATTCTTGTTATAAGTCCAATATACATTGTGTCTAGGAATAGTTCTGGGCAGATGTGTGAGCACCCTCACATAAACTCACTCGACTTGGCAGACTGATAGTGGTACATAGCCAGGTTTTTGATCAGCACTGAGTCTGGAGCATGTGTTTCCAAAACTGATATACTTGTCTCATCCCTGGGAACATGTGTTACTCTTATGCAGTCACTTTGTGAAAACCTAGAATTCTGATTCTCAGAATTGAGTGTGAGCTTCACCCAAAAGAGCTTGTAGAGAATGCAGATTCATGCACACCGTCTTCTCTAGAAGTATCTGCTGAGGTGGTTGGAGAACAACAATTGAAAAATATTAGGCTAGAGATACCCAGTTTCAGATACTAGCGGTTTAAAATAGGATATACTGCCTAAAATCTTTACACTCTAAACAAACTTGATTTTAAGTACAATGCACTTAGAAATTCAATTAGACCATGATCTTTTCTTCATATCAGATATAATTAGATAAAGATTCACAATCAGATCACTTTCCTCTCAGAATAAAGCCACGTGGACTGCCCTCTCCTTCACGCTATGGAAGCAACTCCAAAAGATGAGAAAAATAAGTATGCTACTTCTTTTCCTTCTAAAAGGTTCATCCTATTTAAGGAAATGAGACAAGTTGTAAGTACCTGTGATAAAATGGAGAATGTTATGTATTGTAAGAAAAAAAAAATGTTATGGAAGTTCAAAGATGATAGAAAGCATGTTCCAATTGAAGCTGTCCTAACAAATATCAATGTTTTATGCAAATGCTTCTGTTTTGGTGTTTTGTTTTTTTTTATTTGTTTGTTTTGTTTTGTTTTTTAGATAGGTGTACTCTAGGAGTAAGGCAGTCAGCATGAGGCACGAGTGTGGTATAAATTTTCTTACCAAATGGAAACGTTACAGACATTAGCATTACATGAATTCTAGAGATCCAAATCTACCAGAGGATTAACATCTACTTCTTGAAAGTATCATTACTGCTGTCTGGGTTCTCCTTCAAATTAACACTGCCAAGTGAAAAGTATTGAAGAAATTCATGAATTAGCCAAGGAATTTATGAATGGTCAAATTTTTGACTGGAAGAAACAACGGCATAAGAAGTAAAGAAATATAAATTTTTCAGAAAGTAAACTGAATTGGACAAATAAATAGGATGAACAGGCCATGTAACAGCATAGCTGATGAACCATTAGACAGCAAATCCATCAAATGAGGTGCCATTTAAGAATAGGTGATATAGCATTCTCACACCCTAATAGCCTCAAACTAAAAGTGAATGGTCATGCTCAGAGCATTCACAACTGTGTTTCTATATGGAGACAGAGACAGAGAGAGAGGGAGAGAGTGAGTTTGGCATAACAGTCTTCTCAGCTATACCAATGTAAGTGAAAAATTCTTTCCTATACTGTCTTCTTTAAAACAGAAAGATGCAATTTTTAAATTTTTTTCTGTGCAAATCCACGTTTCACTGGTTGCTTTTTAAATATTTTGTCCTCTGACTACTTTATTCATTTATTAAATATTGCAATGAAATCTATTAGAGTCTACCCTATACACAGGAGATTTAAAAAATAGTAAAACATTTTATAAAGATTTCTATATGTTAACATGTAGAGAAACATTTAAAAAAGAGTGTACTAATATCAGAAGTAGATATATAAAGTGTAGTATAGCACAATAGAAAAAAACATAAACAATAGAAGAAACTGTAGGAGGTGGGGAGACAGGGAGCCAGCAAATAAAGACTGTAGAAGACTTCTCAAATAATATATATGGAAAGAAGTAGAGGGGAAAAATATGTACGAAGTACTAGTGTCATGAGGGATATTTGGACTCTGGATAGTGATGGCAGAAAACCTGTACTTGAATAAAGATGTGTTTGTTTTTGAAGTTTTGAATTATTTGGTAATAATTAGTTAGGATGGTTTTATTTTCAGTCATTGTAATGATTTTAGAAGCTTTGCTCTAGATAAGACATTTGACTTGTATCAGTTTATAAATATATCATGGGTCCATGTTGATTATTAATTATGATTTCAGCGAATGCTATTATTCATAATGGGATTATATAAACATTATATCTTAGTCATTAACATGCAGTACAAAAAATTAATATTAACCTTCAGTAAGAAAAAAACTATGAATAGGGGATAGAATGATCTAAGAATGAGAAAACAATGCTTGCTAAATAATAGTATGTTTGTCCCTTCTAGGAAATAATATTCTCTCATGACTCAGCATATTGTGTCACATTTCCTTTAAATTGTAGAAACAAGTTATATAGTTCCATCTGCAAAAATACATGTGTGTGTGTGTGTGTGTGCATTGATATTAGCTTTATAAATTTCTCAATAATGATGATAATTCTGTGGAAAAAAATTGCTGAGTATCATCCTAGAAAGCAGAATTAAGAAGAGGAGAAAACAAAGTATTGCCACAACTGCTAACTACAGAATACACAAATTTTTCTTTGCTTAAAATTGTAAGTTTGGCATAAATATGATTTTATCTTTCATTGCTTACATGTACTATTAAATTTTTTGTGAAATGAATCACAAAGACGGATTATTTTACTTTTATTTTTTAATTTTTTTTTGGTGCAACAGCCTGCATAGGAGGCATAATGTTCTCTACATAGTAGTGCTTCCTAAGTGATGTGATTTTGTAAAGATACTTTCCCTAGATGCTAATGTGGATATTATTATGATGTGCTTCTGGTGTGTGGGAATTTTAATAATCCAGATAACATGATTCCCTCTATGTTGAGAGTTCAAAATCTATTTTTTAAAACTCTTTTAGATGGAAAAAAGAAAGATGTAACAAAACGTAACTTTACACATCAACTAAATAGAAAAAGAACAAACAAAACCCAGATTTAAAAGAATAAAGAAAACAAATATCAGAGCAGATATAGATGTAATAGAGACCAGAAAACAACACAACATATAAAAACAAAACAAAACAAAACAAAAAACAAAAAACTAAGAGCTGTTATTTCGTGAAGATTAAATAAAGAGATGCATCTTTATCTAGACTAAGAAAACAAAAGAGAAGACTTAAATAAAATCTGAAATAGAAGAGGAGGCATCACAACTGATACCACAGAAATGCAAAGGATCATAAGAGATTATTGTGAATAATTATATGCCAACAATTGGATAACCTAGAATACATAGTTAAATTTCTAGAAACATACAACTTAACAAATTTTTATCTGTAAGAAATAGGGAATTTGAAGATCAACAATGAGTAAGGGGATTGGGTCAATAATAAAAAACCTCCCAAAGAAAATAAAGCCCAGTACTAGATGGCATCCCAGTGAGTATTATGAAATGTTTAAAAACAAAAAATCAATGTCAATGTTTCTCAAACTCTTGCAAAAAAAAAAAAAAAAAAAAAAAAAAAAAAAAGAATAGAAACAAATGCTTCAGACCTCATTTTATGAGGCCAGTGTTTCAGTGTTTCCCTAGTACCAAAGCCAGGAAACCTCACTACAAGAAAAGAAATCTAACAGTCAATATTCCTGATGAATATAGATATAAAAATTCTCAACAAAATACTATCAAACCAAATGCAATAGAAATTTGAAAGGATTATACACCACAATCAAGTGGAGAGTTTATTTCTAGAATGCAAAGATGGTTCAACATATGCAAATCAGTAAGCGTAATATACCACATTAGTAGAATAGAAGATAAAATTTGTATGATTATATCAATAGGTGCTGAGAAAACATTTGATAAAATTCAACATACATTCATGATAAAAATGCTCCAAAAAATAAAAGGAACATAACCTCAGCATGATAGAGGCCGTAGGTGACAAGCCTATAACGTCACACTCCAAGGTTAAAGGTTAAAAACTTTCCCTCTAAGATCAGAAATAAGGCAAGGGTTCCCACTGTCTATCACCACTGTTATTTGAAATAGTGCCAGAAGTCCTAGACTAAGCAGTTAGTCAAGAAGGAGAAACAAGAGACACCCAAATCATAAAAGAAGAAGCAAAATTGTCTATTTGCAGATGACATGATCATATACATAGAAAAGCCGAGACTCCACTAAAATCTGCTAGAGCTAATAAATGAATTTGGTAAAATTCTAGGAAACAAAAATCAACATAAAGAAAATAGTTGTTTTTCTATACACTAAGAGTGAAATATCTGAAAAAGAAAACCCCATTTACAATAGTATCCAAAGTAACACAATACTGAGGAGTAAATTTAACCAAAGAGATGAAAGATCTGTATACTGAAAAGTATAAGACTTTGATGAAAGAAACTGAAGAAGACACAAATAAATGGAAAGTTACTCATGTTCATGGATTAGAAAAATTAATATTTTAAATGTCCATACGATCCAAAGTTATATACATATTCAATATAGTCTCTGAAAGTCTCAGTAGCATTTTTCACAGAAACAGAAAAATAAAACTTCTATGGAACGACTATAGACTATGAATAGCCAAAGCAACCTTGAGAAAGAAGAACAAATCTGGATACATCACACTTCATTTGAAATTATATTACAAAGTTATAATAGTCAAAACTGTGTGGTACTGATGTATATGTCGACAGGCCAATGGAACAGAATAGAGAGGCCAGAAATAAACCCCTGCATATATGGTCAACTAATATTCAATACGGGAGCCAAGAATACTTCATGGGGAAAGGATAATCTCTTCAATAAATGGTGTCAGGAAAACTGGATAATCACATGTGCAAGAATGAAATTGGACCCTTATCTTACACCACTCACAAAAATTAACTTGAAATACGTTCAATACTTAAAAACAAGGCCTGAAACGGCAAAACTCCCAGAAGAATACATAGTGAAAATACTCCTTGGCATTAGTCTCCACGATAATATTTTTGGATATGACACCAAAATCACAAGCACTGAAATGAAAAACAAATAAGTGGCACTGGATCAAACTACAAAACTTGGCACAGTAGAAGAAACAATCAGTAGAAGAAAATTTGGCACAGTAGAAGAAAACAAAATGAAAAAAAAAACGACCTGTGAAATAAAATATTTTCAATCCATCAATCTAATAAGGGATTACTATCTAAAATAGGTAAGGAACTCATGCAACTAAATCACAAAAAGTACAATCTGATTAAAAATGGACTGAAGACCTGAATAAACATTTTTCCAATACAGACATACAATGACCAAAAGGTACATAAAAAGATGCTCAACATCACTAATCATCATGGAAATGAAATGCAAAACTATAATGACACATCACCTCACATCTGTTAGAATGTCTATCATCAGAAAGGCAAGAGATTACAAGCATTGGTGAGATTGTAGAGCAAAGGAAATATGTGTGCATTGTTGGTAGGATTGTAAATTGGTGCAGCCACTATAGAAATCAGTATGAAGTTTCTTCAAAAATTAAAAATTAAATGACCATATGTCCTAGCGATCATACTTATGGGTATATATCCAAAGGAAATGACATCAGGGTGTGGAAGAAATTTATGGACTCCGATATTTATTGCAGCATAATTCACAATACCCAAGATAGAGAAACAAGCAACTGCTCATCAACAAATGAGTGGAGAAAGAACGTGTTTACTATGGAATATTATTCAGCCGTGGAAAAGGAGAAAATTCTGCCATTTGTGACAATGCAGATTGACCTTGAGGGTATTATGATGGATGAAATGGGTCAAACAAAGAAAGACAAATACTATATGATCTCAGTTTTATGTGGAACCTTAAAAAGGCTGTATTTGTAGAAACAGAGAGTAGTAGAATGATTGTTCTCAGGGGCTGGGAGATGGGGAGTAATGGGCATGTTTGCCAGAGTTACAAATTTCCAATTATAAGACAAATATGTTTTGGAGATCTAATGTACAGCATGGTGACTGTAGTTAACAATATTGTTACATACTTGAAAGTTGCTAAGAGAATAGATCTACATGTTCTCAACACACACACACACACACACACACACACACACACACACACAAAGGTAATTATGGCAGTTGTGAAGTAACCCTAACATGGTAATCATTTCATAATATATGTGTGTATTAAATCAGAATGTTGTACATCTTAAACTTGCATAAGGTTATATGTCAATAATATTTCAATAAAACTAGAAAAAAAGGGCACTTCGAAGGTGACCATAGTGATATTCAGCAATTTGGTATGTAGCACTTTTTCTAGGATGAGTTCGCAAACTTAATTGTCTGACTTTATATGATACCAATACAAATAGTATCCATTTTTCCTTTTTTACCACTGCATTACTCCTTGTGATATGTGATATACAGGGTTGATATAGACTGATGTCGTTAATGAGAAGTGACAAAAGGCAATAAGATACCAGGTTCTATCAATGCTAGATATGAAATGGAAATCTGTACAAGTTGAATTCAAAGGAGGGATCTTTCATTTTAGCTTTTGTTTATCAATTAGGAAAAATATGTTCAGATGTCAGTGAGTTTTATTGTTGTCTCTAAGTCTTAAAAAATGCATGTAAAACGTTTCATATTTGAAAAACTGTCTTTATCCAGTATTTTTTAAAAAGTCACCTAATTAATCCCTATGTTAGTACAAGATTTTACTAAGGAGTTAACATTTATATAGGTTGTATTTAAAAATCTATCAGTGTGCCTACAGGAATGTATTATTTTGGGGAAAATTTAGATTATTCCTTGGAATATTATTATATGGCACACAATAAGAAGCATTGCACCACTAAATTTATCTATTTGAATATTCTTGACACGTTAAACAAATTACTTGAGAGTATATCAAACTTAGAAAATGGTCTCATGAACCAGGGAATATCTAAGTAATATTATATTAGGCATGAAAATCTGGCCTAAAGTGTAACTGCACATAAGAGAACACTTTTAAAAATGGTAGTAACTTGTTCAGTGAAATGACTAGCCAGTTGTCAGAGTATTAAATTACTATTCAGAAATAAAAATAGTGAATCGGACATTGAGTCAGCATTTGGTATAAGAACAATAATTAGATCAGGGCTTCAGGGGGGAAAAGATGTTTTAAAAAACCAATAGTAAATCTTTGTTCTTTCTGACTCATTGAAAGATAGCAATGGGAAGTAACTAGAATCTTTGATGTGTTTAGGTCAGGAGGCTCATTTGATCTATTGGTGGCTCAATATAATATTTATAAAGGTAGCAACAAAGGGCACGACTCACTGTAACTTTTCAGAAAAAAAGTAGTTCCTTTACTTTCTAAGTTTAGGAGATAAAGTAGAGCACAACCATATCAACTGCAATTGTTGATCACATATTCCTTTAATATTGTTTTATAATAAGGTTGTGAGGACAACAATAACACTGTATGTGTTTCTATTTTACCTCCATCATTCTATTTGAAACACTGTAGAAAATGAGATTTCACAAAATAGCCAATTTGCTTTTTGATTTGGTTGATAATTTCTCTTGATTGATATTGCATTGGTTTTATAAATGAATTTAAGGAAAATTTAATATCTTAATAAGGTCATGTCATTTCATTCATGATTATGGTATATCTCTTTATTATAATTACTTCATTAAAATTGATTTATTTTTTCTAATTCTAAAGATAAACATCATTACTTAGTTTAATTTTTAGTGCATTATTAACAGTTTTGGTGCATTTCCATGGCTCAGTTTTTCTTTTCTTCATGACAGAGGCATATATTGGTTACACATATTGATTTTTTTTTATTAAAGAAAGAAAATATTTATATGCAAAATAAGTTAACATAAATGAAAAAGACATTATTAGAGCAAAATCAATTAAAATGTATTGATTCTGAAATTCCAATTTCAGGAATAAATTCTGAGAGTATAAAGAATGAAGATGTTCATTTTTGTATTGTTTATATTAGTAAAAATATAAGTACAACCAAATTATTTAACATCAGAGAATGGTAAAATATGTCATAGTGTATCTATATATCAGAACATTATGTAGTTGATAAAATGAATGATGTATATGTGAAAGTACTGATAGGTCATACTGTAAGAAAAGTGTAAGTTGCAAAATGGTACAAAATCTATGATCTCCTAAAAACTGTATGCATGTTTACACGTATTCTCCAAATTGTTAATCTTAATCACCTTCTAAAGTATAGTATCCAAAGAAATATTTCACTCTTTGATTTGTATACTCTAAGTTATTTTATTGGTTGGATGCTAGCTAAAGATCCAATGGTATTCAATTTTGAAAATGATCCCACATGGTTGTTACCTTAAAATATATACGACTCCAATAATGTGGGGTATATCTTTCCTAAAGTTTAACTTTCAAAAAATTAAATTTAAAGAAGATGATAACATTATAATATATAATCAGAAGAAACAGAAATTTGATACACCAATAATTACAAATTTTTTGGAAATTCAGTATGTTAATTAGCATAAAGCTCAGACTTCTTTTTTATCAAAGTAAAATATCTCTATAGAGAATTTCTCTTGCTGTTCTCTCTTAAATGTCTCCTCAGGTTTGCACTTACCGCTCACCTTCACAATAATAAATTTATGTTCATATTAGATATCTCAATACTTGTATCATTAATGGAGACTACTTTATTATTTCATATAAGTGTATACTTTTTTTTTTTTTATGACCGAAAGATTGCATACTCAGAGAGGGCACTTATGAAGTGTCCTCTCACACTGCTTTTCACAGCACTGGGGATACCTAGCTGTACTAAGAACACTTTAGGTTAATGGCAGCAATCATGTTATACCAGCACTGTCTGTCCTCCAATTTTCAGACAAGTTATTTCTACCAAATATCATTTATTATTTTAGATATGTTATTTTTGTTTTTATTTTACACGAAGAATACATCCCTTTTCAGTACAATATAATTTTCAAGATAAGAGATGTATACTTCTTCAATGGCCTTTTTGTTTTTATGGCTTGTTTGTTTTTGTTTTTGTTTTTGTCTTTCTACTTAGTGGTAAAGTGTAACTTTGTGGAGTTTAGGTGGATTTTATTCTTCATTTGATGAGATTCTATAATTTTTTAGATGTCAAACAAACAAGTTTCATGAACTTTGAGCACATAAACTATTTAGAAAACAATAAACATTCACTAGAAGATCTATGCTGGTTCCCATTTTTATCTTATGGACTTTTTCCCCATTACTATGTGGCTATCATTGTTATATGAATAACTGTTCTTTTAAGTTTCAGTGGTATAGAGTAGGCAGTGTGTTAAAACCGAGGCCTTAATGTCTGTGCTATGAATATTTATATATTTTGACATTTGGGAAGAATATGCCTTTCCATTCTGTAACCCCTAGCACTCTTTTAGTTGATGTATTTCTAAAAATGGAGCAATTTATTTATACTATGTCACTTTGAACTTAAGGGACACATAACCTACCTTTTCACAGGCATAAAATTTAGTCTTATTTCTACTGCATGAATTATGCTTAGAAGCTGTGGAGTCACAGAATGCTTTAATGCTTTCTGTTTCTACATTTGTTTATACTTAGGTAGGCACATTCACAGAAATGGAAGTGATGTTGAGAAACTGCAGAATCTATATGCAGAAAGACATCTTAAGTATATGAAATAGCACTTTCTTTGTTAGAATTTTCAGAAACAGAGCATCTCCAAAGTTATTTAGGAAATTTGCTTATGTTTCACCAAATACTATATCAGAAAATGATTCTTCTGATCTAGTGTAAATCTTTTCTATGTAGTTTGTATTTTTTCTCACATCTTTGAAGAAAAAGGGGGTCCTTGTCACTTTTCATATAATCCCTCCAAGAAACAATAACAATATCGCCTATAGGGTTTCTCTTCACTTCTGATGAATGAAGCTGTCCTAAGTCCTTTTTCAATATTTTCAGTCAAAGGATTAGATTTTCATGAGAGGAATATTCCAAGGCAAGTAAATAGGTTACATACTGATGTTAAAGGCTTGCAAACATTACTGTAAAGTTTATAGATCTGGAATTTAACCTGTGTATGTTTATACTTTCTAGTTCTTTAAAGTTCAAGGCTGTATGGGTAGGGCTTTTATTTTTTTACTGAAATAAAAATTATGAAATACTAAATGCATACTCATAATGTGCATACAATAGTCCCCCCACCCCATATCTGCAGTTTCACATTCTGCTGTTTTACTTATCTTCGGTCAACCTTTCTCCAAATACATTAAATGGAAAAATTCAGAAATAAACAATTCATAAGTTTTACATTATGTGCTGTTCTGAGTAGCATGATGAAATTTCAAGCCATTCTGCCTGGGATGTGAATCATCCCTTTGATCAGGGTATCCACTCTATATACACTACTGCTGGGTAGTCAATTAGTAGCTATCTGAATTATCAGATCAACTGCTGCATTATCACAGTGCTTGTGTTCAAATAATACTTATTTTACTAAATAATGTTCCAATGTGTAAGAGCAGTGATACTGGCAATTAAGATATGCCAAAAAAAATATAAAGTGGTTCCTTTAAGTAAAAAGGTATGCGCATATAAGCAAAAACATAATGTATAAAGGGTTCAGTACTATCCAAGGTTTCAAGTATACATTGGGGGTTTTAGAACATATCCCTCACAGATAAAGGGGGTATAATATGACTATGTAACCAACACTCCATTCAAGATATCAAATATTACCATTACCAGAGATCATTCCCTCATACTTATTTCCTGTCAACCCTTACCCCATGGGCAACCACTGTTCTGATTTTCAGCACCATAGATCAATTTCCCTGTTATGAAGCTCGTAACAAGAATATGTATTTCCTCTTTTCTTAAAACTGCATAAACCATTTTAGAGAATCACCCATGTTGTGTATATCACTAGTTCATTCCTTTTATTGCTGCATATTCTATATGAATATACCAATTAATCCATTTTCCTATTGAAAGACATTATGGTTATTTTAAGTGATTTGGTATTATAAATAAAACTGGTATAAACATTTTTTAATTGTCCTTTTGTATATATATGTTTTCATTTCTTTTGGGTAAATAACCAGTAGTTGAGTTGCTGGATCATAGAGTATGTATATGTTTAACTTTATAAGAAAACACCAAAGATCTCTTGAGGTATTTAAATTATTTTATGTTGTCATCAGCAATGAATTAAAGTTTTAACTAATCTCCATCCTCACCAATATTTGGTGGTGTTAATTTTTGTGATTTTAGACATTCTAGTAGGTATAAATTGGTATATATTATGGGTTCAATTTTCATTAACCTAATGAATGATTTTGAACATATTTTATGTAAAGTGCCTGTTCAGTTATTTTGCATATTGGTTTAATGGATTATATGTCTTTTTCACTATTTAATTATAGGAATTATTTGTATATTCTGGATACACGTTATCATATTATTGATAATATTTTCTTCCAGTATGGA
Source organism: Rhinolophus hipposideros (assembly GCF_964194185.1). Classification (NCBI taxonomy): domain Eukaryota; kingdom Metazoa; phylum Chordata; class Mammalia; order Chiroptera; family Rhinolophidae; genus Rhinolophus; species Rhinolophus hipposideros. The sequence goes on from NC_138053.1 coordinate 29,142,734, forward strand.
CTTCCTATTTATTAACTTGTTAACCTAAAAATAAAAAGCCTTTGAAAGTGAGACACAACAAACATCCATTTGAGATAAAAAAGAATAGCTATTCAGGAAGCATTGATTCAGGCAGAAGGCCTTATAATGTTCTGATATGGATATGAAAGCAAATTGTATTTATGAGAAAAGGAAGGGGAACAATTGCATCAATAGAAGGAAGGCATTTCTATCCGTACAGATAATATAACAGTGTTGTTTATTCTAAAGAATGCTTTTAATTTTTAGTTTGATAGCCATCAGCCTGGTAATCATAATATCTGATTTCATGTTATCCTTGTAAATCGTTATTTAGGACACAAGTTTGTTTTAGGCCCAGTCCAAATGTTATTTTGCCCTGTTTTAACATTCCAAAGATTTATGGCATAAGACATGCAAACCAGTTCCTCTGGTATGGTAACTCCAGCTCCATTTTGATGTTGTTCCATTTATTACTTTTTACATACTTAATGATATTTCTGAGGAGCAGAAGTTTGTTTAATGATGAAATTTAACTTACAAATGTGGTTTTTTTACAGTTGGCACTTTTTATGTCTTATATAAGATAAAGATTTGCCGACCCAAGATCATAGCTTTCTATTCATTTGAAAATGTCTTCATTTATTCAATTATCTTTACATTTATTTAAATTTTATAATCAGTTTGTAAATTTCAACTCCCAAAAATTCTGCTCACATTTTTATTAAAATTGAGGTAAATCTATACAACTACTTATGGACTAGTGCCATAATATTTTTTTGTTTGTTTGTTTTTTTAATGTATAACGCTACATACTTCTACTTAAAACCCAGTAGTCTAACCAATATTTGTTGTTTTCAGAAAATTTTATAATCATTCATTATATTTTTCCTAATCTATTTTTGATGATAGTGTACAGGAGTTTTAAAAAACTTACATTTTTCAATTTTTTCTGGTTTACAAAATGTGAATTCCCTCCCCTCCCCTCCCAGTTTTAAGTCCTGGACATCGCTAAATTCAATTTTTTTAATTGCCTGTTTCATAGAATTTTTAGGTAGACAGCAATGTCACCTTCCAGTAATGATAGTCATACTTTGTTCTTTCCATTTTTATCTGCATTTGTTTTCTTGGTTTATTAAAGGTACTGAAATTCTGATACAATGATGAGTAGAATTACTAAGAATGAGCATCCTTGACTTTTGTGATCTTAGAGGTACAGTGCTCAATATTTTACCATTATGTATAATGTCAGCTATAGATTTTTCTTAATGAGCTTGACAGATTGAGGAAATTCTATTCTATTCTTAGAATTGTCAATTTATTTTGTTTTTTTTTTTTTAATTCATGAATGGGTATTGATTTTGGTAATAATGCTGTTTATACATCTATTAAATTTATCATATTGCTCTTTTTCCCTTTATTCTGCCAGTAGAGTGATTTACATTAATAGACTAATATATGTTCATCTGATACTGCATTTCTTAAATAAGATCCATTTGATCATTTGATGATATCATTTATATATATAGTTGGATGCAATTTGGTAATAATTTGTTAAAAATTTTTGTGTTTTTATTCATAAGGAATATTGGTTATTCATTATCTTCTCTTATAATGCATTTGTTAGGTTTTCATTTCAAGGTTTAGACAGCCTCATAAAATGAATTTGGAGAATTCTCTCCTCTGCCAATTTCTAAAAAAGTTGAATAAGAGCAGTAGTATTATTCCAATATATATGTTTAATATGATTTACTAAAGAAAACATCAGTGCTTGAATTTTCTTTTAGAGAATGTTTTGTGTTATAATTCAGTGCTTTAAATTGATAGACTGCTATGCAGAATTACTATTTCTTTTTGTTTACATTTTGGTAAATTGTATTTTTAAAGTAATTTATTCATTTCTTCTGTTGTATTAATTAGCTTAAAATTGTTTTAATATTGCATTATTGCACTCATTATTAGTAAGATTGGCAGTAATGTCTCCCCTTTTATTTCTGATATCATTAATGTGTATTTTTATATATTTTTTTATTTTGTTTTCTTATTCAGTCTTTATCGAAGTTTGTCAGTTTTAGTGATCGCTTCAAGAAATCAACTTTGGCCTTGTGAATTTTCTGTACTGTTTGTTTTCTACTTCATTTGTTTTTGTGCTTACATTATTATTTCCTCTGTTTTATTTATATTGTTTTAGTTTATTATTTTTCTAGCTTCTTAGAGGACTATTAGCTTATTGATGTTTTAACCTTTCTTATATTCTTTTTGTTATTTTGTTAAGGTAAAATAAACAAATAATTGTATATACTTAAAGTGTACAGCATGTTACCTATAGTTAATAATACTGTATTGTGTAATTGAAATTTTTTAAGAAAGCAGATCTTAAGTATTTTCACTATACACACACAAAGATAATATGATAAATATATGCGAGGTGATGTATGTTTTAAATAACTTAATTGTGGTAATCATTTCATAATGCCTACATGTATCAATTATATCCTCACAGTGTACACCGTAAACCTTTCTCCTATTCTAGTATAAGCATCAGAGCTCCAAAAATGCTGATATCTTACTTTTGCTGCATTCCACAAACTATGATTTTACTGTTGTTATTCAAGTTAAAATATTTTGAAATTTCTCTTGTGATTTCTCCTTCATCCCTTAGGTTATTTTTAAATATTTTGCTTAATTTCCAATTATTTGGCATTTCTTAGATGTTTTCTGATCATTAATAACTAATGAATATATGCTGTAGTCAGAAACATGCTCTGTAATATTTTAGTATATTTCAATTTATTGAGATTTATTTTATGTGCAGCATAAGTCCTATGATAGCAAAATTCCATCTACTCTTGAAATTTAGAATGTGTATCCTGCTGTTATTAGTACAATATTCTGTTAATGACAGTTGAGTGAAGTTAGTTGATATTGTTGAATTTCCGTTCCTTTCTTCCATTGTGCTGGCATTGTCATATATTTTGTAAGAATTAAACTGCAAAATAAAATATATTACTTTTATATTTGAGACTTTTATTTTAAAGAGATGAAGAGGAAATACTCTTTTATATATCTTCTTGTATTTCTTTTTCTCATACTCTGTTTCTTCTTGTAGATCCAAGTTTCCAGGTTGGACAATTTCTTGTTGTACAAGTAGGTAAACTAGTAAGAAATGTTCTCATTTTTACTTATTTGAAAATATTGGATTTTAATTTTACTCAAACATAGTATTTTTTTTTCAACTTGATATGGTTTCTTTGAATTCATTTAGTGGAATGTTGAATTGTAAAATTTTGTAATAATTATCAAATGTTGGAATTATTTGCTTATGTAACAATTGCAAGCATTGTTCAAAGTGAACATAGTGGAAAAATACAATGCAGCCATCATTTTAATATCATTTTAAATTTTAACTAATGGAGACTTTTAACTCTGACTAGCCACTAGTTCCAAATATTCTGTCTGTGTAGAATGATAATGCAACTTTTCACAGACATGTGAATGAGCTGTTAAATCTATTAAATTAAAACTAAGATACCTCTGGTCACACATTGTACCTCTATTCAGGTACAATAATTTTTTCAGAAGTCATTGTATGGTAAATATATATTGTATGCATAAATATATTCCTCTGGTCTCCAAACAAGTTTATGCAGCTCTTTAGGAGAATTATTTTACACGTTTCCCTCTTGGTTATAGAACTTAGGAATTGAACATAGAGTATCTCTGTTATGGGATATCTGTCTTCTCATGAATCCCTAAAGAGGTGTGACTTCTTACAAGTCACTTAACTCCAGACTCAATACACAGCAGTACAAAATCATGACAAATGAGTTGACTAACGATTATCAGATGCAGTGGAAAGGCAAATTTTGTATTTATTTTTACCATCTCCTATGGTTTAGCTTAATGCTTACAATACCTTTTTTCCCTATAAGATTAGATAACAAACCTAGAATGTTATTAATAACATGGTAATAGAAAACTGATACTTAAATGAGATGTCTTCCACAAAGCTTTCTTTTCCACATGGACTCAAAAGACATTACAGCTTCCTTCATGGAGAAGGTATTTTATTGCACTGCTTCAAATAATAAATGTTGCCTTCCTCATATTTCATTCTATATATTTTTCAAGCCAATTTATCTAATTTCCAATTTTCATCTTGAACGCTCTGACCTTTCAGAACATTAGTTCGTTATGAACTAAATATTTCTATTCCCACTCCCCATTCATAAGTTCAAATTCAAACCCAAATTTAATGGTATTAATAGGTGAGGGAGGGGTCTCTGAAAGGTGATTAGGTCATGAGAGTGGAGCCTTCATGAACATGATTAAGGCCCTTATTTATTTATTTATTTATTTATTTAGGCTTTTCTATTTAATTTTAAATATTTTAATTAAAATATATCTATTATACAATATTGTATTAGTTTAAGGTGTACACCACAGTTATTCAACACTTACATGTCAAAGAATTGATCACCATGATAAATCCAGTGAACATCTGACACTGTACCATGCTTTCACAATATTACTGACTATATTCCCTATGCTGTACATTACATCTCCATGAATTATTTATTTTATACCTGGAAATTTGAAACTTTTATTCCCCTTCACCTCCTCCCCTTTTTATTTTTTTCAATTACAATTGGCATTCAATATTTTATTAATTTCAGGTGTAAAGCATAATTGTTAGACATTTATTTCATTCTAGATATTTCTTTCAGTATTTAAGAAGTATCCCCCTGACTAGTCTAGTAACATAGTTATTACCGTATTATTGACTATATTACCTATGCTTTACTTTTCATCCCCATTACTATTTTGTCACTACTAATTTGTACTTTTTAATGCATTCACCTTTTTCATCCTTGACCAAACCCCCTCCCATTTGTCAACCCAATAATTCTAGTAACCACCTGACATCATTCATAGTTAGTACATTTTTGATTATATTCCTTATGCTGCACTCTACATCCCCATGACAAATTTTAACAAAAATTTGTACTTCTTAATCCCTTCTTCTTTTTCACTCATCCCCAACCCTCCTCCCATTTGGAAAACATCAAAATGATCTCTGTATCTATGAGTGTTTCCGTTTTGTTTGTTTCATTCTTTACATTCCACATATAAGCAAAATCACATTTCACGTGTCTTTCGCTATCAAACATACTCCAATGAGCACAATACCCTCCATGTCCATCCATGCCACCACTGATAGTGAGAACCCATTCCCTTCCATAACCTAGCAATATTCCATTTTATTATGTACCACCCACTCTTTATCCATTCATCCATCCACAGAAACCCAGGCTACCACCACATCTAGGCCATTGTAAACAATGCTGTAATAAACATATGGATGCACATGTCCCTTCCAAGTGGCGTTTTGGGTTTCTCTAGTTAAATATCCAGAACTGGGATTACTGGATCAATCCTTCTTTGTCACATGTTATATATTTGTTTTAAAATGTGTTTTGTCTGGTGTAAGTATTGTTACCACAGCTTTTTTATTTATTTGTTTGACTGTTTTCATTTTCATGAAATATCTTTTTTTTTAATGTCTTTACTTTCAGTCTGCATGTTTCTTTTGATCCTAAGTAAGTCACTTGTAAGCAGCATATGTAAGAGTTTTGTTTTCTTATCCATTCAGCTTCCCTGTCTTTTGACTGAAACATTTAATCCATTTACATTGAAAGTAATTAGTGACATTAATAGATATGTAGTTATTATTCATTTATATATATTATTCATTTTATTATTCATATATGTATTTAAATATAAATATATTTATATATATAAATATATATTTAATTAAAGTTTATTGGGGTGACAATGGTTAGTAAAGTTACAGAGATTTCAAGTGTACAATTCTGTAATACATCATCTATATATCATATGTTTACCATCCAGAGTCAGCTCTCCTTCTATGTATTTGATCCTGTTTACCCCCTTATCCTTTGGTAACCACTAAATTATTATCTATGTCTATAAGTTTTTGTTTATTTGTTTGTCTTGTTCCTTTGTTGCTTTCAGTTTGAAAGCAACAAAGGAACAAGACAAATAAATACTATTCATTTTTGTTTTCTTCTGTATTAAAGAAGTCCCTCTAACATTCCTGATAATACTGGTTTGGTGGGGAGGAACTACTTGAGTTTTTCCTTGTTTGGGAAGCTCTTTATCTGTCTTTCGATTCTAAATAATAACTTTGCTGAGTAATCAGAGTAATCTTGGTTGTAGGTGATTGTTTTTAATGACTTTGAATATTTCCTCCCAATCCCACTGGCTTGCAGAGTTTCTGTTGAGAAATCAGCTGATAGTGTTATGGGGGCTCCCTTGTAGGTAACTAACTCCTTTCCCTGTTGCTTTTAAGGTTCTCTCTTTGTCTTTAACCTTTGGTGTTTTAATTATGATGTGTCTTGGTGTGAGCATTTTTACGTTTATCTTGTTTGGGACTCTCTGTGCTATCTGGGCCTTTATATTTATTTCCTTCACCAGGTTAGGGAAGTTTTCAATCATTATTTCTTCAAATAGGTTTTCAGTGTCTGCTCTTTCTCTCTTATCCTTCTGGTACCCCTATGATGCAAATGTTGGTACACTGGATGTTGTTCCAGAGGCCCCTTAATCTATCCTCATTTTTTTTTTTTTCTGTTCTGATGGGGTGCTTTCTGCTACCTTATTTTCTAAATTGCTGACTTGGTCCTCATCTAATCTACTGTTGATTCCCTCTACTGTATTCTTTGTTTCAGTTATCACATTCTTTACTTCTGACTAGTTCTTTTTTTTTATGTTTTTTATCTCCATTGTATTGCTTCCTATGTCTTTTCTGAAGATTTTGCTGAGATCACTGAGTATTCTTATAACCATTCGAAACTCTGCATTTGGTAGATTACTTGTCCTCATTGTGTTTAGTTCTTTTTCTGGAGTTATGTTCTGTCTTTTACTTAAGACATGTTTATTTGTCTCCTTATTTAGGCTGCCTCTCCGTGTTTGTTTCTATGTCTTAGGGAGGGCTTTTATGCTTCCTACTCTTAGTACAGTGGACTTATGTAGTACATGTCCTGTGGGACTCAGTGGGGCAGTCTCCCTGGTCACTAGAGCCAGGTGCTCCAGGTATGTTCCTTGTGTGGGTTATGCATGCCCTCCTATTGTATTTTAGCCTTGGTTGCTGTTTGTACGTCAGTTGGAGGGATTGATCCTCAAGCTGATTGGTTGTGAGGACTGGCATTGACTACATTGGAGGAGCTGTGGTGCAAGGGCTGAGCACACAGAGCAGGTTTTACTTTAGTGGGAATCTGGTGCCTGCCCAGTCTGCCCTTTAGCTGTGTCATCCTTGGAGGCATCAAGTTGGTGGTTTGGCCCAGTCTGAAGCTGTTCACTAGGACTGCAAGCTCTGGGGATTCCTGGGAGGTGACCCATTTTAGGCCAAGTTCAGCTCCTGTCTGTTCCCTGCAGGGCTACCTGGCATGAGCCACAAAGCAACCCAGAGATGGGCATCACACATGCTATGCTTGGAGGTGACTTGAAAGGCAAAGCCACAAATCAAGGTCAAGTGTCATTTATGCTGGGCTTAGGGATGTTTAGCTAGAGGTATGGGACACAGGAAAGCCAGATGCTGCTTGCTGGGTTTTGTGAACCTTTGAAAGATTTTAGGAAAGTCTACAGTGTGAGCCAGGGAGACCTTTTATACAGAAAAAAAAGTGGAAGTGGCTTTATTGTGCCCAAATTTAGGTGGGATTGGGTATGAGAGAATAACTAGGGTGGAGCAGATGAAAGATGATAGCCAGAGTGATGGAGTCTCAGATATTGTGTCTGACTTTCTTTGCTTGCAAGGAGGTGGCGGCCTCAACAAGGAAACAATGGCTTTTGCCAGCTCCTCTGTTGTGGAGAAAGCTGCCTCTCCAGACCTCACCCTGAAGGTAGACAATTCAGTTCCTCCCTATCAGTCCCTGGTGTCTTTTAAGTTGCTGCCCCAGCACTGGAGCTCAGAGCTAGTGAGTTTGTCAGCAAAGAAGTCTGTCAATGGGCCCCTGGACTGTAGCCACTCTCCACCTCATTCAGCCACAGTCAATGCTGGTTTTCACTGCCAGAAGCTATGCGGACTTCTTTCTCTGGCACTGGAACCCTGGTCTGGAAAGCTGGTATGGCTTTGGGACCCCTCACTCCTTGGGTGGGACCTTCACAGCTGAGATATCCCTCCTGATTTTTAATGGCCAAACTTGTGTGTGGGACCAGCCAGTTTTGTGTCTCTGCCCCTCCTACCAGTCGCAATGTGGTTTCTTCTGTTCTGTAGTTGTAGAGCTTCAGTTCAGCTAGACTTCAGGAGATTATCAAGAATGGTTTTCTGTGGCTTAGAAATAATTGATGTGATTCTGAGATAAGGTGAGCATTGTGTTTACCTAGTCCTCCATATTGACCAGAAATTGGGATTATAAAGGAGACCCTCAAGAGCTCTCATATCATTTCTGTCATGTGAGGGAACAGCAAAAAGATTCTTGTCTATGTACCAGGAAGCAGGTCTTCATCAGACACTAAATCTGCAGGAGCCTTAATCTTGGACTTCCAACCTCCATAACTGTGGTAAATAAATATTTGTGTTTTTATAAGCCACTTAATACTATATACTTTTCATATAGCCACTTAATACTATTTTTGTGGTAAATAAATATTTGTGTTTTTATAAGCCACTTAATACTATATACTTTTCATATAGCCACTTAATACTATTTTTGTGGTAAATAAATATTTGTGTTTTTATAAGCCACTTAATACTATATACTTTTCATATAGCCACTTAATACTATTTTTGTGGTAAATAAATATTTGTGTTTTTATAAGCCACTTAATACTATATTATAGTACATATATATATATATATATATATATATATACATACATACATATGAGTATATATGAGTACTACAGTATATATGAGTACTACTATATATATTATAGTAGCCTCAACAGACTAAGATAGGGCCATTTTCAACAACATGGCTTAGATGTTTTATCCATAAATTTGTGATCAAAAGAATGTACATTTTCGTCATATTCTAATGTAATTTTGCCATACACCACCAAATTTGTGGTGATATATCACCATAGGCAGAAGATTCACCTCAAAGTCTTTTTTGCAAACTTCTGGAAGCCCCAGAAGTAATGTTAAACTATGTAATGTTAAAAATAATGCATTATAAAATTTTTCAGCCCCTTTACCATCTATAAAAATAACTTGAAAAATGGCCAGTAATGGATATGCTCATACAAATTAATTGTTTGCTTTTAGTGTAGGCATTGATCACTGACTTTGAAAAGATCACACAGTTGAGTTTTATATCTAGTTTAACATCAGCTATTATTAAACTTGAAGATATTTTCATAAATCAAGGAGATGATTGATTTCATATTCTGCCCAATGTTATAAAAATGGGATTTACATAGCCATCTTAAGCCTCAAACTCAATATCCTAGTATATAATTATTAATTAAGACATATTCTGAAAACTTTTTTTTCACATTTCAAGCTGTTTTCTGTCCTAGGGTTAACCATGCACTTGATTCTTAATAGGAGAATGCATAGTTGGAGGCCTGAAGAGTAACAATAGCAGGATAAATAATAGCAATGATCCCAAATAACTTATTTTTGATGTGAGGGGATTATTTTTATATATGAATTACAGTTCCTAACACTTAATATTTAAATATAGTTTTCTAATTAAAATATTATTTACATTCTATGTGAAAATTTTACTTGTTTCTTTCACAAAATAGCACCTCACTGTGGTTTTCTGGACATGTCACAGTTATCATTTGCCAATGAGTCTTTATGTTCTCTCTAAAGTACTACATTTTTTAAGATAATCCTGGGAAATGGTAAGGAGTATTCTTTTAAAAGGCTACTCTAGATGACTGGATTAAGAAGCTGTGGTACATTTATACGATGGAGTATTACGCAGCCATACAGAAGAAAGAAATCTTATCATTTGCAACAACATGGATGGATCTAGAGAACATTATGTTAAGTGAAATAAGTCAGAAAGAGAAAGACAAGTACCATATGATCTCACTTATATGCGGAATCTAAAGAAAAGAATATGTGAATGAACTAATCAGAGACAGTTTTGAGGGCACAAAGAAAAAACCGAGAGTTGTTAGATGGGCGGGGGCGGGGGAGGTTGGGGATAAGGGGAAAGGTGAAGGGATTAGGAAGCAGCTGGTAACCACAAGATGGCCTCAGGGTTTTCTGAAAATTAATTTGGGGAACTTATTCAATAATGTCGTAAAGATTTTGTTGGGTATCCGATGGACATGCATCCTATATGGGAGACCACCTCAGAGATAATGTGGATGCCTGATCATGGCATTGTACACCAGAAGCTAAACATTAATGAATGCCAACTATAATTTTATATATATAATGTGATGGCTGGGTGTGAGGTCCGAGGGATAATGGATGGGGGGAGGGGGGTTCACAGTGTGAGGGATATAAATAATGAACGTCTAAGTATTACCTTGTCTTGTACACATGAAACTAATTAAAAAAAAAAGGCTACTCTACCTCATTAATTATGTTTGGAAAAAAAATTATATACAGCCTTTATAAAATCAGGAAAACATTTGATGGGAGCAAATATTTACAAATCATGTATCTGATAAAGGGTTAATAACCAAAATAGATGAGGAACCACTACTCTATACAAAAATTCAATCCAGTTAAAAATTGGGCGGAGGAACTGAATAGTAATTTTCCAAAGACATACCAAAGGCCCACAGGGACGTGAAAAGGTGGTCAACATCACTAATCATCAGGGAAATAAAAATCAAAACCACAATGAGATATCACCTCATACCTATTCGAACGACTGCCAAAATAGACAAGAAATAACAAGTGTTGGTGATAATATGGAGAAAAGAGATCCTTTGTGCACTATGGGTGAGAATGTATATTGATGCAGCCTCTGTGGAAAACAATATGAAAGTTCTTCAAAAAACTAAAAATCTGATTCAGGAATCCCGCTCATGGGTTTATATCCAAAGGAAATGAAGTAAGGGTCATGAAGGGATAACAAATTCCCAGGTTCGTTGCAACATTCTTTACATTATCCAAAATATGGAATCAATCTAACTGTCCATTTATTAATGAAGTATAAAGAATATTTTCAGCCATACAAAGATGGAAAGCATGCCATTTGTGACAACATGGATGGACCTTACGGGCATTCTACTAATAACACAGAGAAAGACAGATACTGTATGATCTCACTTATATGTGGAATCGAAAACAACCAAACTCATACAAACAAATAATAGATTGGTGATTGTTTGCAGTGGGGTGGGGGGAAATGGGTGAAGTGGGTCAAATCATACAAAATTCCAATTATAAGATAAATGAGTCTTGTAGAACTAATGTTAAGCACGTTGACTACAGTTAACAATACTGTATTGTGTGTATTTGAAAGTTGCTAAGAAAATAAATCTTAAATGTCTCATCACAAAAATTAATCTATGAGGAGTGATTATGTTAATTAAACTGGTAATTATTTCACAATATATTCATATATCAAATCATTGTGTTATACACCTACACTAATTAGCACAATGTTATATGTCAATTATATCTCAATAAAAAGAAAAAAAATCGAAAATTCCCATAACACTTGAAGAGTATTCTCAAAAGGAAAACATTTTACAATTTGTGTTTTTGATTAATCTATTTTTTGCAATCTTAATTGGAATAATGGATTGTTTGTTAGAATTTTTTCTTAAAATGGTTTCTGAACCTATCTGTATGCTTTCAGATTGTATTTTGCTTTGGAAATAATGATTGTCTTAGAATAGGATGGTTAGTCTTAGAAAAAAGTAGTTATCTATGGTTTTTAAAGCTCTGCCATTCCTAAAAAGTTAATCTTGTATACTCTGTCATAGTTCCATGCATGCAACTCATGCAGCTATTTGGTAAAGAGGACACAGTCAGATCTTGGAATGAAGTATTTTGAATCATCGTTGTATTTTTCTTTTATTGTTCTTTGTGCTTGAGACCTTTCTCTTTCAATTATATGTTCAAATATATTGTGATGTGACAGGTGGCAGTCCCACCTTCCTGTGTTCCATCTGATTTGAAATAAGTGGCACTGAGACGCTGGGTGGCTCATCAACGACTCCCATATATCTTGGTTCAGCTTGAAATATGAATTCTTAAATGGCAGTCACTTTTGAGAGACATCACTTATCTGATCTAGTGATTCCAATGCAGTCACAATTTCAGTCACAACTAAGCAGCTTATTGTTTTTGCCATACATTAGAACAGTTTAATTTTTGTCACTCAAAAACTCTAGCCCACTCCAGGGAGCTACAGAAATGATTTCATGATAATTAGCAGTTTTTGGCAAATAGAGTGTTTGCTAAACACTTTCTGATCAACTCATTAAGAATCTTACATACTTGAAATATTTCTGTACTGGTGGATCTTACTAAAAATAAATCTATTCAGTAATGTATGAGGGCTGGAGGTTGCAAGGCAAAAGGAAAAGCATATCTTTTTAATTCAGATTTTCTTTTTTAAAAAAATCTGCTGGAATATCAGAGTCACAATAATGTAATGTTTTTTGGAAATTTTATTTTTGATCTATTATTTTGTGTCTTAAGCCTGTCTCTCCTAAAGTGTACCCAAGAAATGATTGGATATCATCTGAGAAGTCCATGAGATTTGAAAATAAATCTATACTGTATAAAATTTTTGAATAATTCTTTAACAGAATTAAGGGTAATATGGAGTTTCCATTTCTATGGTCTGATGTAAAATTTTACTCTAGGTGATGAATAGGAAGTAAAATATGAATTGAATTGAGAATAATATAAGAATCACTCTGTGCACTAAAACCCAGTTTGGGTGGTGTGTGGGTGCTGTGTTTCCCCCAAAATAAGACCTTGCTGGACAATCAGCTCTAATGCATTTTTTGTAGCAAAAATTCATATAAAACCCGGTCTTATTTTACTATAATATGAGACCGGGTCTTATATAATATCACATAATATAATATAAGACCAGGTGTTATACAATATGATGTAATATAATATAATATCAAGTCTTATATTAATTTTTGCTCCAAAAGACCCATTAGAGCTGATGGTCTGGCTTGGTCTTATTTTTGGGGAAACACGGTACCTATGATATACGATGAAATATTTGAGAAGTTAATGCAAAGGATATATAAATCATATTCATACATATGTTTTCCCCATTTTTGTGCATATAGAAATGCCTAATTTTAGTGGGAAATTATGCATAGCACAAGAAAAGCAATTAAAAATATGTATTACATCATGTTTATACTGAATTACTTTAAAATACAAATAATCTTAAGAAACCAGACCTTTTTGTTTATGGAGTTAGCTAACTAGTTTAAATTTAAAATATAAAGATATTTCTATTGGAATTACCATTAAGATCAGTTTGAATGTATTGAATCATTATCTTTAAATCCCACAATCAAGAAGAAGAGATCCTTAATTTAGGCTTGAGAAACAATTTTCATTTATCAGAATAATGAGTCAAAATTCAAGTAATTATTTTAACCTGTAAAGAACAAATTAATTAGGAAATTTCAATGAATTTCCTTGGAGTCTTTGAGATAACCCCTTTCCTGAGTAAAAAGAATAGGAAGCTATTCATACATAATGGGATTTTTTTTTAACAAATGATTATTTGTTTCCTGCTAATTGATCTGTTTCTATGAGTTCTTATTGCTATCAATTCCAAAAGTCATGCATTATATGACATTTTCAACAAAATATTATGTTATGATTATTAATTGTTTAGATTTCTGATAAAGATAGCTATTTCTTTTGAGGCTTATAGAATGTTAATTCCAAATTGTGTAGTTAGAAGGTGAAAAAATAAAAAAACACATTTAACATGTAATTTTGCAACTTTAACTTTTTGTAATAAATAAAACTAGTCATTTGATTATAATCACATATGCCCTGCTGGCCATCCACTCCGTTTTTTCCCACTAGGTTATAATTGCTTTTCCCCTAGGAATATCCAAATTTATGCCTTCCTTGCTCTTTTCACCAACTCTTGAACATTAACATAGTGAAATACAAAACTCCACATGTTAACACTTGTGCATATGAGTTCATTGCTGAAATAACTAAGTTAGTTTTGATGCCTTTTTGTAAGCACACTCAAGCAATTTCTAACATAGAAGCATTCATTCAATTATAAATCTAATGAAAATCAGACACCAAAATAAAACCAAATTCTGAAGATGCAATTAATCATGATGTCCATCTTAAAAAAAAAAAAAAAAAAAAGAGAGAGAAATGCTTGGAGGTGAAAGATTTGTTATTTACTTTTAATTTCAGTAAATTATCACCATTTTCCATCTTTGAAACCAGAAGTTTAGATTATCATGAACATTTGACAATTTGTAATTGAATGCTTTCAGGCTAAAGAGGTTTTGCTCTTTCATTTGATGAATTGTGTCATGCCAGAACCTGGCATGCATTTAGTTGACCTTTCTCCTTAACTCTATTCATCTTAAACCCCTCATCACATGAGTGATGGGCCGTCATGATGTGATGGAAGACAAAACTTCAAAAGGAAAGATGCATCACCTTGTCAGATAAATGCAAATCAAAAATCCTTAAAAAAAATGTTTAGTGAGTTAGAGAACAACTTAGTCTAAATTAAGTTGTAATATTGAAAAGTAGAACAAACTTTTAGATCAAAGATTACTATTGGAATAACTCTAATTATAAATGAAAATTCAGAATGATTTTTATGCTCTTTCTTATAAAATGGGAAAAGTGCCAAGATATAAAATTTGCCTAAGGGAAAAATGATGTCATAGTGAAATAAAGTTTGACTTAGGGTGTATGTGTGTGTGCACATGCGCACGCACACACACACACACACACACACACACCCCTAAATTTTGGGGTCATTTATTTAAAAAAAAATCTCTCTTTATAGGGAGATACACAAAACTTAATTTATTTGGGGCCCCTGATACTGCTAAGAATTTTGGTGCAAGTGAAGATGGGCAATTTTATATTCCTTGAGCAGAATTTATCTATCTTCTCACAGAAGAGACATCACTGAGATGAAGGAAGGGGTAGATTGCCTCATCTTTGGTAGGTCATTCATCTCACATCCAAGTCTTTTTTATTACAAAGTCCTGAAAGAGTCTCTGCTTTGTATGTTTATACCAATAGACAGAGGCCGTTCATATTGTAAATCAATGAACTAGTTTCTTATTTTGGCAGGATGAGCAGTGATTTAGTGGTGGAATATGAGCAGAATAAAGACATTGACCTGACACATTTATATCCCTTCCTGTGTGAATAAATTTCTTCTATCTGTGGAAGAACAGAGAAATTTGAGAGACAAAATAATCACAAGATAGAAATACTACTGACATGGAACAGAAGTAGAGAGAAGTAAAGAGACCAGAGTCTTCTTTCCTACAAGATACTGGAATCTGAGAATTCTTTTTCTATAAGAGCACAGCTACACACACACTCACACACACACATGCACACACATACATGCACACTAAAGTAACCTATATTGGCATTAATATTTTCTTTGTTCATCTGTGTATTTAGCAATCTAAGCCATGCATTTTTTGAATAATAAAGCAATCACACACAAAAAATAGACTCAACAGTTTCAAAATTTAACATATATGAATACACACACTTTGGAATAATTAATGTATTAATGTTTTCTATTATGATTGTTTCATCTATTTAATTTAGGTCATTAATTCTGTCCAATTCTCAGTTCACAAAATATACAATTCTTGTTAATCCAAAGTAAATTGGTGCCGCCATTATAAAAAACAAAATAGAATTACCATATGATCCAGCAATTACATTTCTGGCTATATATCTGAAGGAGATAAAATCACTGTTTTGGAGAGATATCTGTCCCATGTTCATTGAAATATCATTCACAATAACAAAGACATCGAAACAACCTATGTGTCCATCTGTGAATGAATATATAAAAATGTGGTATATATACACAATAGATATTGTCAACCATGACAGAGGGAAATCCTGCTATCTGTGATGACATGGATGAACTTGAAGAGAAAGACAGATAATGTATGTATCTGTGTTTCTCTTCGAGTTCATCCATTTCATCACATTATGGATGTATCTGCGATGACATGGATGCATTTATTCTTAGTGAAATAAACTAGACACAGAAAGACATACATTCTATGAGCTCTTTTATGCAGAATCTCAAAAGTTAAACTCATAGAACCAGAGAGTAGAATGGTGGTTGCCAGGGTCTGGGGCCTGAGGAAAATAAAAAGATATTAATCAAACTGTCCAAATTTTCAGTTATGAGTAAGTTCTGAGTATCTAATATACAGTATGGTGCTTGTAGGTAATAATATTTTATTGTATCCTTGACATTTGTCAAGAGAGTAGATCTTAATTTTCATTACCACAAGAAAAAGAAAAAAAAAAGAACAGGTAACTATGTGAGATGATGAATGTGTTAATTAACTTGATAGTGATAAGCATCTCATAATTTATAAGCATATTTGGGTGGGGTGGGGGCAGTGAGGAAACGGAATACACAAAACAAAAGAGCAGATTTTCAAATAAGAGGTGTATTACAAAGGCAGTAATGAAACTACATGTTTTCTTTAAATGGCCCAAATAGTTCCATTACCACTGTGAATAAACCACTTACCATTGTGGTTAGAAAAGTTTATTTTAGTAATTTCCATGCTTAAGGCGTCTCACTAAACAGTGATTCTGTGGTGGTAACTTTTTGATGTGTCTAATTATTCACAAGACTAAGCCTGAAACTTGTATTACATATCATTTTGAAATAAGTATTCAAAACACAATATAGATATACACACACATATTAAAATAGTGGTGAAGAATAGAAAAATTGGAATACAGATTATCATAAAACATATTAATTGGGAATAATTTTTGCTGTCAAGTTTCTTTTTTAACAAGTATTTTCCAACTTTATTGTTTTAACATTTCTAATGCAGGCAAATGGCACTAGCAAAACTTTCAGAATTTGTCTAATATTTTCTAAAATTGTTAAATATTAGTTACCATAGCCAAGAAGCAGTTCCTCTGTGTACATATTTTATAGATGTGTAACAATATCAAAGAACTCTGGCTTTTAAGTCTATATTTCTTTTTGAGGCAGACAAAAAGAAAAAAAAAAGATTCTCATTGTTAGCTCATCTGGAAACTAGTGCAAACCTCAGGACATCCTGAGTTTTAGCTGGCCTCTGAGAATATTTATAAGAACTGATGAAATTTCATCATTACAGCTCTCAGTGATTGAAGCCAACATCTCCAATAAACCTCTATTGAACTTTGTGCTGAGGTTATGAGCCTGGTGCAGAGATAATTTGGAGTAGGGTAGGAGTATTTTGTTTTGGTCATAATGATTGTTTGGTCAAAAAAATGTATGCTTATAAAATAATGGGACTGAGTTTTCTTTCTAGTCTCATAAAACTTATACAACTATTTATAAAATTACAATGAGTTTTCAATATTTTAAGCATAGCCATCTTGACGAAATAAGCATACATCTATTATTGACAACTTTAAAGAGGACAATATATAATTGTAATTTTTGCTATGCTAATTGGAAAGCTAGCTTCAGTAACTTATAGCCACATTTGGTACACAAAGTTATGTTAAAATTTTCCGTCGGTACTATCTTAAATGTTTACACCAATTCTTCGTACCAACTTAATACTACAGGATTCCTCATGGGAAAGAATTATTAATTATTTTCTATTGAAATGAGAAGGTAACTCTAGTTACATGTCCCCATGACCATTGAAACATGATAGAAAATGTGATATTCTGTTTTCAGCTAAATGCTTGTGCAAAAAGAAAGATTTTTATCAGCAACTGTATTATGTTTAATTGATTATTTTATTGAAGAATAATGAGGTTTATTATTATTCTTCTCAGGGGAAACAAGAAGTAACATTCAAGCAAATAAGTGAATTATCTGTAAAATTGTCAGGGAAGGAACCTATATTTTTATGTGTGTATATATATATATATATATATATATATATATATATATATATATACACACACATAATGAGGAAATAAAAATGGAAATGTGAAAAGCTCTCATATAAGAATCTTATAAAAGTGTGGGCTTGGTCATTGTCTACTCTAAGACCTTTATAATATAATCATAGATAATTGTTTGACATTAAGTTCTTTTTTTTTTGTCATTTATTTGATGAAGTTAAGTTAGCTCTATCTGTTCCACTAAACAGTGAAATTTTTTTTCTGGAAAACAGCTGCAGAACACCCAAATCTCCTTCAGCCTTCACAATCAATCTTCTACATTTTCTGAATGAAATATGTATATAAGTGGTATTGACACTCATAACATTTACTATAGAAAATAATTCCTGTCCAAATCAGGTCCCATCTTTCTCATGTCTCAAATTTCAGACACATTTCACATTGGTCACCCTGACATTCATCTTCTCCTGACCTCCTGACACAAATTTGAACCTCGATAATCCAGTTAATGAGTTTTATTTTAGATCCCAATTACAAATTTTCTTGTATCTTATCAGGATCCATAATATTTTAAGGCAAATTTCTCTTGTATATCTGGCAAACTATGTGTGTAATATTTTCAAATAAGGTTATCAGCACTTGACTAGAGATGCAGGTTGATGAAAGAAAGCAAATGATCACTTTGACAAAAGAAAGCACAGAAGCAGCTGGTAACCACAAGATGGCCTCAGGGTTTTTTGAAAATTAATTTGGGGAACGTATTCAATAATGTTGTAAAGATTTTGTTGGGTATCCGATGGACATGTGTCCTATTTGGGAGACCACCTCAGGGATACTGTGGATGCCTGATCATGGCATTGTACACCAAAAGCTAAACAGTAATGAATGCCAACTATAATTTTATATATGTAATGTGATGGCTCGGTGTGAGGTCGGAGGGATAGTGGATGGGGGGAGGGGGGTAAAAAAAAAAGAGAGCACAGAAGAAGCCTCTTTGAAATGTATCATGCTCGATGGCATAAGAGATTCCCAAAGACCACATTTAGAGAAATAACAGTAGTCAACAGAAATGAGTTAGTATTCTTATACCTGGAAATGTTAACAGGGAAAGGACAAAAATTTTTAGGATTCAGGAATTTGAATGGTAGTGTAATAGATATAAACAGGTAGTAGAGTCATTGATGGTTAAGATTTAAAAAATAAATGTAATGAAAAAAATGAAAAGGAAAAATCCACATAAATATTATAGTACAAAAATAAAAGGTTTTATTGACTTGTAATGGTGGTAACACAAGGGTAACGTATTCTAACTGGGACAGATCTCTTCCACAAGACATAGATAATAAAACAACTAGTGTTTATTGTCTTTACTTAAGACAACTTTCTAAGGACTTTTGTTACATTAATTCACTTAATAGTCATAATAGACCTACCAGGTAACAGCTGATAGTTCCCAGTTTTACAGATGTGAAAACTGAAGCTAATAACATTTCTAAGGTCAGCAAATTAGAAAATGGCAAACCCAGGATTTGAACTTGGCAATTTACAGTCAAAGTAGCACTCTTAACTATTATGTTACCATACTTCCCTTTAAATGCACGAGAAAGACAAATATGTAACCTGGGAATATCAATAAAGTATGGCAAAGCTATAGTGGAAGGTTGCAGAATGTTCTATGGCAATTCAGAAGAGGGATACCTACATGATCTTAGAACTTACTTTTAGAAATAAGTAAACTTAAAATGAATGACAAAAATAATAACAAAGTACAAAATATAGAAAGAAGTAATTGGACATAAAGTGTTCTAACATTCCAAAATTATCCTGAGAGTAATGAAAACAAATTAAATTCCACCAATAACACATATTTTAATACATACTGGATATAATGTAATTATGTAGTAATCTCTTGATAATCCTTTGAAAGAATAATAAATAATAGAAAAAATATTTATACAATTGCTTCAAACAGAGGATATCAAATGGCAAATAAACATCTGAAAATCTATTTAGTAATCCCAAAGAATTTTTATTTATTTATTGGGGTGACAATTGTTAGTGAAGTTACATAGATTTCAGGTGTACAATTCTGTATTACATCATCTATAAATCCCATTGTGTGTTCACCACCCAGAGTCAGTTCTCCTTCCATCACCATATATTTGATCTCCCTTACCCTCATCTCCCTCCCCCCACTCCCCTTACCCTCTGGTAACCACTAAACTATTGTCTATGTCTATGAGTTAATTCTACTTATAGATACATAGCTGACAGGAATATATATTTGTGTGTGTGTGTGTGTGCGTGCGCGTGTGTGCGTGTGTGTGTGTGTTTGACCAAAAACACACTTAAAAGGATTACAAAATACTTTCAATAGACCAAACAGGAAATAAGCTAATGTCCATCTATACTGCGGTAGATAAATACACTGTGGTATAACAATACAATGGGATTCTATTAAAAAAATGAGAGTGAACAATTTACAACTAACTACATGAGTCTCACAAATGAGTGTTGACTGAAGGAGGTCAGAAATAAAGTATGTAAAAATTAATTTGCAGTGTCAGATATATAGTCAGAATAATAGTTATCCTGCGAGTGGAAACAAAGTGATGAAAAGCAGTTTATACAAATACTCTGTGGTACTGTTAAGGCTGTGTTTCTTGATCTGTGTGCTGGTTACACAATTTGTTCCATTTGTGGAAAGTTTTAATCTGGGTACTTGTGAACTGTTACTTATTGTATGTGTTTTATGACTATTTTATTTTAATTAAGCATTTACATAAATTTAAATTTCATAGATGGAATTAGACATAGTAGAACATATTCTCCAAGTGTGGCAAAACATAAAATGTCATTTTTGTTTAATTAGTTAATTAATTAATTATTTTTTTCTATTGCAGTTCACATTCAATATTTTAGTTTCAGGTGTACTACATAGTGGTTAGACATTTACATAATTTACAAAGTCATCCCTCTGATAAATCTAGTATCCACCTGGTACCATACATAGTTATTACAGTATTATTAACTATATTCCCTATGCTATACTTTATATCCATCCCCATGGCTATTTTGTAACTAGCAATAGTACTTCTGGTCCCCTTCTACTTTTCCACCCAGACCCCTAGTCCCCCTCCCATCTGGCAACCATCATTTTGTTCTCTGTATCTATGAGTTTGTTTCTGTGTTTGTTTGTTTGTTTATATTCTTTAGATTCCACAGATAAGTGCAATCTTATGGTATTTGTCTTTCTCTGACTTATTTCACTCAGCACAATATCCTCTAGGTCCATCCATCTTGTCACAAATGATAAATTTCATTCTTTTACCATTGGCCGAGTAATATTCCATTGTATATATGTACTACATCTTCTTTATCCAGTCATTTATCGATGTGTATTTAGGTTTCTTCCATATCTCGGCTATTGAAAATTGTGCGGTAGTGAGCATATGGGTGAATATATCTTTTCTTTCTTTTAATGTTTAAAAACAACTTTTCAATTACAGTTGACATACAATATCATATTAGTGTCAGGTGTACAACAAAGTGATTAGACATTTATACAACTTATGAAGTGATGGTCCTAAAAAGTACAGTAGTCATCTGACATCATAAATAGTTATTACAATACTACGGACTATGCTATTCTCTATGCTCTACATTCCCATGACTGTTTTGTAGCTTTAAATTTGTACCTCTTCATCCCCTCCCCGCCTTTAACCATCCTCCCAGTCCCACTCCCCAATCTGGCAACCATCAAAATACTCTCTGTATCTTAAAGTGTGTCTCTGTTTGATTTGTTCATTTATCCTATTCTTTAGATTCCACATTTAAGTGAAATCATGGCATTTCTCTTGCTCTGTCTGAATTACTTTACTAATTCAGAGTAATTAGTAGAGCAGGTCCATCCATGTTACCGCTGATGGCAAGATTTAATTCCTTTTTATGTCTGAGTAATATTCCATTGTATATATGTACCACCTCTTCTTTATCCATTCATACATTGATGGACACCCAGGTTGCCTCCATATTTTGACTGTTGTAAATAATGCTGCAGTGAACATGTGGATGCACAAGTCCCTTCAAACTAGTGTTTTTTTAGGTTTCTTCAGATAAATACTCAGAAGTGGGATTACTATATCTTTGTTTGTTTCTTGTGATAGCCTTTGTTTTAAACCCTATTTTGTCTGATACAAGTTTTGCTACCATAGCCTTTTTTTTTTCCATTTCCATTTTCATGAAATAATTTTTTCCATCCCTCTACTTTCAATCTGTTTGTCTTTCGATCTGAAGTTAATTCTTCTTATCCATGAGCATGGTATATGTTTCCATTCATTTGTGTCTTCTTCAGTTTATTCAATGTCTTATAATTTTCTGAGTACAGGTATTTAGCCACCTTGGTTAAATTTATTTCTAGGTAATTTTTAATGTAATTGTGAATGGGGTTATTTTCTTACATTATCTTTCTGATTGCTATTGGTGTATAAAAATGCAACCGATTTCTGGATATTAATTTTATATGCTGTTACTTTACTAATTGATTTACCAGTTCTAATATATATATATTCAGGGTTTTCTCTCTCTCTCTCTCTCTCTCTCTCTCTCTGTCTGTCTCTCTCTGTCTGTCTGTCTCTCTCTCTCTCTATCTCTCTCTCTATCTCTCTCTCTGTATATATATAGTCAGGTCATCTGCAAATAATAACAGTTTTACTTCTTCCTTTCTAATTTGTATTCTTTTATTACTTTTTCTTGTATGATACTGTGGCTAGCATGGTATGTTGAATAAAAGTGGTGAAAGTGGTCATCCTTCTCTAGTTCCTGATCTTAAAGAAAACACTTTTAGCTTTTCCATTGAGTATGATGTTGGCTGTGTGTTTGTCTGTATGGCATCTATTGTATACCATGTTGAGGTATGCTCCCTATACTCCTACTTTGCTTATAGTTTTTATCATAAATGGATGCTGGATTTTGTCAAATACTTATTCTGTATTTATTGATATGATCATGTGATTTTTATTTTTTATTTTTTTATGTGGTATATCATGTCAATTGATTTGTGGATATTGAACCAACCTTTCATCTGAGAATAAATCCCACCTGATCATCGTATATGATCTTTATACTGTATTGCTGAATTTGGTTCGCTAATATTTTGTTGTGGATTTTGCATATATGTTCATTAGGTGTGTTGGCCTATACATTTCTTTTTCTTTTCTTTCTTCTTCTTCTTCTTTTATTTTGTAATGTCCACCTCTGGCTTTGAATCATGATAATGCTGGCCTTGTAAAATGGGCTTGAATTTGGAATATGAATCTAGCTTTTTGGAATAGTTTGAAAAGGATACGTGTTAGTTCTTCTTTGAATGTTTGATAAAATTCATGTCTAAAGCCATTTGGTCCAGGGCTTTTGTTTGTTGGGAGATTTTTGATTACTGACTCAATTTCATTAGTAATAATGGGTCTCTTCAAATTTTCTGTTTCTTTTTGACTCAGTCTCGGAAGATTGTGTTTCTAGGAATTTATCCATTTCTTTCAGATTGTACAATCTGTTGCATTATAGCTGTTCATTGTGTTTTCTTATAAGCCTTTGTATTTCTGTAATGTCAGTTGTCACTTTTCTGTTTCATTTTTGAATTTGTTTATTTTGGTCCCCCTTTTTTTTTCATGATGATTCTGCTTAAAAGTTTATCAATTTTGTTTGTTCTTTCAAACTTGGTCTTGGTTTCATTAATCTTTTGTAGTTTTATTTACAACTCTGTTTCTTTTATTTCCCCTCTGATATTTATTATTTCCTCCCTTCTTCTCACATTGGGCTTTTGTTTTTTTCCTAGTTTATTTAGTTGTTGAAATGATTTTAAAAGGATATTATTCATTTTTTATTAAAAATGTTAATAGAAGATAGTCAATTATCTGTACTAGATTTTTTATTTTATGTATATGATGATCGATCGATCTATACATATATATCAGATATATATTATTTGTCCTTTATATAATATGATTTAAGAATTCATATATTAGCTATATGATTATGGGATGGGAAAGAAAATGAACCTCATTTACCAGCATGACCATCAGTGCTAAACGTTTTTAAAACTGTGAAGCCATATATATATATATATATATACTTAATTTCAAAATTAGCATTTATCTAATTGTGAGAGAAGAAAACACAATTTTAACCTTATTTTAAAAACAAATAGCACATGTTTCCTTCAAGTACTGGTACTAAAGTTAAAGAAATGATCAATCTCTCATCTTTAGGATGAGGAGTCTCATGAAATAAGTCTTTTTTTTTTCTCTAATAACATATACTTTCTTTGTTTTCAGAATGAAAACTCAGATTTCTTCCTTTTGGAAAAAAATGCAAGTTGATTCCTAATTTTTGTTAAAATGATCCCTAAGTACCACTAGTGAGCATGACAAAAAAAGTTGCCTCTATATATTCATTTTTTAATTAAGAATAAGTCTTCGTAGGTAATAAATTAATAAAGAAAATGAATGAGAAATAAAGAAGCTTTCTGGAAATGGGCATAGTTTCTAAATATTTTATGTGTGTATGGTACACTTTAGTTCAAAACTGTTTTGAAAATTACCAAAGTTTTAGTTTTCTAAAACTTTTTGCTGTGGCTAGAAGTTCTGTTATAGTTCTTGAGAATTAAGGCGTATGAATTTAAAAGCTACATTCTATTCCCTTGGAATTAAAAGAAGCAGTATGATATTGGTTAAAAGAGAGTATTGTACCATAGTCTTATGAACTCTGTTTCCCTTCTCCTGTTCCCCATGAGATATGTTAGCCAAAGGACGCTGTGCAATATCATATTCGTGGAAAAGTTGCCATCTAGAAATACGAAATAAATAAATGATACATTATCATTTCATTATCATGCTTTAATTGTTTTGTAAAAAAAAATAAGTAATTAGGATCACAATCAGAGGTGAATAGATTTTTCCAAGGATAGAAGAAACATGTTGATAACCACAGCTGATATAGGTAGAATAATGGCCCAAGTATGCTCATATCCTGATCTCTGAGACTTGTGAATATGTCACAATACATGGCAAGTGAAGTTAACCTTCTGGATGGAATTAAGGTTGCTAATTGCCAGGTAGGGTAATTATCCTGGATTCTCCAGGTGAGTTGGATATAACCACAAGGGTCCTTAAAACTGCAAAGGAAAGGCAGAAGATGAGAATCAGGGAAAGATGTGAGGACAGAAGGAATGTCAGAGTGATATGATGTGAACAGTACTTGACTGGCAATTATTGGCCTTGAAGATGAAGAAAGAGGGCTAGGAGCCAAGGAAAATGGGTCACTTCTGGCAGCTGGAAAAGTCAAGGAAAGGGATTCTTTTATATAGCCTTGAGAAGGGAACACAGCCTTGCCAATACCTTGATTATAGCCCAGTAAGAGCTGTGTTGGCCTTCCAACTTACAGAACTATAAGATAATAAATAAATTTATGTCAGTTTTTAGAGTTACTAAATCTGTGGTAATTTATTACATCAGCGACATAAAACTATACAACTCCTATGAGCTATATTTTCCAAGCAGCAAAATAGGAATGTTGTCACAGTCAACTCCTCAAGCTGCATGGGCATGGATTGGGCACCAGGACAAGCGTTCAGCAGTTTGCACAAAGCTGGGTAAGGAATCTCAAACTTATTCCAGTTTATAAAATATAAAACATGCCTCCACAGCACAATGGTGTTGGAAAGCACAAGAACATGCTTCACTGTGCACTGTGGGGGAACTGGCAGTACAAAGATTAGTTCCACCCAGAGCTCCTAATGCTGTCACTGAGGCCTGAAAAGCACCTGCTTACACATCATCTGCTTTTACCTCTGACTTTGGTTATTGGGCAATGTTACAAGTAGTACATTTTGTGCCAATCCAAAGCAGTTCTATTTTCGTTCCCTACAGATCCAGCTCTAGGAGCAGAAGGTCGTTGTGGACTAGCAATAACTTAGTGGTATTTTAATGAGAGATCCATGGAAAAAGATTGAGCTATGAAGTATGGCTTGAGATGAAATTAATTCCTGCTGTTGCAAAAGTAAATGAAGACTCAAGGAAAGGAAAAAAGTTAAATTCTCCCTTGCTGCTGCCTATAATTGTTTCTCTCAGGATACAAATAAAAAAGGGAAAACGTGGATGAGAGTCAAATATGTTGGAAAACTGCTTAAATTTAGTGCTGCCAAGTTGGCATCAGATTGAGCTATCTCTGGTACTCAATTGCCAACACCCAAAATGCAAGCCACAGAGAGAGTAACTTCACACATAGATCCTAAATCTGTAAAAATTGTTCATTCATGAATTGGCAAGAAGTAGATGGGAGAGACAGAGTATATAGAATGAACTTCCAAACTGGGAGTAAATAATTACTGAATTGTAATTTTAGTGGAAAAAATGTAACTTTGTTCCCAAGATCTCTCTCTCTCTCTCTCTCTCTCTCTCTCTCTCTCTCTCTCTCTCTCTCTATATATATATATATATATATATATATATATACACATACATATATATACACATATGTATATATACACATATATACACACATATATATGTATATATATGTATATATATATATAAACATTATATATATATCTATAAACAAGAAAAGGAAGAAAAATATTAGATTCATTCACATGCAGTACATGAATCATTTTCCAAGAAGCAGTATTAATTTTGCAAATGGAAGCCAGAGCATGACATGGTCATTGGATTAATCGGATCCTTACAAAGTAGATCAGATTGTGTACCCTGCCTTAGCAATTTATTTTTCCTCCTCTTTTTCAGTCAAACTAGTGATGGAGGGTAGACTGACTGCTTTAGATAAAATGTCTGAGTGGAGTCTCTGTGAATCTGATTCTTTCCAGGTTCAAAACACTAGGGAAGTGAAAGTGACATTTATGTAGTTTATAACTTATTTTCACTGTCTCTGATTATTTCAGATTGAATGGAGTTATGGAAATATGGGACCTTCTGACATCTCATGACTGATGAACTATAGCTCTGATTTTTATGATGATTGATTTTATTTCTCAATTGTTTTGATTTCTGAAAATTTAAACACCCACTTAGCATGAGATTGATACTGGTTATTTGTCATGTAGAAAATC
This sequence comes from Rhinolophus hipposideros, assembly GCF_964194185.1. Taxonomy (NCBI): domain Eukaryota; kingdom Metazoa; phylum Chordata; class Mammalia; order Chiroptera; family Rhinolophidae; genus Rhinolophus; species Rhinolophus hipposideros. The sequence continues at coordinate 29,169,904 of NC_138053.1, forward strand.
TGACTTAGATTTATGGAATTGCTTGACATATTTCAGACCTACTTGTACGTGTGAATCCCTATTATTTTGTTCATATATGAATTTGGAATAAAACAAGAATATCTGCTATAAGATTAGAATGAGAAGGGCTAGTTCTTATTTTTGGCACCAGTAATTCTGGTGACAGAAAAATAGTATAGTTTATTACATTACTCCCAGAAGAATAGAAGAATGAAGATATATATATATATATATATATATATATATATATATATATATATATATATATCCCTTTTAGCAATATCACATTAATTTAAGAATTACTGCTCTGAGAAGAACCACTGTCAGATCCTCAAATAAGTTTTTAAACAGTCATTGTATGTAATAAAAAGAAAGAAGTGTTAATACTTGGCCCCGGCTATTAAGCAGGTATTAATTATCTGTGATACTTATACATGTCAGTGTGAGATCATCAAATACAAAAGATCTTCACTTTCACTTGAAATAATCATAGGGATTTTGAGATGGAACTGACCTAAGACATAACCTTGCTAACCATCCACCTAAAGTAGGAATTATCAATGTCAATGTCTTCGACAAGTGGTCATGCATTATTTAAATACTACAAGTGACAAGAAATTCAGTGCTTTTTGAGTCAGGTCATTCCATTGTTGAATAGATCAATTTTCTAAAAATACTGTTCTGTACGTTGAGGAATCTGCATACTTTTAATATATACACACACATATATATATATATATATATATATATATATATATATATATATATATACACACACACACTGGTTCTTTATCTGGGCTCTGCAGCTCTATAACTATTGTAGCTGCTAATATCTTTCTCTCAACTTTGTCTCAACATTGTATTACCTTTAATCCTATCTTTGGATATATTTCCCAGAGCCATCGTGTATGTTGCTCATCATGTTTTGGATACACACTAATTTTTAAAAATACTCTTTAAACTTTAGCTTGAAAACTTTATTTGGCTTTTCTAGTGTAGAACTAAGGGTGAGGTACTGGCTTTCAGACTTTTGAATACCGTTGTTCCATTTTAAAGACCATCCTTTTTTATTGTTACTTAAATAGTCTTGTTTTCTTGGGTCTCAGAATACACTTGTGGTCTATTTCATCTTATTCTTTCTGAATTATTGTTCAACAAGACTGCCTCCCTTACCTCCCAGACCTCCATCACACACACACACACACACACACACACACACACACACACACTCATTATTTGTAATTGGTTTTATAAATATGAATAATACTTCACATTTCCCCAATGCCAGGAAATATTATTGCACTTTTTAAAATTTATTGTTTCACATAATGTAGTGGCAGTTATTCCTCTAGCCTAGTATAATTTTTTAAAGTGTGGCTTCTGGGTCTTCAAACGAGTCATCCATTAAAAAAAAAAAAGTTTGACAAGAATGAAGCCAAACACTGGTCTTTGTGACATATTATAGGATTACAATCATTTCTGTTAATCATCATCCTTAATGTAATACTTTTTTATATGATATGCAAGTTTTATTGATACTTGAAATACAAATTTCCTAAAGCAACACATAATGTAATTAAAATTGCTAGGCATTTCCTCAGTATATGTGTTCTGACTTGAGCTTAAATTCCCTTTAATACATGTTGTTTCACCCATTTTAATTTGATGGACCTTTCAGGCCTTGTTATAAACCAGCATATACTAGCTATTCTCACCATTTAGGGATAATTTACTGCATTATCTTTTAGCTGTTTGGGTAATCATCAAGTCATTATCAACTCTAGATTTCCTGAAAGTGTTGTATTTGGTTAGCATCTCTCTTTTCTTTTTTTTAAATTCATCTTTGGATGTGGACACTTCTTTCACTTTTTGTGCTGATTATTTTAAATATTAGCTTTCTGTCACACTTATTGTTTTCACTTTAGTTCACCAATCTTGTTGGTGATATATATTTTTAGAAACATTCTTCTTTCTTCTGTTATTATTCTCTCAGAATGTGTCATTAAAGTCTTTTTTTCTTGATGACACTGAAAAGTAGATTCCTAATATTTAAGATACCCGTGTTGGTCCCTAAGTTATCTCTTTCAACTATTATCATCTAATTCTGAGTTGTCAACTTGTCTAAGACCCCCAATTTCTTTTTGTTTGTAGCTCCAAAGTAAATCTGTTGTTGTCATTGCTTCTTGTGCCTTCCAAGAAATTAAATTTCAAAAAATGAGATTTTGTCCGACGTTCCATTTGATGTGGCTGTTTCTTCCACAAATATCTCCATCTATACCCACAATTGTTGCAGCATTGGCAAATTTTTAGCCTATTTTAGGTGTTCACAAATACTACCTACCATCTAGTTAATTTTACTGCCATAATGGTCTTGCTTACTGAGTCCTTTGTTTTGCAAACTCACCTATGGGTTTATTATACTCCAAGTTTTCTGGACATTTATTCAGATGTATATATTTTTCTTGTGCAATTCTTCTATTAAGTTTGCTTATAATTAATCATGCACACACTTTCTTGGAAATATATAATCAAGAAACCGATTTTACTATATGGGAGAACCAGTAAGGTCCATTAAAAGTCTAAATGAATAGACATGAAAACAAGGTGCAACAGGGAAATTAATGACTTCATAGAAATTCTTGCATTTAGCATTTTCAGGTGATGGAGTGTCTTCTGATGATGGATTTTCCCTCAGTTGCATTTCTGTTGCTTTCTTAAAAATACAATTTCTTAAAGAGATTTGAATAGGAAAAGACTGTGCATAGTTAATATTTGACCCTTACCACACTCTGGAGAATACAGAGATGCAAATATCACTACTACTTCCTTCATGAGAACTTACGCCTTCCTGGATATATGCAGAAACAACAAAGAAAGGCAGTATAAGTATAGTTGGATCCATGGGTTGTAAGCACAGTGCTATAAAGATTCTAGAAAGGATATTATATTTGGTTGCTTTAGATACAGTTTTTTTCTTGTTTTTGTTTGTTTGTTTGTTTTGTGTGTCTGTGTGTTATGGACTGAATTTTGTGCCTTCCCCAAATTCACACATGGAAGCACTAATCCCCAATGTGACTGTACTTAGAGATAGTGCCTTTAAGGAGATAATCAAAGTTAAATAAGGTCTTAGGGTGTGGCCCTAATCAAATAGGACTGGTGTCCTTATAAAAAAAGGAAGACATAACTCAATAACTTTTTGAGCCCATGGAGATCTTTCATCTCCAGATGTTACAGCAGATATAACTGATGAGCCCCACCATCCCCACCTTATTTCATCTCCTGCTTCTGCTGACTCCGTGCACTGTATTTGACTGTAGCACCCTCCGTGACAGCATAAATCTATACCACACAAGTCAAGTGGAACTCCTAGACTTCATTCAAATAAAACTAGTCATGACACCTTTATTTAGAAACAACTTACGATTTTTATACCTGTGATATAACATATATGGGTATATGAAGCTGATGTGTTCATTATAATATATACACATCAGAATTGAACTGGTGAAAAATGGCATCTAAGAACTGAAAATGGTACATACATGTCCAAAGACTATGAAAAATGTTTTACATATATTATCCTATTTTAATCCCAAGAATAATCCTGCAAATCAGGACCTAGGTTTTTCTCCAGTTTACAAATAGGGACACTGAGAAAAAATAAAAGCTTTAGTAACTTGTTAAAAGTCCCAAAGAAAAGCGCCACATTTAGATGTATCTTAAGACCATGGGCTTCACCATCATGGTAACTGATTCGCAAAGGGAAAAAGTGTTAAAATATGATGAATACGTAAAATATGATTAGTTAAAATTACCCAGGCCTTGGACGGGGATCGTCTGTTCTGTAATCTAACAAACCTCAGTTTCTGGTAGTTTACATTAATGAGTAGGCTGTATGTGAGTACTTCCTCTCAGTTAGGATGTGATATGATAATAAAGACTAAAAGGAGTAAGCAATGATCATAATGAGACATATTGAAAGCTTTGGGAAGAGGTACCCTTAGTTTCTGAATTCAACTAGTTAGAATGATATGTGACATATTCTAAGGTTTCCAGTATGGTTTTGTCCTAGTTGAAGTGTACGCTTTAGAAATGTATTATCTTGCCAAGAACCCAAATGCAAAGCACGTACTAAAAACAGAATAAAACGAAAAATACTTTGGGCTACACAAGTAAATGTACTGAGGATATTATTGTTATTATTATTATCACTATTTCAGGTATCTTTTGTGGAGGTTTGTTTAAAGATAAAGCGTTTTGTTGAAGAAAACCATGAGCATATATTTAATTTAAAATTATTCTAATCCATGCATATATCAAAAAGTGAAAATAGGATTTAACTTCTACCTATTTTTCCCTACAGGGAAAAAAATACAGAGCTAAGTTAAAAAAAAAAATACAGGTTTGAAAGGACTTGGAATGAAGTGAACAGTATAACTTCATTAAATCTGAAAACTAACATTATGTAGCAGTCTTACATTGGGTAAGATAGTGTAAAAACACTCTGACAAACCGAAGAATCAGAACCTAAGTTTGGACAATAAATGATGTAGTAAATGGCTGTATCTCAATTTTGGCTTCATGTAGTGTACAATGTCTGAGTCAGAGCCCAGTGGCTTTCTTTCCAAAATCTCAAACTTCTGAGAAAACTCTTTAAAAGTAAGAGTAAGAAATAGCAACCAGAAATTTGAGCAACATAAGAGAACATTTGTTCTCCTTCATATCAAAAATGACAGCTCTCTGGGAGGATAGAAAAATGGATTATGATGTCTGAGAATGCTACTCTTTACATGTGAGTTTGGGCTGATCTCCACTTCCTACTCTGTCCCAAGCTTTAATTCTTTTCCTAGCCTCTTTTTCTATGCCTTTTCTTCTTCGCTTATTTAATCATTTTCTCTCCTTTTCCTCATCAACATTACTCTAGATTCCTGCCAGAGACCTTTCCAAGTCTTGAAAATACAAGGATGTAGATTAATTAAACTTATGAAAAACTCTGATTCTGGCGGAAATTAAAGAAGAGTAATAGGAACTTGTTACTCATTTATGGAGAATCTACCTCACATGCCTCTTTTTGTTTCATCATCACAACATACCTGGTTCTGTTTAACATACATAGAAACTGGAGCTCATAGTTTTGAAAAAGTTGTCAAAGGATTGGAGGTACATAAGCCAATTATATTTGAGTTCAGAAAATCAATCAGCAACTTTAAGACCATGCAAATATTATTACTGAGGTACAGAAGAGAGATACCCAGTGAGATCTGAATATATCTAAAGATAGGGGAGAACAAATTGTTACAAAAGGCTTAGAGGAAAAGATGACGTGAACTTAGATTTGAAAAAAAAAAACGGGAAATGGTGATCTGGGCATAAGAAACAGTATTTGCAAAGGCACAATACTTGGGAAAACATAGGATATTTGGTGAACCATATTTTATGAACTATATCTGAAATCACAGGATACATAGTGGAAATGGTAGGCACAGACTTTGAATGGAAATCAGGAACGAGAGGAAGAAAGATCTGGTAAAATATGTTACTAAATTTAAGCTTTGAAGTTTTAAATCCTGAAGGCAGTGAGAATCCACATAGAGATTTTTAGCAGAGTAATTGCACAGGTTGGAATTCTAAAATTTACTCAGAAATAATGAGGAACGGGGAAAAATAGTATAGGAGAAAAATGATGATAGTAAGTACTCGAGCGCTAGTAGTGTAAATGGTTGCAGCACTTTGAGAGATATCCTGGAGTAACTAATTTTGTACCCGGCAAAGCCCTTTTATAGACACAGTGCACTTATCAAACCTTGATGCTTGGTGATTGGTTTATACATTCAATTTTTTTTAATGACTAAGAAGGAATAGTTGGGATTCATATATGATAGTAGTACATTGCTATTAGAATGATATAAATTTTCAAAAATCTTACTAGTAAAGCAAAACAGATTAATGCTTCATCTGAATGTATTGCTGATTGCATGCGTACATATGTACGACACTTCCAGTTATATTTTGCATACTGCCTAAATGAATTATGGGCTACGTACTACACAAACAATATAGTTCTACAAAATAGTTCTTAATAATATTAATTGTGTTTTCTTTGCATAATAATGCTGTTACAAATTTGTTATTTTAAGCTTAATATTATTTAATTAAAGCAAACGAAGTAATATTAATAGTTAAAGTTCATTTTCTGAACTGTGTTTTTGCTGTCATTTAAGAAGAAAGGTATGTGAAAAATTATTTTTAAACAAATCTTTATACCCCACAACCAAACACCACTCCCTATTTCTATTTTGGTTGTGTGGAAGTTCTCAGTTATTAAGCAATAGCTGTGTACATTGATACAAATTTTATCAGCAGTTGCATGAAATTTTTCAGTCCCTGAAAGGGATTCTGAATAAATTGGTTGTTATTATATCATTGTGTATTTCAATATTCTACTCACCGTGCAAAGTGGATTCTTGTAGTTCCTTTTGTTTAATAAGAAATTTCAACTTACTCATTTATTTTCTTTCTCCTTGGTATTAACGTTCACTAAATGCAAAACATCATTTATTTTGCATTGTAGTTTTGGATCTTGTTTTTATTAGTATCCTCTGTATTTTTTCTTTAATATCCTTTAAATACAATTTTTAGAGCAAGAGTCTGTGCTCTTCTAAGACTTTTATTCTTTGATTTATACTTTTATTCTCTGAACTACCTTCCAAAATTTATTTTCTCATTTTTTCTATACTATAAACATATTGAAATCAATATATGTTTTCTTCTTCTAGTATTTGAATTATTATCTTTTAAAAATGGACTTTTATTTTAATTTCTTGTATTTTTTTTGTTCAATTTCATTGCATCACTGTTTGTTGTTCTTTTGGAATACAGTATACAAAAATCCCTCTCTATTCCGTTTTCATCTATACATTAGGCAAAGTCTATTCATAGTACAGACCATTTCTCTTCTTTTAAAACCAGTAGCCAAACCTATAAATTAGGTCTCATTCTCCTTCTTTAACACCCAGGGTTATTTCAGTTTTCTATTCTAAGTATCAGCAAACAAGCTAAGAAATACCGAGCCCATATATAAGGTCATGCGACACAGTGTACACCGATGCTCAACAACTGTGTGTTTCTTGAGTAACAGAGTAGTATACAAAGGTAGAGGCTGAAATCTGTACAGCATGAGCCTTGTGAAAATGCAGCTTTTCATTTTTTCCTTTTCTGACAGTGGATAAATTTAGTGAGATAGAAAAATAACCATGTGCTTCATCGTGGTAATCATTATGAATTTTTGTTGAAAATCTATTATATGCAGAACAATGTTTCAGATTCTTGAGGATGTAAAGAGTTATAAAACACAGATCCTGATTTTAAGTGCATTTAAATTTGATGAAGAGTTAACAGTTATATGATACATATATCATGTTTTTTGGATCCAGAAAAGAATGAGGCAGAATATTTACTTACTATAAAAAACAGATTGGAAGTTAAACTTTCTGATGAGTTCACATGATATTTTCACTTTTCTTTGCTCTGTCCTCTTTAGTACACTACTTTAGAAAAACTACAAAGGCTTAGCTATACCCAGAGTGGGCTGATGGTGAAATGTAAGGGAGGGAATTCCCGTCAAGACACACACACACACACACACACACACACACACACACACGCACACTCACACACACACACCAAGTTCAGATATGGTATCTTTCAATCAACTTACAGTAATTCATCCTCTGATCAGCAGGAGTAGTGCAATGAAGATAAATAAGTTATAAATAATTCTAAGAAACAGAGTAAATATCATTAAAACAGTTTTATATATATAAGCAGAGCATAAGTTAACACTGTCTACCTGTATGAAGAGTACAATAGATGTGAAATGGATCATAAAATAAAATTCAAGTTTATCTTCACATCTATTAAATATTACTAAACAAAAGGTTAATTAAAAAACGAAACTATAAAATGAAATGTTTGTAAATATTTAGAATATTGCTAAATATTTACAGTGCTCAACCTAACAAAAAAAAATATATATATAATAACTCTTGTGCTATTCATATGTAAAAGTCTTTATAAATCACTAAAGAAAATTAACATATCATACTATTAAATAAAAGGATCAGGTATTCAACTCTATAGTGAGAACTAATTGTTTATGGTTTTGTTTTCCCCTCGCTATCCAATTACCTATCTCTATTATTTAGCTATCTATCCATCTATGTATCTGCCTGTAAAGATATGGCTTTATGGTAATTTCTGAGGTACAACTTTGTGTAGTTTTAGTATTTTCTCTATTTTTTCCTATTTTCTAAACTTTCTACAAAACTAGATGTTGGAATTACAATAATCAGAAAAAAAAGTGGCAGATTTGTGCATAAATTTTCATAGCTTTCAAAAAGCTGTTTATGCCAAAAGATTTCAAGAGACTTGGAATGGAGTAATCCTCTGTGAGCCCTTTATAACTTTACTTTTATAACTCCCTTTGCTTTTATAACTCCATCCTATGGAATCATCCAGAGACATAATAAATGATTATTCACATGATTAAATTAATATCAGCATTACTTATAAACATTTGGAAAGAATCTAGTTGCCAACAATTAGAAAATGCTTAAGTATTCTTTAAAACAATCATGAGATGGAATATCATACAACCAGTGAAATCATATTGGGAATTAATATTTAATGAATAAGGAGCATGTTCGTAATAACACGTAAGAAGAAATACATAAGAACACTATCTATAGTATGTCAATATTGGTTCATACACCGACACACCTTTAGGCCCACATCAGTCTTACATGTTCATAGAATAATACCAAAAGGAAATACATTGATATAGAAGCACTTTCAATAGGATTTTGATTTTCTTTTTGATATTTTAAAATATTGCACATCGAAATTATATTGCTATTCGAAGAAAAAGATAAGTGTTGAAAAATTTGAGCTAGTTGTCAATCTGGCTCAGATATAATTAGATTTTATAGGAATGGATATAAGAAAAGCGATAGGGCATTTTCTCATTGGGCTTGACATGTAATTATGAAAGTGAGACAGAAGAAATAGGAAAATGGAAAATGTAGTTAGTCCCCTGTGGATGTGTGAATTTCTTAACTACTAACTACTGGAAAACACACACTAAGAAGGCTTCTGTGGTTGGAAGATAGATTCATAATTTAAGAATGAGGATGTTGGAAGCTATTCAGAAGTCATTTTACTTTCAGCAGGACTAGATGGGTACCGATATTATATTGTCTTGTGGCTGAAAGAATAGCCTGGAGGAAGTTATCCTGAGTAATTTCCATGTGCTGCGTTTATGTTGTGGCCTGCCAGAGAGTTTTTCTGTAAGTACTGTCAGGAGTCTTGATTGCCAGCAGGCTCCCTGGCCTGATGCATGTTCCAAGATCCTAGATTCACAGATTAGACACACAGGGTACATATCGAATTTTGATGAGCATCTCACTAATTACACCGTTGCAACCTTACGTAATTACCAAGAGGTTGAGGAGAAAAAGAAAATAAGCCTTGCTTGTTTCCCTAAATAGCCAAAAGAATTTATGCTGCTATATTCTTAAACAATGTCCACATCTTTGTAGTATAATTTTGAGATTTAACGAAAGTAAGTGGATAGGAAAAGACAGGAAGCAAGGATCAGTATTTTTCCCCCCACTTGTCCCAAGTAACAAAACAGATTCAACATGGTTTTAATGGTATTGTATATTTGAGTGAGAATTTTTCAAATAGTCCTTGATGTAAACTGCTGAAAAATTGGAGATTAAGTCCAGTTTTCTGATTTTCTAGCTGTGTGACACTGTTGTTATTTAAAACCTCTCAATTTCAATTTCCTTTTCTATGAAATCAGTGCAATAAAATCTCCTTGACAGGGTTGATGTGGGCTTTAAATAAGATTGGAAGTACGATGCAAAGCACCAAATAACTGTAATATTATTAATTCTCCACCTCTTTTCTTTTTGAATTAGCACTTGTAGTTAGTGAGACTACAGAATTTCTTTTCAGGTGTGTATGTGTTCAATTTTTAGATCAGCCATTTATTAACTGGCCCTTTTTAACCCTGAGTTTGAATTTGTCATCTATAAAATGGAATGTATTATTTACATAAACCATAGAATGTTTGAAAGTTTTGAATAGATTCTGGGGGATGTCTTGTATTCTATAATTTAATTTGCATTAATTACCACAACTGTCCCTATAAAGTATGTGTTATCAGAGATGGTAAATAAATTTCATGTGATCACAGAAGTGGTCAGAGGAAAAAGGCAGTATTCAGCCCTGAATCTTTGTGACATCAAAGCCTCTTCCTATTTTTTCACTTTGCCTCCTTGTGGTTGGAGCACTTAGAAACCACCCCAACTTGTCTTTCTAGGTAGCTCCATTGCATTGAATACATTTCTGTGGACTACGTCAGTAAAATAAGAAGCTGTGTTAAATCAGTTCTTTGCAATCTGGATTCATTTAAGAGTTATGGATTCCTTCAACCATCTCAGGAGCAACTTTGTAGGAAATTGAGGCACAAGAGAAGGTTCCACCTCCTTTGCTATTTCAAAAACAGCAACTATTATTTATTTGCTTAAAATTTCATTTGTGCAAAAGATTCTATTTTAAACAACAACAAAAACAAGCTTGAAAACCACTAGATTAGATGTTCTGTAAGGACCTATTTATTCTAAAATATTTACCTTTAATTAAATATATTAAAAGGCCATATAGTAGTCAGATGGTCAGAATGAAAAACAGGTAAGTAAACAAATTAATATGTAATCCTAGAAATGTGAGTGGATGCATGAGGCAAATTTTGGGACAATTGCTTACACTACTATTTATGATAAAAAATAAGTATTTGTATAAAAACTAAAATGAAAATTAATTAAACTATTTTGAGTATGTCTAAAAGAATAATAGACAGCTTACTAAGGAAGTATCAGTAAATATATTGTTAGCACCAGAAGCAGGGTTAGAATCAACAAATTAAAAAGCACATATTTCAGAGCAAACCAAGAATAGTTAGAAGAAGCATTAGGAAGTGAAATAAAATGCTCCCCAAAGACACTGATAAAACTAGTCCTGATCATTCACGGACCGATGACTGATACAGCCAGAAGGAGCACGAATGCATTGTTAGGGACCTTGACAGTGAGAGCTATGATTTGAAGGTTGTAAACAAGATGTGGATGTTTTTGTTCATTCACATATCCATTCAGGGATTCACTCAACATATGTTTATTAAGAGTGATATAGGAAATGAATAAGTGGTGAAAAAGTTATTGAATAGTCAAATCACATATCTAGAACTATTATTCGTAATATCAAAATAATGAGTTATCAGGAAAGAAAGAATTAATCTCAAATAGATTAAAGATCATATTTAGGGAGATTCAATAAGTAAGGAGAGAAATTTGAAACAACATTAGTACATGTATGGTGGGGAGTGCCTAGTAAATCAATAAAACTAGATACTGTGGAGAAGAAGCTATGATATTCTCTAATCCTGTCTATCTCCATTATTGCTACCCAAGGCATATTCTCTACCTGGAATTTTAAAATTACCTTTTTAATTGGTCTCTATGATTCCACTCAGTCCCTGACTATTCCTTGCCCACAAAGCAAGCAGAGTGCTCTTTTAAGAACCAAACATTATGTTTTGAACCTACTGTAAGCCTCCAATGGCATGTTATACTACAAAGATCTTCGATCTACAGGCCATTCTCTCTCCAACTTCACCTTCTGCCACTGTTCCCTGTCCATCAGTACTGACCCATGGGTTTTTTGTATATTTCTCAAATACCTCAAGTCAATCCAACCTTAAAGCTTATGTACCAGCTCTTCCAGTGAGTCAAATTCTCCTTCCTCTGGAGAATTCATTCTGTGGAGAACTTATTGTAACCCAACCTTGCATATAATTTTTGCAGAATGTTTTGCTGACCATCCAATCTGAACTAGTTCCTCAGCCAATGCCTATTTTATCACTTGAATTTTCTGCTGAAACTGTGAAGTTTATGTCTCTCATTCAATCACTATATCCATCTATGTTTTGTTGTTACGTGGTATATAACAGGTACCCAAGGTTGTTTCCAGTCCAAAATGACAGAGAAGAGTGTCAGGAAATATACCTATGGCTTAAAATTACTATTATAGGTTCTTGGAACATGTGAAATGGGCAGCTATCTAAAATATTCACCTAAACAATGCTTTATCACAATTTTTACCAAGACTTGGTGAGAAAGGTCTTTTGTCTGAGAAGCATCAACGAAAGGACATTTCACCTTAGAAAGAGATCTAGTACAGAGGGAAGAGGGATAAAATGTAATGCATACTCATATTGCATACATTTTAAAATATTTTTATCCCTGTTTATCAAATACTGGAACTGAGGCCCAAAGAAAACAAGGGACAAGATTGATGACATAGAGCTAAAGATGGAGATACTATTTAATTCATGTTCATCTAATTCTGTCTTTCCTTCAAACAAGATTAGAAGCATCTTTGAAAATGCGTTTTAAAAGCAACAAGTAATATTACATTGTGTATATGTACCACCTCTTTATCTAATCATTTATCGAAGGACACTGATTGTTTCCATGTCTTGGAAACTGTGAATAATGCTGCAATGAACATAGGGGCACATATGTCTTCATGGATAAATGTTTTCAGACTTTTGGGGTTGATACACAGAAGAGGGATTGCTGGATCATATGGTAATTTTATTCTTAATTTTTTGAGGAATCTCCATTCTGTTTTTTATAGTGACTGTAACAATTCACATTCCCCACAACAGTGTATGAGAGTTCCTTTTCCTCCACAACCTCTCCAACCTTGTTATTACGTGTCTTGTTGATACTAGCCATTCTAATAAATGTAAAAGGATAGCTAATTGTGGTTTTGATTTGCATTTCCCTAATAGCTAGTGAAGTTGAGCATCTTTAAATATATCTGTTGGCCATTTCTCTGTCTTCTCGGCCATAAGAAAAATGAAATATTGTCATTTGGGACAACATGGATAGATCTTGAGATTATCGTGCTAAACAAAATAAGTCAGAAAAAGTCAAGAGTTTTATGACTTCACTCATATGTGAGATATAAAACTAAAATCAACAAATGAATAAGGAAAAGAAACAAAAACTCATAGACACAGACAACAGTTCAGTGTTTACTAGAGGGTATGTGGGGAGGAGAGGAGGTAGACGAGGAAAAAAAGGGTCAAATATATGGTAATAGAAGGAGAACTGAGTTGGGTGTTAAACACACAATGCAATATATAGATGATGTATTATAGAATTGTACACTTGAAACTTGTATAATTTTGCTAACCAATGCCATCCCAATAAATTTAATAAGTAAAAAACGAAATAAAAGCAACGAGCCTCTTCCTTAAAATCAAGATTTTTTTTTTACGGAAGTCCAATATGTAAAAGAGAAAGAAAGTGAAACTTCTTTTTTTATAGCCTTTACAGAGAGTTGAATGTCCCCTTCTGAATAGCTTACATGTTTCTTTTGCATATATTCATTCAGCTTTAGCCACATCTTAAAGACTAAGACTCAGATGTTAGTCTGTCTTCTAAAAGTCACTCTGTTTACATGGGCTCAGTATGTTCACATGTTGATTTCATTGGCTTCTCCCAAAGGTATTTAGAAGAAGAGCATAGGGAAAAATATTGTTAAGAAGAGAATTATTTTAAAGCTGTGTTTGTTCAATTTTACTTGGATTATATGTTCATTTAGATACTTAAGTTGGCTGATGGAGATAGTGCTACATGGCTACTGATTTAATGCATAGTTAACATTATAATTTTAAAGTTATTACAACCTCTAAATACAGACAGTTATATAGAGAGATAGAAAAATAGATAAGTGATAGGTAGGTACATACATACATTAATTCATACATGCATATATTCATACATATGCTGATAGTTCATTCTCCTTCCCTCAGTTTATGTTCCCCAATCATTACTATCATTTTCTTTCTTTATTGTTTTATTTTGTTGTTTGTTTTTGTTTTATTGAATTTCCCAGTTACTGACTCAAGTAGAAAATTTGAGAATTATGAACGTTTACCACGTGAAACAACCAAGGGGAGTGCTGGTTGCCAAGTAGCACCTGACATAGGCAGCTCAAATGTGATGCACAGAATGAGAGTATATTTACCTTTTTTCTACCCTGGTTGGGAAATTAAGACATTGGATCCCATCAGTGACCTGCAAGCTTTTACTGGTGGTAGAATGACAGCTCATGTGGAGGGTTACGTATCAGGCTGAGTACCTGAATGCTCCGCTGCTATCATGACACTAAATTAGTGCCTGTTCAGAGCTGTCCTCCCTGTTCACAGGCCTTTCAGGTGTCATGATTCCCAGGCCGTTTGGTAGCCCTGGAGCAGTATTTCGGAGCTGGCTCAGGAATCCATCATGTCACAGGCAGAAATCTCAAAGATGTTCATTTGCCCTGCCTCTACCCAGGGTTTATATTTTCCCCAATTAAACCCTCCAGTTCTCCCAAAATTATCTGATTACAATCCTTTCCCCAAAAAAGCAGCTACCTGTGTACATTTTTAATAAAAGCACAGGTGTCTAGGAGCTAACACTGACCTCTTACTTCTTACAGCCAACTTATCCCTCAACTGTAACCAATGGGAATTTCTGGCTCCTAGCTCACTTGACTATTGAGATAAACATACTATCTGATGAGATATCATGCGGCCCTGTTTAAAAAAAAATATATATATATATATATATATATATATATATATATATATATATATATATATATATATATGCCTATAAAATCAGTTTGCTCTAAATCCCACCCCATCCCCAAATTCCTTCCTCGGGAGCTGGACAGGGATGTCACTGTTCATCCTGAGCTTCATGTTTCAGCCCCAAGGTCAGTCATCTACGTGCTCATTCCACACACAGAACAGCATTGCCTTATGTCAGTGCTGTTTCCTTCCAAACGCTCCAGACTGCATGGAAGTGAGATTCATACCCAGCAATTCTTTCTCCTTCCTCGTGATAGGACTATACATTAATACCATTAGTCCTTACGTTTGGACATCTTTTTCACCATCTTTCCAATTATAACAGTGATCATCTTCTTAACCCGGTCATTCTTATTTCATTATATGATACTAACTGTACTATTTTACTTTTAACACTATTTTTAATATTTTATCAGACTATTAGTATATTTGATTACACTATACTACTTCACCTTTACTTTTTGTCTGTTTTTTTTTATCTTATTGCATTACACTGGAAAGTAATTGAAATATTTTTTTTTACATTAAACTTTGTAAAATTGATATATCCCAAATGCTTTGACTATTAGCCCATAGTATTTCATCAGCAGTTAAAAAAAAAATTACTTTTTATGAATGGAAGCAATGCATATTGATGTTTTTGTAACACTGGATAGTAACAGTGGTTGACTAGATGGAAACTTGTCCTTAACTTTGGATGAACACTGAGAGAAAATTCTGAGCATCCCAATGTTCTAACTCAGCACAGAGTAGTGGTCACTTTACCATTGATATTCCAGATAAACTTCCAGAATTCAGCACTCTGTTGTAATAGCTGGTAGTGATACAGGCATGCAGCAAAAATGGTTTCTATTGGTGGTGCTGACACTCCTTTTCAGGGAAATGAGGATACTTTTCATTGTTTACCAATTGTTCAGTTTAGTTTTCCTTATATGTTCCCAAGAAATGGCCTTTGTACAGTCATCCAGAGATCAGAGGGAAACCATACCTGGCTAATGCTTCAGAAGACATGCCTAGGTATTTTATAGAGCTGGGAGGTAATAGCTGCTATTTATCAAATACCTTCTGCCCACCACTGGGAGATTTTGTTATGTGCTAAATACTTTTACTAATACTGAAATTGAAAGTGAGGGAAGTTCGGTACAATATCCAAATAAGCAGAACCAAGACCAGCTGAACTACTGACAGAATAATTAAAAGCTGCACTTCAAATTTACTTCATGTTCTCTTTTTAATAAATTTAAATATCTATATTCATTCTAGACATTTCAGTTAACATTGATATACGTAAGTAAATTTTATAAACTCTATGATAGCAAGAGTTCACTACTATACATTTCCTCATATTTAATTTATTTTCCAACCAAAGATTTATTTACTGATTCTTTACTACTGTAGTGTTTAAAATTTCTTTATTAGTTGAAGGGAACTCTTGTCATTTTTATTGTATTGCCTTAAGACTTAGAAAAGGGTCTAGAAAGATATCAAATTGCATAAGTTGAGAGCAATAGTTGATAAATCACACAGGTCCATAATGCTTTTATCTGAAGAAGTAATTAATCCCCCATTTATAGAATACCATGCTGTTACTAAGTAATGAATAAATATTATTAAATCATAGGGCGTGCAAAGAGTATAATCAACAATATCAAAAACATTCAAAAAGTCAATTGCCAGAGATTTCATTTTAATATTGAGTTTTGCTTCACTGTTTTTCAGTAGAATCCTCTTTACAATCTATTAAAGGATGAAAACCAAGATATCTGTTTAAAAACTCATTTGCTGTATCTGCTTGTTTATATATGTCTTCAGTAATTGCTGCATAGTAACTCACTGTACCATAATCTTAACAGCAAGTACAACAAGAACAACGGCAACAAAATCAGTACTGGAAGGGAATACAAATTGAAAGAGTGAAATTCTCTAAGAGAGTATTCTCTGTGTATAGTAAATTGTTCTCAAGGTAGCTTTCAGCATGAGATACACTATTTATTTATAGTCAGTAGTGAACAATTTAGACAATGAATTTGGTATATAGGCAAATATAGATCAATATTTTCCAAAGTTCTCTGACCATGAATTAGTTTTAATCTTCTAATAGTTTGAGACAATACCATAATTGTGTGAGCTATAACGCATACTAGGATTAAAAAGGAAAAAATATGGTTCTGTAAATAAATTGACTCCAGAAATTATAAAAATATGGTTATATGTTTTTTATTATATAAGAAAAGGACAAATCAGAGAACTATGTCATCTCATTTTATTAAATAGTACACACACACACACATACACACACACACACACACACAGTAGGCCCTCAGGTTTGAACTACACAGGTCAATTCATACACAGAATTTTTTCAATAAATACCTATACTGTTTTTGAGTTATACATAGATTTTCAACTGCAAGGGTGTCAGCACCCCTAATCTCTGCATTATAACCACGGTATAAATTCTAACAAATATATATGCATATATATATATTACATAACAAGGTACATGATATTATTAATTGATCAGTGGTCCACAAACATTTTCTGTAAAGGGCCAGATAGTAAATATATTAGTCTTTCTGGGCTATATAAGTCTATTGTCATAATTCAGTTCTGCCACTGTAGTGCAAAAGTAGCCATACACAATATGTGAGCAAATGGATGTAGCTGTGTTCTGATAAAACTGTACTTATAAAAGTATGAAATGGGTTTTATTTGCCAATTTATGGACCTAGATTAGTAGCTAGATGGTAGACAATACAAGGGTTAGCTAATATATGGTGCCCATATATCAATGCAAGGAAATAACCAGACCATTTGTTCAACATGGAAGTTGCATTCTTTGATATACTGTATATTTTCTTAAAGTCAGATTTAATGTATAAATGTTAGAGAAATTTTATAGGTATGTGTGATATTTCACCTGTGACTTAAATATATTTTAGCTAAAAACTATAGTTGTTATATAACAATTTACTTCTTTATCCCTTCTTCCTTTTTTTCCTTCCTTCCTTTATTCCTTTTTGCCTCTCTCCTTCCTTCCTTCCTTTTTTCATCCATTTTTTGGCATTTATTTTCCTTTACTTTTAGTTTTCTTTTTCCCATTTTTTAAAAATTAATATCTTACAAAAGCAATTCTTTTCCAAATATAATTTAGGAAATTATTTTTGAAATGAGTCAGGACAATGATGCAATTTGGAAACCCTCAAGAACAGGACAGAAGGAGTGGAAACAAAACAAAAACAGCTGTATATTAGTACTTCAATCATCCAGGAAACCAATATTTCTTCATGACAAAATACCATAGCATCAGATTAGACATATTTTCCTACATGTTATCTGTTCTATTTGGTTAATAAAAGAATTAGTCAAAGAATTTTGAGTCGCGCACTCAGATATAACACTTTGACAAAGCAGGGAGACAAATAGAGAACATGTAGCAGAGTTGCCAGCAAACCTGGAAATACATTTCTTTTAGTCTTTGTTACTGAGAAAAGTTTGAAACCATCTAGTGCCAAATTATGTCTTCTTTGGATGAGGAATAATACACTAAGGATTTCTGATTCAAAGAGGTTCATAAAATTAGTTAGTAAATAAGTGACAAAATAATTTACTGACGTAGGTGCCAATTTAGGACTAGATTTTGCACTTAGTATATTTTTCTCTTTTACACTTACTGGATTATTACTATACTGTGTATATATTTCTATACACATGCATACATATATGTGTGCATGTGTGTGTGTTCCTTTTTTTTCAAGAAAATAGAAATAATGGGCTTCTGGAATAACTACTTAGGAATTAATTTTCCCCAAAGTGCTTTCTTCTCCTGAATTATAGAAACTTTTAGTTTCAATAATCATTTAAATTGTAATTACTTAGTTCCAATAAACATAAAACTTGAAATCAGCTCCTCTTCAAATTTTCTCTCTCCTCTCCCAACCAGTGATTTATGAAGCACTCTCTATAATAGCTCTTATTTGTACTGCTTGCAATCTTCCTTCTTACTCATCCTACCTCTATCTGATCCAATTAGTCCCTCTTTATTCCTGTTCTGATCACTGCAACAGTCACTTAATTCTTTTAACTCTGGTTTACTCTCATTTCTCTCCAAACCTTATACACAGCTCCAAAATCATGTTGACAGTATAGATCTCAACAGATTAAGCCTTTGCTTTAATACTTGAATGTCTCCTCAACTCCTTTAGGCAAAAAGTCCAACTGTAGTCTCTTACACATAATATATTATTTTATTTCACCAAGGCTTTTGAAGGCTACTTCATGGGTCTACACTTTCATGTCCCAAAATATCTCTTTTCCTTAGTTTCTTACATCTTCTGGGGAAATACCTACTCATTTTAAGCAAAGCAGCTTAACAGTTAACTTTTGGCAGAAATTCTCTGTTTCCCCGAAAATGAAACCTAGTCGGACAATCATCTCTAATGCGTCTTTTGGAGCAAAAATTAGTATAAGACCCGGTCTTATTTTACTATAAGAGGGTCTTATATAATGTAATGTAATATAATATAATAACAGGTCTTACATTAATTTTGCTTCAAAAGATTATCGCTAATGGTCCATGTAGGTCTTATTTTTGGGGAAACACGGTTGTAGAAGGCATCATGACTTCAACACTTTCCACTTTAGTACATATACAAATAAGACAATACAATATAGTGTCTCCCCAAGAAGGTTATTGTACATATACAAATAAGACAATACAATATAGTGTCTCCCCAAGAAGGTTATTGTATTAGCACATTGAGGAAGATGATAACACTTTAATCCTACCACAGAGCCCGAGGCAGTTCAATGACATCATTAAAGGATTTGAAATGTGGGAAAGCATGTCAAAAATACGCCATCCATTGGAAATGATGACACATATATTCTGTCCCAGCACTAAAGAAATATCTAAGGAGCTGATGAGTAACACAATGGTTACCAATTTTGGTGTCACACAGTGCTAGGTTTTGTGCCAAGATCTATCATTTATCTCTAGTGTTTTTTTTTTTTCTTTTTTCTTTTTCTTTGTTTTTTTTGTCAAGCTACTTAGACTATCAGGGTCTCATTTCCTAATATGTAAAATGGGGGTAATAGTATTTATGGATTATGGTTTTAGACATATTTATCAGTGCTAAATTTCAAAAAGTACTCAATTATAACCATCTGAGTGCCTTGATATGAACTCCTTCACCAAAATCTCTATTAAAGATCACCCTACGGGATGTTCATCAGTAACTTAAAGATGATTTTTGTGAATTCATTGTGTTAAGAGTTTCATTTTAAATCTGTAAGTTCATAAACGACAACTAGATTTAGAACTAGTATCTACATTTCTCTTCTTTTTCAACTGCTGTGATCTGAAGATAGATATTTCTTATCAGAAGTATAAACATTTGAGTTTCTTTACCACATAGAAGATTCATGTTTAAACACCCTAATTTTGTATTTATTTCATGTAGATTTTTTTTTAAATACCATAGATGGTTTCTTAATAAGTAGTTCTTTTTTTTTTTTTTTTTTTTTTTAGGGTTTACAGACTCTTTTAATTTGTTTTTAAATATTTTTAAGGTTTAAAAGTGTTTAAAGTTTGTAATTTCTAGTAGGAAAACATTATCTGAACAAATATCCTATGGCAAAGAACTATAAAATGTTATAGCTGCATTTGGGGCAGAGGGGTAGGGATTCTCTTCAAAGCACCCCAGCTTTCTTCATGAGAAGGTCAGAGGTACACTCGTTTGTATTATTGCAACATCCACTGGGTGATCTACGTTGCTTTTCCTTCAGCAAGAGCTTTATTTGTTAAAAGGGCATTATGCTTGACCTCCAAATTTGGCCGACAATTTACTGATGAGATTCATAACCTTTGGGTTGCTCTGATATTTTGACATATTTGCCGGGTTCTGGGCCACATCTTGGAAGGCCACCATAACTTCTGGATCCTGCATGGCTGCAAGAATGTCTGGATCACTAAGAATTTCACTGAGCCCAGGCATTCCTGCCATTCCAGGCATGCCCCCTCCCATTCCAGGCATTCCTCCAGGAAAATTACCAGGCATTCCCCCAGGAAAGCCACCTGGAAAAGAGCCATACTGAGCTCCTGATTGTCCTCTGGCTTCTTCCTCCCTCTGGGCTCTCTCATGTTCTTCCTGGGCCTTCTTAACCCTTTCCATTCTTTCTTTGATCTTTCGCTCTTCACGTTTCCACTCATACTTTCTCCTATATTCTGCAATTTTCTGAGCCCTTGGTTGAACTTTTTTCAGCATTGCACTAGCATTGTCATCATAATCCAATTGACATGCAAGGGCAAGATCGTGGGCTGATTCTTCCCAATGGCCCAGAAGTCTATGTGCTTTCCCTCGCCACTTGTATGGCTGAGCTGAATCAGGGTTTATTTCAATAGCTCCGTCACAGTCCTGGATGGCAGCATTTGGCTTCTGTAATTTGATGAAGACACTGGCTCTCTTAGCATACAGAATGGCCAAGCGAGGATTCAGCTTGATGGCATCTGTGAACAAGTCAATGGCTCTCTGTAGGTCACCATCATTTAGGGCATCAATGGCAGCCCCTTTTTTATCATTTGCCTGATCCATCATCTCCTCAGTTATCTCTACATTTTCATCTCCCATTTCTTGAGGTGCATCAGTGTCTGGTTCAATCACACCTTCATTGTCAATTTCTAGATCACTTTCCTCACTTGATGGTTCATCTGTCTTTATGTTTTCCTCCGCCTTCTTACTATCTGCTTTTTCTTCCTTGATATTTTCTTCTGATCTAGTTTTATGAATAGCAGGTGGTATTTTACCGCCCATGCTCTCCACCCACTCCCTCAGGAAGCGCATTTCTTCAGTGTGCAGAACTCTCGGGTCCTGCTTACACATTTTCACGAAGGCCTGAAGCTGCTCACTTTGCGGGGGTCCATGGTCAGGAGGCGGTGGGAGGTGGCGGGCGCGGCGGAGGCTGCACCCCGGTTCCAGGCCTGGGCACTAGCTCAGCGTGACCATGTGGAAGGGGGCGGCTGCCGCGAGGCAGAACAAACTAGAATAAGTAGTTCTTTATGTATTCATTACTTGTTTGTCTTCATGATAGGAAACCTAAAAGAAGAAACAGCCTTAAAACAGTCTCCTAATTAATAGGTAGAAAATGGAATTACAAATAAAGTTCTAATAAACATTTTCTATTATATAGTTAATGTATATATAAAATAAGTTCAGTCTATTTACTATCTTTGTGCTGACTGCCAATATGATTTTCTATTAATCCCTAATTTTTAAAAGACTTCTGCTTAATGTTATTTTCCTTTCAATATTGTCTCATAATTATTCTTAGTTATAATTGTAACTATGAATAATTATTCTTAGCTCTTCAATTTTTTTGTACATTTTACTACCACAGAGAATATTTAGTGTAATAGTTATAAAGGTATAGACAGCTTGTCTCTTGATTCAGTTGTTTGAAAAAGGTCACAAAATTTTGCACACAAAACCACTGCAATTAATAAAAGAATGTTTTATAAGAAATATTTATAGAAATATTTACCGCTTGATCCATTCAATTCCTGAACAATAAGTATTTTGAACTCAACTTGAGAGAATTCCTTTAAGTAGATTCTGAGTATAATAAATACCGGGGTGCCAAAAAAGTGTATACACATGACTTGTATTCATCTTTTGTTACTGGTATATATCGAGTATTACAATTTTAATACATTCTTTTTCCTTTCTTAAAATGTGTATATGTTTTTTGGCACCCTCTTTATAATCCATGAGTAAAATGGAATATTTGTAGATGATGTGTGCTAAATGGGAACCAAAAGAGTTTGTTGATACCTCACAATTAAAGTCTTTGTAGGAATATAAAATTCCAATTTTTATTTCCTTCTTAAAACAAAAAAAAAATGATAAGAGCTTTTTTACATTTGACTTTTATTTCTTTTCTGAAACATGTATTGTGACTTCATGTAAAAACAGCCTATGATCAAGAAAAATATAAAGTTTTATATGAATAAAATTAATTTTCCTCTTTAGTCTACAGAAAAAAATTACATAAAATGGAGAAAGGACAACATTTCTAGATAATTAGAAAAAGGTTATCTTAATAAGCAGCTAAACTCAATGTTGTACTCATTCTCCAGCTAAAGGCTCTTCTGTCCTTAAGAATAACACAAACACTTATTTAACTAAAAGTACACATTTAGTGTGCATTATCCCTTAGTTTATATTATTTGAAAACTCTCCATGGTTGTCAGTGATTATTAATCAGTGGATGAATCTAAATGCTTACTTTAATAGAATCTGAAGCGTGATTCCAGTATTGTACCAGGTTCCATTTGTCAACATTTTCTTCTTCAGTAGGTTACCACAGTATCTGGGTTTTCATCATTAGTAATGTACTTTTTTTCTTCAAAATTTAAACCTAGATATGAATCAAAAAGTATTTTGGTTACTATACTGTTTTATTGGAGACTTGTCATAACATTAATAATACTAGAAAGATACAGAAAACAATGTTGATAGCTTTAAGCTCTGACAGACCATAAATTTATTTGCTCCTTGATTCATTTTTTTGCATTATAATTGTCTAATAAAATTATATAGCATGTTTTAATCAAAGTTTACTTTTGTATCAACCTTATGGAACTTGTAGTTATTTACTTTCAGTTGCATCACTGTGTATTCATGTTCTATCAGTGAAACGATTATCTTAATTAAAAAGATTATAACAATAAATCAATGAACTGGGAAAATTATTTCATAGCATTCCACATAGACATATTTGATATGTCTATGATATAACATAGACATGATATATCTCACTTTATATATGATAAACTTTAGCTTTAATTTCATTTTTAATAAATTATATTTTCACACACTTTTTTTAAGTTAAATAGTTGAATAAGTTAGCAAACATAAAACATGTCTTCTAAAAAGGAGTTTTATGCCTGCAGTTTATTTAAAAGAAATGATTTTTACTTCAATATCAATTAATTGCATTATACCTAGGCCAAATAGTATTTTCTGTCAAGGACAAGAGTTACGTACGTTAGGAAGTCCGAGGTTCTTATTGCTATATGAAAATAAATTGGTGACAACTTAGAGTTAGCATCCAAGAACTCACAGGGTATTCTTCTAACTTGAAAAGGAAATTAAAATTTATATGAAGAAAGATACCTCTATCAGTAATGCAAACCTGGCATCATATCTGCCAATCATATCTGTAAATCATTAGACACAGAGATTCACACATACGTGATTTTCAACCAGCATGTTCCAACGCAGTGTAATCGAACCTTATCACTTCTGGTTTGTCTTGTATTCATTTTGTTGGACTTGTGCTTATACCTTTCAAGTCATTAAATTATTTTGACTATTATCTCTGTTTTTATACATACACATATGTGTATCTGAAAGAGAGAGGTCACATACTGTGAAAAGTCTCTGAGACTTCAATAATACATAAGCACTGAGATTCAGATTCTTCTTAACGTGATATCTATTAGAATATAATTCTATATAAAATAAAGTAATATAAATGTAATAAACTTGCTCATCAAGTCTGAAAAATATACCTGAGTAAAAACAGGATGTATGTGGGGATGGGGAGAATACAGTGTATACAGAAGACCCATTGAGTTATTGATATATGGTGAGTGTACCGAGAGATATTTAGAAATAACATTAGAGACCTTCGAATGTCAACTAAAGAGAAGAAGCTCTCTCTGAGAGGCAATGACAATCACTGAAGGTGACTGAGCAGAGAATAGAAATAATCAGATTTGTGATTCAGGAAGATTTTATATCATTCACATACATTAAGGGTTTAAGTAGCTTTTAGATATAGGAAACTGCATTGTTCTTATTCAGCCTCAGTGTTCATGAAGAAAAATACCAATAGAGCTCAAATTTTCTCTACAATTACACAGATATAAATTAGAGAAATATTTTTCATTCTTGAACTCAAATATCATTGTCTTTTCTGACAGCATGAATTCGCAAAATTTCCTTTGATATATGTACATGAAGAAGGTTGGAATAGTAGAGTCTAAAAGATGCTTAATTAATAGAACTTAACTGACTTATATATGAATTTTTATATTACTGCCCATTAGATGATTTGGAACACTATAAACCAAAAAAATAATAGATTGGTTACTTTATTCAAAGCTAGAGTATTGGAATCAGGTTCTGGTTGAGCATAGAGCTACATTTTGCTGCTAAGGGTCAAAGTTAATAAATGATATAGTTCTAAGTATGAAAGAAAAGTCTAGAGAATCAAGCAGAGTTGACATATCAAAATTCAACAATGGGTCAGAAGTTTTGGAAGTTATGCTGAATAAATCAGTATGGGGGAAAAGAAGTGGTTAGCTGCTTAAACAAAGAGAGTAGGAGAAATGAGTCAGAATCAAATGAAGAACAAAGGTAATTTTTTTTTCCCAGTACCAGTATCCAGATCAAGCAAATCTAATCTATGGTGACATAACCTGAATAAGTAGTTGTTGGTGCTTTGAGATCTCATATTACAGATCTCCATAAAAAAAAAAAAAGACTAGAATGCCTTAAGATTTGAATTCAATGAATGAAGTATATCAAGAGAAAAATAAACACCACAAAATATGCTAAGAAATTGCAAATTGTTCTCCCCAAAGAAAGCAAGGGATAAGAAAATAAGTTCTTTCTCTGAAGCAAAAGAAAAGTCAAACAAAGGGAAATATTGCTAATTGTCTTTATCTGGGAACTTCATCAAAGACTTGGCATTTGGGGGTTTGTGGTTAACATGATTCATTACTTGTACCCATGCTCCGCCTAGATGTTCTTCAGTTTCCCTCTAATTATTGCTGAAGTAATTATGGTCAGCTATTTTAATGGTTTTGAACTCAAGGAAGAGGAAAACAAATTAAATACCAGTTACTTAATCATATCTTTTGGTAGCCTATGAAACAAAATGGCCAGAAAAGTTTTGATCAAAACCAGTGTCCAAATCCAGTCACAGCTCCATTGTCTTCCTCTGTGTGTGTACTCTAGTGGTCTGTACCGAATTGATACTGATGGAATCTGGAAGACCCAGCTCCTTCTGGCACAGTCTTCTTTAATTACATATTTCTATCCCTTAATTCCTCTTGATATTCAATTTTCAATCTGTCTTACCGTCTTTAAAGCTCTCATATAAAATTTATTATTGAGTATTCCACAGACCTTATAGATATTGAGTAACTACAAAGCACTATAGGAGTAATACTGTTAAGAACTGTGATTCAAATCTTATACAAATAAAACATCTTTGTTGCCGCTTTTAAAAATGTAGCATATCTCACAATTTTGTTAATTTATTATTTTAAGGAAATGTATAGCTGTTTTCTTTTAAAATCTACCTCTGAGTGGTTTGAAAGAGTAATTAACTGTGGAAAGTTTGCAATGGACTATGCAAATATGAAGTGATAAAAGTGACTTACAAAGAAGTATCAAATCACAAGCTCAATCTGAGAAAAACAAACAAAATCTACTTATTTAGTGTTTAGAGACAGTCAGTGCCCAAGCCTGGAGGAGAAAATTGGTTACTTCTGCACATCATCTTCCATAAATACTAAGAAATATAAGTAGTAATTCCATACCCTGCGATTACGGATCTAAAGAACAAATGGAAAAATCCCATGTAGGGATTGGGAAAGTATTTGTGGTATAGAGAGAAATAAATGTAAACAGCTTTGTAGTAAAGAACTTCAAGGTAAATGCAGAAATAAAAGAATATGCTTTTATTTCTGGATAGAATTTTAAAAGATTGGTGTAGAAACAACCAAGGCATTCTCAGGCTCAGAGGAGTT
Source organism: Rhinolophus hipposideros (assembly GCF_964194185.1). Lineage (NCBI taxonomy): Eukaryota > Metazoa > Chordata > Mammalia > Chiroptera > Rhinolophidae > Rhinolophus > Rhinolophus hipposideros. The sequence goes on from NC_138053.1 coordinate 29,196,495, forward strand.
ACTTTCTTTTCTAGTCATATGTCAACTATATAACCATATGCTCCATTCTGTTGGCTAAGTAGTCCATAAACCTGACTGCACATTAGAAAATCCTTGATTTTCAAGTAGCCAAACCCATGCCTCACACATGGAGAGTCTACTGTAATTGTTCTGGAATGGGGCTCACAGATCAGTTATTTTTTAATATCACCCCAGTCGATTCTAATGTGCAGTAAGCATTGGGGATCGTTGCATTAGATGGAGGGAATGGTGATAGTGTTAGTTTGTTCCATGCTAGACGTTGTGGTAAGCTCTTTACTGGCATCATATCATTTAATCCTCCCAGTAATCCTACACTACAGAAATCCCTTCCCTCACTTTGCTTATGGATGGAGCAGACAAATTAAATAAATAATTTGCCAAAAGCAACACAGCTTAGTAAGGTAAAAGGAAAGACTCAAACTAAAGCTATATGAATTGAAAGCCAGTATTCTTAAGCATCTTACTAATTTACACCCTTAGGTTGTAATAATAGAAGCATCCTTGGGTTTTTCCTCTCCTTTCTGGCCCAAAAGTGCCATGTCACTACTCAGGAGAACAGTCACCACTTCTTCAGTTAGGTAAAATGTGGAAATCCTACAGGAGAATGTAAAAACTGTTTCCTTCCAGCAGATTCTGATGAATAGACATATTTTGTGTGTTTCAGGAGGAATTTAATATTTTCTTCAAATTATTGAGAATATATAAATAGTGGAAATTTTGCTTTAAAGGTTACATTGCATATTTCTTTTTAAATTTATAAAATCTGTATGATTTGGGACCTAAACAGATGAAGGTCTTTAACTTCAAATGGGTTGTGCTTTGTCCTATTCACCAGAGTTACTGAGGATGACTATTGTCTCATATGCCAGTGCTTCTCATAGGTTAATAATTTTCACACAATTAACCTGTAAGTCTTATCAAAAATGCAGAATTTGATTTAGTTGATTTAGACTGCCGTGGGGGCAGAGATTTAGAATTTCCAGCAAAATTTTCACCAATGCTCCTGGTACAAAGGTCACAACTAGGGTATCAAGGTTATATACCACCTGTCATACTAATTTATGTTACTTTGATAACACCAGTGGATTTTTTGTCTCCTACTATTGCTATCCTTATACAATCTCACATATAACTCACTCCCACTTTATTGGATAAAAATAAAAGCATATATTTATCATTTTTTGCCTTCTTTTTCTGCAACAAAATGATTTTCCTTCTAAACCTGTCCCATGGCAAACAAGAAAAAAATCAATTTTGGATTTGGATAATGGATGTCCCAACCTAAATCCTCAGAGGTGACATGAAGGGATTCATCTGATGCATGCACACAGTGTGTTGCATTGCAAAAGAGAAACACAAAGTGCTAAATTTTTTTCCAGCATTGAGTCTAAGTTGACCCACCCCAGAATGGGAAAAATCAGTTTCTAGTTTCACTAGGTCTCCAGGGGTTACCCATTCAATTTCAACAATGGCTAATCACAAGATAATAGTTGTTTTCCAAGTTGGTGTCCTTGGTAGCCTCAGCCAGGAAGCTCAAGTTCTCAAGTTCCAAACCTTGAGGGGCAGCTCTAGGCAGAGGAAGCTGACTTCCTCTGTCATAAGTTGCAATCATTCAAATCCTCAATCATGAAGATTTGTAGTTCAAAAGAGTTATTAGGATTGTAGGTCCCCCATATAACAACACTTTTCTTTAGGAGCTCTTTCCAATCAGGAGACTCCCATCTACAGTTATGAGATGGACAAGTACCAGTATATAAAATATCAATACCAACTGAAAATTCAGTGGTAGAAATCACAAGGATACATTACACTGGCCAAACGGGTCACACCCACTGATAATATTATTTTTTCTTTCTCAGTATAAATACTTTTCAAATGCCATCAGTTGCATTTGGCTGTCTCTTTTGCCCATGAGCCTAGGCAGGATGGTGACTTGGGTGCATATAAACAACAGTTCCATAAAAGTTTGAGTTCTTTCTTTCCCTAAGTTTTTTCACCTTTGTTGGATGAGTACATATAGCCTTTAGTACTTCAGGGGACAGGAGAACATCAGTCCCATCCATATTTAACTAGTCTTTATAGCAGCTGAGTTGGGGTAAAGAGAGTAGGAATGATCAGGGGCATGAAGAGTGAAAGAAGTTCAATTCCAGTGAGCCATACACATTTTCCTTTGGTTTCAAGCAGTGTGGCAGCAGCAAGTTGTTCAATTAAATGAAACTTCCAAATTTTCTGTTCACCCCAAATCCTACACTGGTAACATCTTCATTAATGACACCATCTGTTTCAGCTTTTTTGTACCTGGAATTGCCAGCCGCAGTTTCATTGCTTTCCAGCTGTGCCCAAGGGGTTTATACTCCTTGGCTGATTAGGGTTCATTTCACAGAGTTGTTCTTCTTTTTATGAACTTAATATAAATCTGTTGCATCTGATGCTTCCTTATTAAAAATAAGTTCTAAGTTCTTACCCAGTTTCACTGTAAGGGCTAAGGGAGATCCCAAGGTGGAAGGGATGATCACAAGAATTTATCTAGATTTCTTTGGACCAATTTTTGATTCTCCTTTGGGTAGCCTTCATCAGCATTTTAAACACAATCTAGGGCAGTGTGTCCCAAATAATAGTCAATACTCCGTATATGGTTTCCAACAGAACATGGCATGTCACAGGGAAATCTCTCTAAGAGAGTCAAAAGTCTCTTATATAATAGCAGCTAGGACCCACTTCAAAAAACTCTGAATCCTTTTACTGTTATCGCCAAATGGATCTAAGTTTGGCATAATAGACTGCAGGAGTCTGGGATGGGACTGTAGGACTCAGCATTAAGAACACACAGCTGTTGTCTTTCTTCATTAATAAACAATAAATGTTCTGGTCCCTTTACCCTTCAATAAACCAGTCATTATTCTAAAGATTCATGTACTTCTACCTCTAGCAGTTGTAAATTTTCCTCTTTTAATACTCCATGTAGAAAAAGATTCTCTGAAACTTTTTATCTGAAATAAGGCAGAGCTTCTAATGAACTTTTGCATTCTGGTTATTATAATTGGGTGGACCTGAGGTTGGCCGCCAGATAACTTACCTGCTGGGCAGTGAGTTAGTATCAACCTGGGCATTGTCCACGGAACTATCTTTGAACCTACTTCTGATTGATTGGTCTTCAACACCTTCCCAATTTTGACTCATGAATAGGCAATAAAACGGAGGACCATTTATTGCCGGGTTGCCCCCCAAAATTGGGTTAATCTGTTTGCTGCATATCCTATGGACTTAGCTCAAATCCCCATTAATTGGCCCATGTGGTCCTCATCCTTCCTCTTCCAGAAAGTCTGTTACCATGCAATCCTCATCAACTGTCAAGAAGTGGGAATTATCTGAGATTTTTGCCCCACTTGTAAGGTAATGTGTTTCTCTGCCACAATTTCACGCATGCTGTTAAAATAAAACAAAACAAAACAAAACAAAACAAAACACAATCTGAGTCAGAAGAGGAAAAAAAAACACACATTATTATTCACAACACTAGCAGTAGCCAGAGTAGCAGCACTTTTGCCAAAGTCCTGAATCCTAATTCCAGTAGAGCGACGTGAAGGGAGTCAAGTAATATCTGATATACAGTAGATTGTTACAAGGGAGGATCCACCAGCTGAGGAAATGGGAAATTATTTTAATGGGCTGTAAGCATTCCTCTGGAACAAAACACTATCTCTAGCTCCCAAAGCTACACTGTATGTTCTTGAAAGATACTACAGAACAAAGGCAGGCAGTGTCTCTTCTCTCAGGACATGCGGGTGTGTGAAACCCATGAAGAACTGTCTCCCTACAGAGACAAGTCTAATATATCAGTAAACAATAATGAAGAGAGAACCAAACACACATGTAAAAATAAAGAAATGTCAGTTTGGATAACACAATTAATATCTCAGACAAATTTTATATATAAGCCACATGCCTGAAATCAAAAGATGGAGAGATCAAAAGTAACTCTCTTCTGTGAGATTTTTCTCCTTTCTGCAGTTGCCACTGCGTTGAGTGTGTAAGTCCTTGGGAGAGGGAGAGGAAGTTAAGATGCTCGTGGACAGCCTCAAATCATGCTTCTGTTGGGTTCACTTCATTTTCCAGATCAGGGCACCCCTGATGTTATCTCTTCACTCACCCCCATAGAACTGGGCTGAGTCTGCTGTTTTACTGTAATGCAACCTATCAATAGCAGCATGGCCAAGAGCAAGGCCTCAACTCACACTGGCAATGGCTTCTTACACCACAGCCTGTCTTCTACCTACCCAGAAAGTTCTTGTAGTCTTTATTTTAATCTTCATGTACACCCATTCAAAAATCCTTTTTCTTCCGTGGCATCTGGAAGGTTAGACTAGGGCAAGAAGCCAGCAGCCTGAGCTAGTATACCTACCATCGTGACAACAATGGCTTCTCTTCTGCTTTTATCTTTTTAGACTTGTTCATTTTCTCGTGCATTTTGGCTCAGAACTGATAAATTCATCTTTATTGAGCTATATTGAATGTCCTTCTTTTCACTTACTATGTAATTGGATTTAAAGCTGATCGTGTTAGGCATTAAACAATCAATATATTATTTTTTTCTTTTTGCTTTTGTTATTGTTGCCTATGTGTTTCCACATCCAAAATCTAGTTATCTTTTATTATATCCTGTTTTACTCTGCTATAAAATATAAATGCCCCAAATCAAGAAAAATAATAAAGTGCAATCTGGATTTAATTTCAGGATAAAAGGTATTTTAAAACAAAGAGATTTTTAACAGTCAAGAATTTTTTCATCAATAATGTAAGCTGCTTATTTTAAATTGTAGCACTATTACAGATGTGCATGATAAATTGCTTCTGAATGCATGCTATCCCACAGATTTGAAACATATGAGTAGGATGAATATCATTTTGGCTATGAAGTAGCACAGCCCTTACAGAAAGGCTTGGCAAAATATAGAATATGTTCGATTTACTACCAAGTGCTATTTCACTATTTAACAAGATTATTACAGAAATAAAAAGAAAGACAAGTCCTGACTTGGCTAAATAGTGAATTCACTGTTTTCCTTGACTTGCCCTCACAGAAGGACATCCAGTGCTATCCAACTTAGAATCCCTTTGTCCTGACTTTGCCTGGCAGATTTCCATGCTTGAACCATTTCTGGTCTTATTCTTTACAATAAAATTCACTCACTCTGGAACCAGTTTTTAGCTATTGTCCCAATATAGTTATGTCAGCTTCATACTTTATCAAAGGTACTTCTTAAGGAAGTAATTGTTTCAATCAGTGTTTCTTAAAATGTGATCCCACAGAAATGTAATTTTCATGTCCAGGGTTTTTTTTATTTTTTAATTAAACTTCCTATGTGATTATGAAGTGAACAAACACTGCACTAAACTAAAGGAATAAATAACACTGAAGTTAAAGACATCAGTTGAAATGTATATAAAAAAAACCCACAATTTGTCAAGTGCAAAGAAGTTCTGTCTTCCCAAACACATACCATGATGTTGATCAACTAGCACACCTATATATAATGCTTGCCAATAATCAGTTAAAATATATTTAAATGTTCATTATATGTACTCTGCACTTGTATAATAACTGTGTAATAATCTGTCTCCTGAATGCATGGTGGACATACCATACTTGTTTTGGTGTAAAACCACAAATGCATTAGCCCAACTACCCTATTCAGCGTAATAGTGAGAGGGACATGGGATTTTGGCCATATTGGGAAATATGTTTCAACATACAAATTTTGGGGACATAAATATTCAGTCTATACCACAACCCCTACCTCAAGTGATATCAGAGTCTTCTCAGAGGAAAATGTTTCCCCTATAGGTTCTGAAACCAATCCTCATCTTTTTGGTATGCCCCCATAATCTGCCCCAATTATCTTGATCATAACAATGTAATTACTCAAGTTTTTATGGAATAACTATTAATTCATAAATTATATATACTTATTTTTTCTCATTCAACATCACTCTATAAACCTATACCTGTGTATGTAATAAGTTGATATTTGCTTTCTTTCATGTTAAAAACAACTTTACACGTATGTTCTATTTTGCTAAGGAAATAATTCTCTCCACTATTCTATTTCAGCTACTCTTTCTTCTGGCCATTTGGGGGATCTTAAGACCAAAAGTAATCTTTCTCTGAAACTATATTTTATAGGCTTTAGAACTCTCCAATTTAGAGAGTTACTAAACATGCCACTTACTAGCCACGCTATATAAAACATTTATTTTTTATTGAAATTAAAAAAAAAACAACAACAGCCGGATCTTGTATTGTGTGAAATTCTTTTGGCCAAAGAGGGGTATACAACTAGTATGTATGAAACTCTCCTCCCTTACTACCTTCCTATCCTTTCATTTTAGACCTGGACAAAAGAGCACCCCTGTGGGCTCCATGCTTTAATGGGCATCACATGTCTCAAGCAAGCATGACAATAGCATTTACCATGTTTCCCCCAAAATAAGATGTAGCCAGACAATCAGCTCTAATACGTCTTTTGGAGCAAAAATTAATATGAGACCCGGTCTTATAGCAAAATAAGACCGGGTCTCATATTAATTTTTGTTTCAAAAAACGCATTAGAGCTTATTGTCCAGCTAGGTCTTATTTTTGGGGAAACAGTGTAGTATATTATAAAAATTTAAAAACACATGAGAGCCTTTTCACTCAGTTGACGGGCTCAAGAGTGACATAGCACAATTCAACTGTTTTAGTGAGTAAAACCTTTTAGTCACCAGAGAAACATGTTCCACCATCTGTTTCTTTATGTCTTTAAAACAACAGGTAAATGAGTTATGCCACTGCTTACGTCTATGGGAATAAGTACTGCTTTAGAGTAAGGGAAGAATTTCAGTAACAGATTTTGTATGGGGGAAAAAATACATTTATGAACTTGCTAATTCATTTATTTATTTATTTATTTTTTTAATTTGGTTCAAAATTGCCTCATACTTTTTCATTATTTTAAATTTTAATTTATTAGTTTCAGGTGTACAAGACCAATTCAAAAATCTGTATGCATTCCTAATTCATTTATTTTTATGTAGCCTAAATGCCAAATGATTATTGTATAAAAAACTATTATTTTCAACTTTCTCAGTAATGTCAGGGCATTCATTTTCTTGTTTTCTTTCTTCCCAAGTACTAATTTATTTCCAGAATAATCATTAATTAGCACAGTTTTCATAACGGTTATGCTAGTTGGCTAAGGAGAATTTTGCAGTATTAAAGAATTAAATTTGTGCTATATTTGTCCACATGTAGGTCCACTTATAAATGCATGAAACATGACAGCAATTACTTACAATACCAGCTGAATAGGCACTGACTGATGAGATTGATATATTATTTTTTAAGAACAAAAAGTTGAATAAAATATTGTAATGTAAAATATTAGTTTAAAATTTTTAATTAAAATTTTAATATTTATTAATTATGATTTGTATCTGTATTTTAATTTGAATAAATTTAGATTTTGATAACATGGCTCTCTTGAAGCCATGAAAATATTATTTGAACATTAATATTAAGTTTAATTTACATTTATGTAAAATTTTATCCAAATTTTGACTGCTTTGAATACAAATGCAATCGTTAAATCCTTTAAATTATTAATGCTAATTAAATGCCAATTATATGAAAATCTTGATCATAATAACATAATTACTCAAATATTTATGGAATAACTACTAATTCATAAATTGTGTATGCTTATTTTTTCTCATTCAACATCGCTAGTCTATAAAAATATACATGTGTATTTATTAAGTTGATATTTGCTTTCTTTCATGTAAAAAACTACACATGTGTTCTCTTTTGTCATAAATCACATTTATCAGGGTATATAATTTATTTAACACCTTGATATTACTTTTACATATATGAATATATATTCAAAGTATATAGTATATATAGATATATACAGTATATATGTATTTAGATTTATTACTTTTAAACATATGGATATATATTCACAGTATATATAGTACCTCATTTATATTTTTGCTGTGGATGCTATATATATTAGCGATGAGCCAATTTTTCTCTCAAAACATGTAAAAGTGGAGACTCAGAAATAAGAATGAAGCTTTTAATTGATCTAAGTTGCACTGTAGTGTGTGTGTGTGTGTGTGTGTGTGTGTGTGTGTGTGTGTATTTGTCAGGTGTGTGAAGATCTGCCAAAAATGACATGATGGAGATGGGAAGAAAGGAGATAATCTAAAATATCTTGATTAAATAGCCTACTTAGAAAATCAAAAGCAAACACCATAACAAACACATTTCATGAAATCACATCAGCAAGGTTAGATAAGTTCAATAAATTGGGTATATAGTTCTAAATTGGGTAATATAGTCCTAGAAAAAAATCACATTTATTTTCTGCCATAATTAGGATAGTTATAATTTCAGATATAACTTTTTGTGTTTTTTTTTCAACTATTTCAAGGAAATATAGTGGTAATAACAAAATATCTGAGAGGAAAAGAACTTTTTTCAAATAAAAATTTAATGTTTTGTGAAGATAGATTTCCTTTCTCCCTCCACCCTCAAGATAAAAGAATAATTACTTACCATTCTCTACCAGTGGAGTTAAATCTGCTTCCATTGATGGTGAAATGTTATAAATAATGTTTTCTTACATTCTCTCACAGAAATTTTATAAATCTCTCTCTCATTTCTCTATTAATTTCTGGAAAATTTTTGGTATGTATGAGTCACATCGTGATAATATTTGTTGCAGAATAGTTAAATAACCCAAATTCAAATGAAAATTTTAATATTTAGGGTGATTAAGCCACTTCAGAAATCCTGCATTAGCCCTATTCTCAGTTTAGTTTGTGGAAATATCAATTCTGATTGCAATAATAATTGGTAATTTTCTTCAAATGAAAAGTGAGTAAATGATTCTCCATAAAATAATTCTAGCTTTAACATGTAACAAAAGTTTGATTCTAAGCTCACACATACTATGGAAACAATATGCCCAATTCATGGAGTGTTTATACCCTTCATACTGATTCAAAAATCAATGATACAATGATAAATCGAAGAAGGACTTCTAGTGCATTGTTTGATGTTTTCTCATGTTAAATATCACAGGAAATATTTACTATCATGATAAGTTTCATTTTCATATAATTATCCATCTTTTCGGAAATCTGTCACGAATAGAGGGTGTTAGAAGGCACTGATATAGGGTTTTCATAGGCAGAAGAAATAATTCAATTTAATCATTAATACTTTGCCCCAGTTTTCTGAAAACATGTTACTAGTAAAACTAACTACACTAACTGTATATTTCAGTATCTTTGGGGATCTATTTAATAATTAATGCAAACTCATTCTAGGATCATCTCAGCTTCTTGGTTTCTCTCCTGCCAATATAATTATTGAAACTTAGTAAGAGAACCATGTGAAACATTTCTGTGTTTATTTATTTTATTTATTGATTTTGTAGCATTATCATTTTTAAACTAATATTATCAAATAGAAACCTATTTTTCTGGCAATTTGGGGGAAGAAATATTTATTCTCAGAGAATATTCCAGATTGAAAATCTAAATATTAGTGAGTAGTGTGAGCACAGGGGAGAACTTGACTGCATTTCACAAACACTAAACTTTAATTTTATCTCTGACAAGGTCAAATGACTCTTTATATTTGAAAATAACAATCAGGCAATATTTTCAAGGATATTTTAACCTGCATTCAGTTACAAAGAGTATATTTTGTTTTAGTTTTTAAGCCACATATCTCACTTGGCGTAATTTTTCTTTTCTAAATCTAATTCATAAGTTTTATCATCATTCAGAAAACATTTGACTTAATTAATCAAAGGGAAATACTGTGGATTTAAGAACTTAATAGTTTAAAAGAATTTAACTCAAAAGTTTAAATAATTAAAATGATCCCTGTAAAGGGCAAAGATAACTCAAAAGAAAGATGTGGAATAATAACATAAACTTTTTGCTAGTCACAAAAAGTCAAACACTGCATGATTCCACTTATAAGAGGTATTTAAAATAGACAAATTTGTAGAATCAAACTGTGGAATAGTGGTTGCCAGGACCTGGGCGAAGGGCAAAATCAATAGCCATAAAATTTCTGTTGAACAAGATGAGTAAATTCTAGAGATCAATATTGTAACTATAATCAACCACAATATATTATGCATACAAAAATTTGTTAAGAGAGAAGATCTCATGTTAAATGTTCTTACCAAGATAAGTGATATGATAGGAAAACTTTGAATGCCCTGGAAAGATAAAATGCAGACACTTGACATTATGCTGTCCTGGAAAGATTTCCTGAAATCTGAAGAATGATTAAGAATAAATTAGGCAGTGGATCGGGAGGGAGTGTTTGCAAATTCAGTGAAATGGACAGAAATTTGAAATGTGGAAGAGATGGTAATAAGGCCAGTGTGATTCTAACACTGAAATTGATTAGAATAATAGCAAAACAATCGACTACAAATAAGTGCATATACTTAATATTAATGCCTTTATTGGACTGGATGATTTTATACTTTATCCAGAAGACAATGAGGAGCTATTAAAATCTTTTAAATAAGAATAATATGATGATGTAATTTATTTTTAAAGATCTTTATGGCTATATTATAGAAAGGAAATTACAAAGATAAACATGGGAAGAACTGAAAGAAGGTCACCAAAGGCCAGACACAGACAGAAGTAACTCAAAATAGGGAAGATTATATAGAGTGGAAATGGGTGGACACATCTGGAAAATTTGAGGAGACAATTTTCAAAGGAGTTAGTGATCACTGGATAGTGGGTGAATGTGAAAGAAGTGTCAATAAATATCCCTGTTTTCCATGTTCTACAGTTTGATTTCCACTTTATTTTCTGTATATAATTATACAAGAATGGAGAGCTGGAATACATGATTAAAAAAATATTTAGAAAATAGAGACAGTGAATATGAGTATGAACAAATAGTATGGGCTAGAACCCATAGAATGAAGAAAAAAATAACTTTAAGGTATAACTTTTAAACGTTAGGTATAGGAGAAAGTGCCAAAATAAGACTGAAAAGGGGCCAATACACAAATAAATTGGTGCACCATCACAAAAGCAAGAGAAATTGAGTTCTTTTGCAATAAAGAGGGATGGAAAACAGTGTTAACAATTGCTCAGGGGTCAAGTAAAATGGGGTTGAAGTTTTCCATTGGAATTAGTGATCCTAGGGATGTCATTGCTACAGAGAGACAAAGGTGAAAGCCAGTCTCCTGTTGATTACATAGAATTGTGGCCCTTTGATTCCTTCAAAACAGAAAATAAAATTATGATTCTATCAAAATATCAGGCCAACATTTTACTTTGTGTGGGTCAGCATCAGTGATGGAATTAATAACACTAATGTCTAGAAATTTCTCTACAGATGAGGCAGAATCTGAAGAGTATATGCTGAATTCTACCAAATAATTCAGATTTTTTTTGGGTGTAGAGTTTTCATTGGCCAAGAAAATGTGCTGATCTTGAAGAATTAAAAGCAGGAGAAAAACATATGAGACATATGGGGATTCTCTCTCAAGTTTTCTGTTTGAACACATTATATCATCTGAGCATTCTTTGATTTAACTATATTTTCAACACTTTTTCTTCTTTTGTGATTTTTTTTTGGGGGAGAGCTATCAACAGAGTTCAAATTAATGGATATGTATAAGAAATCAATTTTGTGTGGAATAGGAGAAGAGTGTAAGGCTTTGGCTTTGTTATCAAGGGGCTTACATATGTAGACGTGTGTACATAAAGCTTTCAAAAATTCTGTGTAGATCAAAGAAGATTATAAACAAATAAATGATTATGTTAATAATTTTCTCACGGTACAAGTCAGCGCATGCCATGGGAGTTCAAAGAAATAACAGGTTTCTTCCGCCTGGCTCTGAGCTCTCTCTGTTAATCATCCCAAACAGTGTAGTATTTCTTGGAAATCATCTAGTTAAATTGTTTTTTATTAGAACATTCACCAAAATGGGCAACATTACCATGTAGCATTAAATCTCTTAGATTAACTTTTACGTTTACTTCAAGGCATTTCATAAGTCCTGGATTTCTTACTCAGAAAAGGTTTTCTTTACTCCACTAACTTGAAACAATTTTTAAAATCTTCTTCACAACTTTCATTGCATTTTTCTCCATTCAAGTATTTTCTTCCACTTTTACAAATGTTTCTATTCTCTGACAGATCTTTTTTTATTTTCCTGCCTCTCATTCTTTCCTCTGTGTGTGTGTGTACATGTCAATTACATTAGGAAGTAAATGTCCTATTTTGGTGATAAATCAATAGAAGAACTATGCATTTGCTAATGTATGCTGATTAAAAATAGTGATAACAAAAGTATATTATGGGTCTTTTAATGTGAAAGCTGGTAAAATTATCTGAATGAAGCATAAATGATACAATCTTAAATAGGTCTAGATAGAACTCCATATCTGAAATCCTTGAGGCCATACATATTTTGGAATTCAGAATTATTCAAATTTTAGAAAGACAATACATGCATGGACTATACTATGTAATATTCCCAGGAAGTTTTAAGGCAACACCCTATAGTTATATAAATTACTAGTACTGAAGTTAGTCATCCACTGAAGTAAAAATCAGAAACAATTTCTGTTTAGCCAGAGTCAAAATTATATAGTAATATATTGATAAATGATATAGTGGATAAATACAGACTTCAATTATTCTAATACTTCTTAATTAAAAGAAAATGTTTCTGTCTCCACCTATCCTCTGTCTCTCTCTCTCTGTCTCTCTGTCTCTCTCATCTATCCATCTATAATAAATATTCATTATGTCAGATTGTTTGGGAATAGTAGAGAATAGGCCACTCCAGTGTTGACATCTTCATTTCATCAGGTGTCATGTGACAGAAACAGGATTCTCAAGTAATGAGGTAGAACTTTGATAGGCTGCTTTTAAAGAGTGAGTTCCGTTTTGCCTTCTTCATTAAATAGCCTTATGTCTAAGCAGTCTCTAATTAAGTAGGCTGCCATAACCTTCTGCTGATTTATAAATGGATCACAATCAAGAAAAACAATGAGTTGATCACAATTTTTCCCCATATCATAGGGATTTTTTCAAACTTCATTCCTGAGCACTGCTCTCTTCACGATCATCCTTTAAACAATTTCTTCATTGTCCATGAGGTTGCACAGCAGGTGCATTATTACTGACTATGTATTCTCTCAGTTTTCCATAAGGACTGTGGTTTTTTTCAGTTATCATCTTATCAAATTTGTCAGTGTAATTTTCACCTACTTCATGATTTGCAGAAAGCTGTTACTATAGATTTTCAGATATTTTTCATGTAATGCTTCTTAATTCCTGAATACTCACCCTTACCTTTAATGTCTAGTTCATTTTATACATTCTAGCTTACTTTATCAGCAACAAATCAGTAAAGTTGTATACGTTTATTTCTTTATTGTCAAATCTACATAATTAGTACCAATAATTATTTGTGTGTGTGTGTGTGTGTGTGTGTGTATTTATTCACTGTTTGTGTCACCATAGAGTGCCCATTTTTCAGTAGTTCTTGTCACCATTATCAGGCTCCAGTGTAGAAAAAAAAATCAACTTATAATGTCTGTTTCTGTTTCATTAAATCATGCGTTAAAGAATTAATGTAATATGGGATTTTCTATATCACATTCTTCATTAAGATACCTCACAAATATACCTTGATGAAGCTTCTGCAATAACATCATTTCCTGAGATATTGCTAGTAAAATTTGCTGTAATTTTAATTTATTGAAATTACTAACGGTGTCATTTTTTAACACTTTTGACAATTCAGTATAACCTGCTGCCACAAAATACAAAACAATAAACCAAATATTGATGAACAGAAGTGTGAGGCTACTAGAAACACCAAATCTCAATAAGCATGTCCTATCAGTTCAAATAAAATTTTAAAATTTTATTATCAAGTTTACAAAACAAGAAGAAACAAATAAAATTTAGGTTTTTGAGCTTTTCAAGTTTTGAAATAGCCCCGAAAGATTGTAGATCTACTTTAAATTTAGCATCAGTTAAGGGGAAATACCATTTGATAAATGAATACTCATGATTAATCTTTAAAGAAAGTAGATACTAATAAGATACACCTAATACTACCTTGTTTTTCTGAAAATAAGACCTAGCCAGACAATCAACTCTAATGCGTCTTTTGGAGCAAAATTTAACATAGGATCTGAACTTATTTTACTATAATATAAGACCAGGTCTTTAATATAATTAATATAATATAATATAATATAATATAATACCAGATCTTATATTAATTTTTGCTCCAAAAGATGCATTATAGCTGATTTTCCAACTAGGTCTTATTTTCAGAGAAACATGGTAGTTGTTTAATTCACTTCATTATGATAACTAAATTTCGTATTATACACTTACAGTCTTTTAGTCAAGATTTTCACACATAATGAATATCCCCATGTGCACATAAATAATACCAAGAAATACTACTTTAATAGCTTGTAAGAAATTTATATTTTATGTGCTAAAACACTCATAATTTACTTGTATTAAAGAATGCATTTAGACTTATGCCCATAAGACATCTAAAAAACAGTTTGTCTCACAGCTACTGACTTTTTTCCATAAGGAAACAGGTATTTTGCGTGCAAAATATAAAACATAGAATTCATGGTAGCTAGAGCCATAGTATTTAGGAAATTTTGGATTTTTTTTTTCTGTTTGACTGTTTTATACACAATTTTTTCATATTCAACATTCTTTTACTCTATTCTTTATTTTATAAAGTGGTCTAAATGGCTTCATTCACATTTCTAGAAAGCAATAGATTATTATCCATCCTATTTATTCATTCACTAAACAAAATTTTATTCAGTTCTTATATTGAACCAGTCACTGTTCTAGGCATTCTGGACCCAGCAGTAGAGGAGTCAAACCCCCTGAATTTATGAAGGATTAAATGAGTTAATACAATAAGACACTTAGAAGACTACTTGATACATAGAAAACAATGAATAAATAATAGCCACTAGTAATATTAATGGTGACTATATTTTATTGTTAAGAAATTCTTCTATTCGAAAGTACATACTATAAATATGTACAATTATAAGATTGTTTAATATGACAGCTATTGTTTGAAATGAACATATCAGGTTAAGTAGGGCGGGGTGCACTTTATTTAGAATAGTGAGAAAAAATTCCTTTCAGGAGCTAAGATTTGAACTTAAAACTAAACGATAATGTTTCAAAGATGCAGCCAAAAGCATCAATGGAGAAAAGACAGCCTCTTCCATAAATGGTGCTAGAATTGGAAAACCACATGCAAAATAATGAAACTAGACTGCTATCTGTCACCATGTACCAAAATTAACTCAAAATGGATCAAAGACCTAAGCATAAGACCTGAAACAATAACTGCATAGAAAATAACACAGGTACTAAATTTATGGATCTTGGGTTGAAAGAGGATTTTATGAATTTGACCTCAAAGGCAAGAGAAGTAAAAACTGAAATAAATGAATGAGAGTATATCAAACTTAAAAGGTCCTGCACAGCAAAAAGAACCATCGACAAAATAAAGAGGAAACCAACTGAATGGGAGACGATATGGGAAACAACACCTCTGTTAAGGGGCTAATATCCAAAATATTTAAGGAACTTATACAACTAGACAGCAACAAAAAATAAACAATCCAATTGAAACATGGGAAGAAAACCTGAATAGACGTTTCTCCAAGAGGGCATACAGATGGCCAATAGACATATGAAAAGATGCTCAACATCACTAATCATCAGAGACATGTAAATAAAAACCACAATGAGATATCACCTCATCCCAGTTAGAATGGCTGTCATCAGCAAGACAAATGATAACAAGTGTTGGAGAGGCTGTGGAGAAAAAAGGAACCCTCATACACTGTTGGTAGGAATGCAGATTGGTGCAGCCGCTATGGAAGGCAGTGTGGAGGTTTCTCAAAAAATTAAGAATAGATCCAACAATCCCTATCCTGGCTATCTACTCATAATATCTGAAAACATTTATCCATAAAGATATAAGTGCTCCAATGTTCATTTATGGTGGCCAAGACATGGAAACAACCAAAGTGTCCTTCGATAAATAATTGGATAAAGAAGAAGTGGTATATATGTATATATACAATGGAATATTATTCTGCCATAAGGAAAGATGAAATAGTACCATTTGTGACAACGTGGATGGAACTTGAGATTATTATGCTAAGTGAAATGAGTCAGACAGAATACAACAAGAAACATATGATTTCACTGATATGTGGTATAATGAAACTGAAAACAACAAAGGAACAAGACAAACAAATGAAGAAGAAAAAAGCTTGCAGACATAGACAATAGTTTAATGGGTACCAGAGAGTAAGCGGGGAGGAGGGTAATAGATGACGGTAAAGGGGATCAAATATATAGTGATGGAAAGAGAACTGACTCTGGGTGGTGAACACACAATGTGATATATAGATGATGTATTACAGAATTGTACACCTAAAATCTATGTAACTTTACTAACAATTATCATCGCAATAAATGTTGATTAGAAAACAAAAACAACAAAAACAAAAAACACACACAAAAAAAAACAAAATGATGAGAAATAACTAGTCCTGCACAGTTCTGGGAAAAGAGTATTTCAAGGAGAGTGACATTTAATTGCAAGACTTACAAGGAAGGAGAGAGATTGGTGTGTCCTAGGGCTTGGATAAAAATATAGCTGGCACGTAGTACACCAGCAAGATGATAGGAGATGAAGTCAGAGATTTGTAGGTTATTATATACCATTAAGAATGCTGAGTTTTATGTCAATTGCAATAGGAAACAAGTGCAGGGTTTTAAGAGGAATGATAATTAGCTGATTTGAAGTGAAAAACATCAACCTTGCTGCCATTTGCTCATGTGTGGGGGAAGAAGGCCAGTTAGCAATCTAAAACCATAGTCCTGGTTAGACATAATGTTGGTTTGTGCTGGCATTAGCAATGGAGATGGTGAATTCAGGACATATTATAGAAGTAGCACTGATAGAATATGTTTATGAGTTGTATATAAGGGAAGAAAAGGAGAAGGATCAGAAATGGGTTTTTGAATTGAACGTCTGAATAGATAGTGGTAACATGATTCTAGAGAAAAGAGTGTTTGTGCTTGTGCATGCACGTGGGTGAGTGTATGTGTGAAAATTATGATACTCTTTTTCTTTTAACTATTCAAATAAGATAATGTTACTTTTGTAGAAATCTGTGTGATAAATTTCCTAGGTTACATTTACAGGAAAATAATAATAATTAAAGCAGCCTGCTTGCTTTCTTTAACCAATCAATGATTTTATTAGTACGTAGAATGTTTTCTCTTTTAAGTTGGCTACCTGGAAATGGAGAGATAAATTTCATGTTCAATTGCAATAAACGATTCACTCCAGATATACAGTACATTCCTGTACTTCTCCCTTCTAAATGTTTGTTTTTAGCAAACTTTTTATTTTAATTAGCCTGTTTCATATGTATTGTAATATTATGTTGCTTCAAACTAGTTTGGGCACTAGTTACTCCATAAATCATAGATGATTAAATAAGTCAATCAGTGAATGAATTAACAAATACCCTTTGCTTCAAACTCAGTCCATCAACAAATTTGGATAAATAGCAACACCACATACAAAATGCACTAATTAAAAAGGTTAATAGTATCTAGTGCTTGATGAAATTATAGAATCAGCCAAATCTGACAAATGAATCATAAATTTCCAACTCACTTCCTGAACAAATAGCATTTGAGTAATTGAGCATATTTTTCTTACTGAATTGACAAAAAACAAAAAAAAAAAAAAAAAAAAAGTTGGTAAAATGAAGAAACAGCCAGGGTGCCTTAGCCATCACATTTAATGGAAGCAAAGGGGTAAGAGGTTATTTCAATTCATACACAAACCAAGAAAACTCAGTATACATGGATTAAGAAGTACCCCTTGAGAATGTTAATTTATATACTCCTCTTCAATGGATGAATTAATGGAGATGCAATACATGCATTTGATTTTAGCCTTAAAAGAAATGTATAAAACTTAATTTACTATGTTATACTTTTAAAGAAGCTTATAATTCTGGCCCTTAAGTGCTGTACAAACACTGAACTCACTTATTCTCTGTCATCTCAGGAATAATAGCACAACCGGACATCCATTTGCAAGAAAATAGATTACTGGTTCATCTCCTCTCATCTGCCACACAGCAGGACTCTAGGCCAGGCTGCCCAGTGCCAGACATGGCTCCACTACACACCAGCTGGGTGATGTTGGGTGAGCTGCTTGTCTTCTGCAGCTTCCTTTCTTATTTGCAATCTAGACATGATATAGTTCTCTTTTCCATAAAATTATTGATACTTATATCAACACTTAACAAACTTTTTCCAAAAGAATTAAATGCTAAATTAAAATTAGCACTATCAAAATACGATTTTCCCCCTTCTGGGCTCAATGACAGAAATGGTCGCAGGTAAAGCAAATGATGATAATTTAAAATAACTTTTCTCATGGAGACTCTCCTTACATGTGGCCAAAGAGAAAAATAAAACAACAAACAAAACATATCTGAATCACACAAATGGACAGTCAAGATTATTTAGAGACCACCGACACTGTGTCAGGCACAGTAGCGAATGAGCAGCAGGGATATCTTCTTCATTTAGCTTTACATTAGCTAAGATAAAAACAGACAAAGTATTTGCATGAGCAATGAGCCTAAGATGGAGAATGTTGGAAGGTGCATACCAATCATCTATGGATTAAAAAAATACATAAGCTGTGGTTCCTGAAGGATAAATAGAAATAAACTAAATAAACAGAGTTGGGTGGGGAGAGTTTAACACAGGAGGAAAAGCAAAGATGATACCCAAATAACAAACAAGAATATGAAAAGATGCTCAACATCACTAATCATTAGGGAAATGCAAATCAAAACAAAATGAGACATCACGTCACATCCATTAAGATGGCTAATATTAAGACAAAACAAAACAAACAAACTGAAAAACAAGTGTTTCTGAAGGTATAGAAGAATTGTAAGCCCTATGCACTGTTGGTGGGATTGCAAAATGGTATAACAACTATGGCAATCCGTATGCAAGTTACTCAAAAAAAAACAAAACAAAGAATATAGAACTACCATATGATTCACCAATCCTACTTCTGGGCGTATATTCAAAAGAATTGAAAGCAGATTCTCAAAGAGAGATTTGCACAACCATGTTCGTAGCAACACTATTCACAATAGCCAAAAGTTAGAAGCAACCTAATCAATGTACAAGGTGTGATCACAAAGTACAGTAAATGTTTAAATATAAAAAAAGTTACAGTAAAAGACACATTGCCATTAATCCCCCTCTACATACTCCCCCTCACTTCAAACACACTTATTCCATCATTCTTGCCACTTTCTGAAGCAGTTCTGGAAGTCCTCTTTTGTGAGTGTCTTTAGTTGCACTGCCATGGCGGCTTCAATGTCCTGAATCAATTCAAAACATTTAGTTTTCGTGGTCATTTTGACTTTGGAGAAGAACCAGAAGTCTCACGGTGCCAGATTCAGTGAATACTGTGGATGAGGGCACACATAGCGTTTTTATTTGACAGATACTGCTGTAGCAGAAGTGACGTGTGCCAAGGAGCATTGTCGTGATGGAGGATGAAGTAAAGACACCCACGAAAGTGGCAAGAACGATGGGATAAGTGTATTCAAAGCAAGTGGAAGTATTTCTTTTGGGGGGGAGATTAATGGCAATGTGTCTTTTACTGTAATAAGTTATTTGAAATTTAAACATTAACCATATTTTTGATCACACCTCATATATTTATGGATGAATAAAAAAAAATTGGCATATACTTGCAATGAAATTTTATTTACCTTTTAAAAAGGAGGAATTCTGTCAAATGTAACAACATGGGTGAACCTTAAGGACATTATGCTAAGTGAAATAATTCTGTCACAAAAAGACAAATCCCCATATATAAGGTATCTGAAGTAGTGAAATTTATAGAAACATAAATAGAATGATAGTTTTCAGGGGCTTCAAAGAGGGGCAAAGGAAATTTGCTCTTTAATGGATATAGTTTCAGATGTGTAAGATACAAAAGTTCTGGAGAATAATAATGTGAATATGTTTAACACTACTGACTATACTTACAAATGGTTAAGATGGTAAATTTTATGTTGTGTTTTTTACCACAATAAACAAAGCAAGCAAACACCAAAAACAAAACAAAACACATGAGGAACAAAGTTGTAATCAGTCCAAAGAAGTGGGATAGAAACATCATCGAAAATTTGTTTAAATGTTTAGACCTATGTCATTACACATGCACTCGGAGGGTGTGAGAAGCTTTATTACTCAAATAATAAAGAGACTTTCTGGGGAGAGTAGGTTAGATACCAAAACAGGTCCAGGAATGGCATAAGTGAACAAGAAAGAAGCCTGGCTTGGGGCAGAGTTAGAGAGTTCCTGCAGTCGGAATTTGTATGGTTTGTACTTTCCTATAACCCCAAAGGAGGGATTGCGAAACTTCCTTAGCTCATCCAGATGTGGGGTAAAAGAGATAGGAAGAATAGTGGGGATTGAAAGTCATCAGTGATCAAAATAATAATAATAATAATAATAATAATAATAATAATAATACAATTCATGACTGTTACAATTTATGACGTTTGACGACTGAAACATTCCACACTTCATTTAATTACATTTGGACTCATTTCAGTAAGCAACCACTGTCTTCTATTATGCTTTTAGACTTGAGGGTATAAGTGAGGTAAAATTTCCAATGAATGACTTTTTTCATGAGCTCATCATTCTGGGGTTTGAATAGTGTCTTGTATAATTGCTTTATTTGTAAAGAAATATGTGTGACCTTCATTTAGTATATATGAGGTGAGAGATTCCTAGAGTGGTTTTTCCCAAAGGGGAAAAATTTGGAGAAGGAATTGTTCTTGCTGTTATTGACCAGACAAGATAGCCAAATCATTGGCAATAGCTCAAGAGTCTAAAAATGAGTACTTGGCACAAGTTGTTGGCCAGGGCTTCCAGTGTTAAAATGCATGTCTGAAGTATCCAATTATGCTGACCCTTGGGTCCCATCCTGTATCAGGCACATCCTGGTTATAGGAAGAAAAGCAGCATCTCCCCAGGGGGCTCCATCATGTGTATGGTGGTGGTATAGTTCCTAAAGTGTAAGAGTTCCCTTTACTGTCCAGTCAGTAGCCAAGACAGCCAGGGGAGAGAGGGAGAAAAGGAGGAAGGGAGGGAGGGAGAAAGGGAAAGGGGAGAGAGAGAGAGAGAGAGAGAGAGAGAGAGAGAGAGAGAGAGAGAGAGACACTAATTATCCAGCACTACGGCTTCTGGAAAGGAACTGAATGAATACAGGAGAGAGCACCCCTTCCTACTGGCAGAGTATGCCAGAGGGCCCAGACTTAGCACTATTTTGTAGCAAGGGGATTTTTGTGCCTATGCCAAGCTTGCAGGTGCTGCAAAGCATAATGTGCAGTTGGGTACAGAGGGTCACAGACCCAGGGCCTGTGAGAGCCTCTTGTTTCCAAGAGAGTTCAGTAGCAGCCAGCCGTTGCTGCTCAATAACGTATAGCATGGGGCTGAGAAAAGCAGTTCCTTGTACCAGATGTTCATGGGCAGTTCATAGCCATCATGAGTGGCCTAGAGATTCCAGAATGCACAAAAAGAGGTTGCTAAAGCCTCAGCACAGAATGAATATTTAGAGGACACTAATGGGAGTGCTTAGTATTGTAATTTGGACAAATGCTGGAGTTTAAGGGGACCTTAACTCCTCTTTGTTTAAGGGGACCTCATTCTGAGTGGGCCAATTTTAAAGTAACGGCAAGCAATAAGCTAACATAAAATGTGTAACAGAAATATATTGCCTCCAGAATTCCAAAAAGGCCTAAAAGGTGTTGGGTTAGTTTTAATCTTGTGGGTAGTGAGAGGGTCGGTGACTTTCTTGACAGTGTCAGGGATGGAGCAGCACTTGACTTACCAAATTATTTTCAGGAATTTAACTAAGGTGGCAGGGCCTTGTGCTATATGTGGGGCAAGGACTGATCTACTTTTTGTCAGCTCCTTTGAATTTGTATGTCCTAAATGAGTATGTCAAAAAAAAATCTCATCGGAGGAGGGTGTCTTCAGTATGATTTCGTACCTGTACTATTAGAGAATGTTTAATGTGCTTACAATCTTTCCTTCCAAGGTTGTATGAGGTCTGAAAATTAAATTCACAAACTCATCCTAGAAAAAGTGCTACATACCTCATTGTTGAATATCATGACAGTAAACTTTGAAGTGCTCCCCTTGGGAAGCTGTATACCAATGCTGTCTCGTAGTCCACCCTTCAAAGTAATTTTGGAACTCTTTCTGGAATGGCCAGCAGAGCTGTCATCATACTACACCTGAATGTCATCAAAATATCTTCCTTTCAATATAGCCTTTATGTTTGGATAAAGAAAAAAGTCTTTCTGGGCCACATCAGGTGAGTAGGGACAGTGTTCCAACACAGTTATTTGTTTACTGGCTAAAAGCTCCCCCACAGACAGTGCCGTGTGAGCTGGTGCATTGTCGTGATGCAAGAGACATGAATTGTTGGCGAAAAGTTCAGGTCGTCTAACTTTTATACACAGCCTTTTCAGCACTTCCAAATAGTACACCTGGTTAACTGTTTGTCCGGTTGGTACAAACTCATCATGAATAATCCCTCTCTTATCAAAAAAGGTTACCAACATCATAGCAACAAGTTCACGAACTTAATTGTCAGACCTTGTATGTGATAGGAAAGCTATTGAGGTGAGAGATTCCTAGAGAGGTTTTCCTAGAGTATGTGAGTAGCTGGGTAGAGATGCACTGAGTCCCTTCAGAGAGGAAGGCTAACTGCAGCTGAATGTCTCTTGAAACAGGCATCAAATGGAACGTACTAGCCAAATCTGTGACTACGGTGTATTTACCTGTTGCTGATTGGATAGTGTCAGTAATTTCAACACTATTGATTGAGAGAGAGATGGAGACACATAAAGAAAGACACACGTCCCAGGGCCACTTTAAGCACGTCCCATAGATTCTTGTCCCTAAACGCCACTTACAACCTCTTATTTAGGTTGGGATTAATCTATAACAGAGGCACAGTAGAACTTTGTAAGTGTAGCACAAATGAGTACACATCAAAGTGCAAGCTTGCCAGCAGGCAGCAACACAGCTCAAAAACATGTTAACGGGCAAGTGGCAGAGCCGGTCAGCAAGTCAAAGCAAGAGAATCACAATCCCAGGGTGGGTGGTCTTTGTTTAGACACTCCATTTACCAATAGTTGTGTCTGCAATGCAGAATAGATACTCACACTCAAAATCAGGTTCAGATGTTGAAGCTAATGATGCAACACAAGTACCAAGAGTGTATGAAAATGTGGATTACTCACACAGTGATGCTTTCTGGAGAAAGAAGAGTTGGCTCCCTTGAAGATCCAAGAATGCATGAGAGAGCAGGGAAAAGAGGCTGAGTTGTGGTTTTATGGTTAGAAGGTGGGACCGGGGGTAAGATTTCCCCACACATGTTAGTGTATGTGGTTTGAACTTCCCGCAGGCATTCCAGGAGAGAGAACATGGGCTTTCTTATCAACTTACACAGATGTGGGGCAGAAGGAGAAGGGAAAGTGGTCATGTTTGAAAACTGTCAGCAGTGGAATACACTGAAAAAGGAGTCAGACTATTACAAAGAGCACTGAGCAAGGCAGTGTAGTGAGAACATAAGATTTTGAAGGAACCAGGTGTGCGGCTCAGCGGTAAGAGCAAAGTTGGAAATAAAAAAGGAAAAACTTTAGTGAAATAGGCTAGAATTTTTAGGCCTCTCTTTTTAATAGCAAAAATATGCATTCTTTGCAATGACAATAACTTGGAGAAATCTGTATCAGAATACCTAAGAAGTACTTTCACTACTATTGGGGTACATTTCATACTATATTTATGAGAAAATATAATCTACTCTTCCTATTTTCTGAATGGAAAATTCCTAGAATATGCAGGGATAAAAAGAAAACAAATGAGTTCGAGTCTAATTCAGCTAACTTGTATCTATTTTATTAATTCTAGTTTATTTTTATTTGATTGATTATATATGTTTTATAAAGTTTCCATTTAAATAATGCAACAAATGGGATGTATTATCTTGTAACACACACACACACACACACACACACAAATCTGAAATTTTTAAAACAAGATGAATGCAGCAGTTTAAGTAACTTTTAAAAATGTGTTTTGTAATAGTGACTAGCTTTTGCCTATGCTTATGGCTTTTCAAAGACTTTTGTATACATGATCACATTTTATCTAAAAATAGGCTTATGAAGACAAATAATATATTGATCATCTGCATATATGTGTATGTTGTTTATGTTTCAGTTCATATAAAAAATCAAAGAATACATTTTGTTTTGCTCAAAATTAGACAACCGGAATAAAATATGCATCCTAACTTGCAATCTGATTCCTTCTTAACTGTGAAAATTTTAAATTCAAAAGTTAAAAATTTGTATTAGTTTAAATTGACGTTATGAATGTATCAGAGTCAAGCCAAAAAACCAGAACACACTCTAGTTATATTAACAGAGAATATTTAAAGTGGGGATTTGGTTATGAAGGTATGAGGTATCTGTAGTGACCGTGTTTCCCCGAAAATAAGACCTAACTGGAAAATAAGTCGGAGGTTGCAGTGCTGCACTTTCGTGTGTGTCTCCTCAGTGCTTCCTTCTTTCTACCACCTATTCTGTGATACATGCTAATCCCAAGCAAATTTGTCCCTGTAGAGATGGTTCTGCCCCTTTACAGCTAAATAGATATGGCATCAGGTGAGGATAAAAATCAATGTTAATTGTCATTGACTTGTGTTCATATGAAAATAACTAAGTGTTCCAGGTATAAGGAGACAGGGAAACAAAAAAGCAAAGAGAGAAGTAAGATCTCTGCTCAGCTTTTTTATTTGTTTTTGTTTCTATTACAAATAAATTCAATCTCCAATGATCTTTTTTTTTTTTTTCTGTTTTTTTTTCCTTTGCCTTGTCTTTCTTCGGAAATGTCACAACATTGCCACCACTGTGTTGTGGTGAATTGAGTGGTGAAGAATAGCATCCGATTAACATTTAGAGGATCCGTTTTTAGCTGTGAGATACACAGTGTTTTACATATATATTATATATAAACACATATTATATATATATGTTATATATAATATATATATTATATATATAATATTATGTATGTAATATATATATATATATATATATATATATATATATATATATATATATATACTTCCTACTAACTTGCTACCTACTAATGCTCTTACCCTCTTACTAATCTTTCCTTTCATTGTAATATTTGCAAATGCAATAAAACTATTTGTAGGGATAGTACTCAGGTATCAAAGACTAGTTGGATTTCCACTCATTTCCAAATTCAAGTCTTTCATAGGGGCTTGTAATAAGCATAGTAATCAGGACTAATTGTACACAATCCTCAGTTCAGTTTTTAAATAGGAACTCAGAAGACTTTTCCAGCCACACAAACACTTTTAGAAATGATGTACAGGTGTACAAAACCTCTACTCATAGCTTATTAAACCAATAGCACACATAAGTAATTAAGGAAATAACAGCAGAAAATATATAGGGAAGCAATGCTTTCATGGAGAAAATCATTCAGAGTTCAACTTGTGTGCAAAATAATAGTCGAATCACAAGAAGGGATGCAGTAGGTGAAGTCACTCTTTAACTTCAGACAACTTACGTGGGACAGTTTACTCATCTATAAAATATGGGCAATGACATCATCTGTATTATAGTGTAATTCTGATTACTAAATGGGACAATATGTGTAAAGTGCTTAGCACCAGGTTTGGATTAAATGGAGCATGAGTTATCACCATGATGGTGAGGTCAGTTTGCCCTTTCCTCACGTGTTGGGAAATTGGAGGTCAGACTCACTCTGGGAGCTTACTTCCAGTCCAGGCCTGTGTGGATATGGGTGTTGATGCAGTAATAACACTTAGCTGAAGACATGGGATTTGGGACATCATGGTAGAAAAGAAAAAGCATTGGACTTGAAGCCAGGAAAACTAGACCCGAGTTCTGATACATGAATCATTCTCTGTAAGCTTTAATTTATTACTTCGTTTGAAAATAGGTACAATGGTATCCAAAGAAAAAGCATGGCATATTGATGTGTAAATTATGCTTCTAAAAGTTATGTTGAGCTATAAAGCATTGTAGAGATGCCATGGTTTATCATTATTAATACTACAAGTATAATCGGAATTATCATTTGGTACAGAACAATTTCTTAGTTGGCCTTCTGTTTTCCTTATAGCGGCTTCTAAAGCGGCCACTGATCTGGCAGTAGAATACGGCCCTTGGAAGCAGGCTTCTGACACTGAGAATGAGGAGTCAGGATATGGGGAGGGGTAGAGGACTGCCTAGATTATCCTTTTATTTCCCTCATCGGCCCTGATATTCTAGCAATGGTGGGATTTACAAAGTAAAAGCTCTTTTCATCATTTCAGCAGATCTTTATCTACTATTGACTGATAATTAGTATTATAGAATTTGAGTTAGGAAAAGCCACAGGAGTCAACAAATTCAGTTATTTCCAAATTCCCCTGAGCATAAGAGATACTTGGGAACCTCTTCCCTACAGTTTCTGATTCAAAATGGCTGTGTTATGCCCCAGAAATTTATCTTTTCAATAAATACTTAGTTGATTTTATTTATCTAACAATTTAAAGAATACTCACATATTATTTCCTTGGAGCAAAAAAAACTTTGAGACAGCATAGCAAACAAATGAATTGCAAGATCCCATAAAATGAAAGGAAGCTGAAACCAGCTAGTATTAGGCTTGTGTTAAGAATCCAGATCTCTTAACTTTCAGACCAGAGCTCTCTTCTCTTTTAATTGAGTGTCTGACTCATATGAAGGAATAGCTCCTGTCTTTGTATTAGTTGGTATTCACCAGTCTATACCTGATAAGAACAATACATGCCAAAATAGGGATTTTTTTTTTTTGCCTTATGTACTTGTTGAAAAGTAGAACGAACTACCCCAAAACCTTTTAACAAAGTTTCGTCTGTGAGGTGAGTTAAGATTTAAAACCAGAACTTGACAAGTCAAAGAGAGTTATAAACTGAAATAATCCTTCTCCCTCAGGATAGTGTTTGTTTGTTAGTCAGTTAGTTAATTAGTTAGTTAGTTAGTTAGTTAGTTAGTTAGTTTGTTTTTCATTCAATAGACCAACAGGTAGTGGAAAAGACAAGTTGACTCACTCCTGGAAATGTTCTTTAGCACTATAATTTTATAATCTACCAACCCTTTCCCTTTTGATTCCAACTTTCCTTCATTCACAAGAAGTGATTAATAATTACATGCACTCATATGGAACCAAAGGACAAATACAAGGGAAAAATACAGATACAATGTCTTAATGGATTTTAGACTAAAAATGTCACTTGCAATGAAGACTTTTTAAGTAAATGAATGGGAAATTTTAAATTTACCCATATTACATCTAATGTTTCTCTCCCTGACATCAATACTCACAAATCAATAAAAAAAAGAAATACTATAATGATAAACATACATAAACAAATACTGAGAGAAAAACACAGTTGTAAAGGTAATGATTTTATTCAAGATTGTGATTAGTCAGGGATATACAAATAAGTCTCCTTTGGTACCTTGCTTCTTTTCCATAAACTCTAGCTGGAAAAAGGCCTCTCAGAGTCCCCAGACCTACCTGGGGTTCTCGTGTTAACTCCCAAGTCTTGGTCTAGGAGTCAAGGCCAGGAGCTTACATTTCAGGACCCCCATTGATGTCTCAATTCTTGTCCTTCCCTTTGAATTAGCTCTCCCTTCCACATACCTCAAAAATAAGTCTTTTCATCTAGCAGATTTTCAGGGTTTTTTTAAACAATTAATGAAAATTTCAAAACAGTCATCATACAAAAGAACTCCCAGGCTTTTCTAGGGAATAGTAAATATTTACTGGAAGGCAATTTTGCAATTTATAAATATCCTTACAAATGTTAATAGTCTGTAATATGATAATTCCACTTTTGGAATTTTTTCTAAGGAAATAATTGAAGAAATTATCTAGGGTGTAATCATTTATTAATTTATTCATTCAACAAGTATTGAGCAGCTGCTATGTGTCAGGAAATGTTCTGGTCACTGGACATGTATGTATAAGCAAAATCAAGTACAGCTAATGCTTTTAAGACTTTTTCAGTCTAATAGGGGAGTTGAGAATTAACCCAATGGTCACAAACAGATGCATCCAAGGAAAGTTTCATAAAATGAAAGAACACACTGTTTTCAGACCCTTCTCGGCTTCCTTTCAGTATCATTTCTCTTGGGAAAGTAACATTTAAGCTAAGATTTAAAGAACAAAATATGAGTGAACAAAGAAAAGTGAGTTGGGACAAGGAATAGCACATGCAACGCTCAGATTGACAAGGATATTCTCTGTTCAATATACTGAAATATGATTTTTATGGAGAGATAAGGGTGAAGGGAGAAAGATAAGTCTGGAATGGTAAGCAGGATAGAAACCTTGAAAACACATTACAGATATTGTTATTTTAGCCAAAAACAATACAAGACCCTTACACATGCTGTATACAAGAGAGTTACTACAGATCGAAAGACACACATCTGACTGAAAGTAAAGGGGGATGGAAAAAGACATCTCATGATAATGGAAATAAGCAAACAAAAAAAGAATTCTAATAGAATTAAATTTTTAAGAAAACTATAACAAGAGACAAAGAAGGACCCAGTAACCCCACATCTGAGTATCCAAAGAAACCCAAAATGCTACTTCAAGAAGATATATGCATCCATACAATCATTACGGCATTCTTTATAAAAGTGAAAGATGTGGAGGCAGTCTGGATGTCCATAGATGCATAAATGGATAAAGGGACGCTGGTACATATGTACAATAGAATATTGCTCGGCCATAGAAGGGAATGGATTCTTGCCATCTGCAGCAGCATGGATGGACCTGGAGGGTACTGTGCTGAGTGCAGTGTAAGACAGAAAAAGACAGATGCAATGTGATTTCATTTATATGTGGAATCTAGAGAACAACATAAACAAACAAAACAGAAACAAACTCATAGATACAGAGAACATTTCATAGTTGCCAGATGGGAAGGAGAATGGGGAGGTAAAAAAAGGGGAAGAGATTAAGAAATATAAATTAGCTGTTACAAAGTAGTCATGGGGATGTAGGGTATAGCATAGGAATATAGTCAGTAAAATTGTAATAACCACGTATGATATCAGATAGGTATTAGATTCATCGGGGTGATAGATAGAAGAGGGATAGGCAGCAGGGTGAAAAGATGAAGGTATTAAGAAGTACAAATTGGTAGTTACAAAATAGTCATGGGGATGTAAAGTACAGCATAGGGAATATAGTCAATAATACGGAAAGAACTATGTGTGGTTCCAGGTGGGTACTAGACTAGTCAGGGGGTCACTTCTTAAATTATATAAATGTCTAACCACTATGCTGTACACCTGAAATTAATATAAAATATTACTAAATGTCAACTGTTATTGAAAAATTTAAAAAGGGGGAGGTGAATGGGAATAAGAGGTTCAAAATTTAGGTAAAAGCAAGTAAGTCGTGGGAATGTAATGTACAGCACAGGGAGTACAGTCAATAACATTGTGATAGCATGGTACAGTGTAAGATGGTTGCTAGACTTTATGGTGGTCACTTCTTTAGGTATATGAATGTTGAATAACTATGGTGTACCCCTGAAACTAATATAATATTGTATTTTAGCTATATTTTAATAAAAAATCTTAAAAAATAAACCTAAAGAAAAATACTCTAGGTCTTCTGATGCTTACAAGAAATAAAAACAATAGAAACTTAGTGAACAAACAGTAGGGATTACAAGAAACCAATGTTTCCCTTGAAAATGTTCTTCCAGCGGCAGTGTAAAGAACAGATTAGAGAGAATCAAGAAAAGATTGTAGAAAACTAGTTAGTTAGCGAATGCTGTCCTGTGAATTAGAAGTGACTGGTTTATATAAAGATAGTACAGCGCAGATGGAGAGAAATAAATGACCTGAAGCATTATTAATATGTGAAATATTTAGGATGTATTGTGGATTGGGTATGGGGAAGGGTGGAGAGGGATTTATTTAAGAATGACTTCAAGGCTTGCTGAAATGATTGAAAGGACAATAGGCCCAATCAGAAAAATTAGAGAATCATGGCTGAAGGCAGAATTTTGATAGATTGTGTGGAAAGAAGATCAACAGCTCAGTTTTGAAGCTGTTGTGAAGGACTTGGTTCTGAGAATTCTAAGTGGTTGTGTTGATAGTTCCCTTGAATATTCAGGGCTAGACTTCCATGGAGAAATCTGCTATAGAGATAAACAATATGTTTCCTGGGTATTTGATAATTATTGAAGTTACGGACATGAATGAGATTCTCCTGAAAATGTGTAGAGTGGGAGAAGAAAAGAAGAAAAGTTGGCCTAGGAGGCCTTGAGTTCTTTGAGGGCTCCAACATAAATAGTAGTGGATGGTTCTGCAGCAGAAACTATGAGAAGAACAGTCACACAGCTAGAAAGAAAATCAGAAAATGCTGGTGATAGAGAAGCTAATGGTCAATCAGCGGCATCTTAAAGAGTGAAAAGTAATCAATATTTATAATTAAGTACAAAAAATGAAGGCAAGGATTGACTGGATTTAGTGAGCTAGCACAATTATGTTGTTCTGATAGTGTAAAGAAGAGAAGAACCATGTTGGAGTTGAAGAATGAATGATTGTATGAAAATGGAGGCACTGATGATTGAAATGCTGCTAAAATAGAAAAAAAAGTGAGTCTTGTAGTTGAAAGAGGAAGTTGGGTTAAGGAAGAAGTTGTTGGTGTTGTTATCTTTTTTCCCCCTGTTATTTTAAGATGAGAAAAACATGAGATAATTCAGTGTAGGTGGAGGGAGAAGAAAGCACTGATCCTGAGATTTCCTAGAAAAATAAGAAGTTATAGGTTCCCCCATGTCACATAGATGAGCATCCTTTATCCTAACAGGATACTGGTGCGATGTTCATGTTCATTAAGTTGAGGCCTTTTATTTTTATTTTTTAATACTAGGGAAAAGTTAGAGATTGTCTAAATTTTAAGCCAATACAGAATTGACTACCTAAAATATTGTATTAAATATATTATAATTTAGTCTTTAAAAATATGTAGATTTTTATTAATTTAACTGAAAATATTCTCACAGTAGTAGAACTGTCCTAGACTTTCTCCTTTTGCCTTATGCTTAGCAAAGTGTTTTACACACAATGGATGTTTAGTAAACACCGACTAAAGAACTAAATAAGTAGAGAACTAAATGAACTAATTTAGAGTAAATAATCCCATTACACCAACTTGTATACAAGGAATATTCACATACTGAGACCAATTGTTCATTTTCTACAAATTATTAATAGCTTAATTTTCATGCTAAACCCCCATTTTATGGAGACTTGTAAAAACTTCTGTCTCAAGGTCCACCTATACTGTTTTGCTTCTAGGAGCTGATTCAGAGTTTTAGGGACGTACCTGCACTCGAGGGTAACACTTATCTATGAGCTACATGTATGTTCTGACTTCCATGGTCCTTTCAAATCTGTTACTTTGTCTCATTAATGTAGTGAGAATCTTGGAATGTAAGCTTATGGTGTAGAATACAGCCTCCTAGTGCATCAAGCAGCCTTTCCCCCAGAAAATATCTTGACTCCTTATCAAGAGAGTTAACATAGGCCACATTGGCTTATGTGACTAATGACTATCTCTCTCATCTCCAGAAATGTTAGCCAGAGAAATGTCTCCTCTTTTTCATCCTCATTCTTCTCAATGGGTTTGGACTTTTGGAAACAAAACACAACTCTACAACAAAACTGCCCCAGATCATTAAGGCATGTACTACCTCTTGGGGATGGGGAAACCTCAGGGTCAAAAAACTAGTATCTCAAAAATGATCTGATCATATACATCAATTCTGTGAAAGTTGTGAGACTATGAGATAGATGGACAGATACATAGATAAGGAAGATTGGTAGAGCTTCTATATAGTGAGATGGTGTGGGGATTTTTAAAATTAGTTCTATTTTGCTTGGTTAATTTTCTTTTTTCTATTCTAAGTATTTTATAATATATTATTTAACAATTAAAATAGGGAAGTATTGGAAAAATAACTTTAATATTCTGGAAACATAAATGATTTTTCTTTGAAAAGCAGGGAAAGGACTAGAGTTGATACATGACAGAGTCCCCTAACGACTCCAGCTTCTGGAATGGCCAGAAATATAGGTGTAAGAAATCCCTGTTTCATGTTGGCTCTTAAAACTTTATTCAATTATTTCCTTGGGGATATACTATATTAATTACAGGCTGTACTTTTGAGTATTTGTCTTCCCTAACTAGTCATATTATGTGTGTTACCTATTGGATAATATATTTTTTTCTTCAGCAGACTCCATCCTGCTTTCCATTTATGAGTTTTGGGATATATTATGAAGACTTCTCCAATTACAGTTGGAGCACGGGGTCTAATAAATCACTGAGGAGGGGAATTTTATAGGGAAAAGGAATGTTTTGTACTTTACCATTTCTAAAATATATAATTGATGCATAAAACTTTTGGGTTAAGAAAAGGCCTTGTGTGCATGTTGACATCGTTTTGAGCATAATCTCAAATTGACCAACCTTTAGAAAATTTGGTCTCATTCAGACTGAGATACTGTCCATGTTTGTAATCATCTAGCATCTTCTTCCTTTTACTTCACTCTATTAGCAGTTTCTGATTGAGTATTAGAATTCTGTTGTCTTCTTTTTTTTTTTTCTCCATAACTAAACATTAGCTGTGATGAAATTCACCTCGGTAATGCTGACAGGCGTGTTGCCAGCAATAGAGAATTCGATGCTTGTTGCTGTTCACCCTGCTCTGCTGGACTCAATACTACAAACCAAAGGAGCATATTCTGATCTTCTCCATCGGGAAAGCCAAAGTGAACCATAAAATGATAGCTTCCTACTGTTCCTCTGGTTTGATTTTTAAGAATTATACCTGACCCTTCTTTCATCTTCACTTTGTGTTAAATTTTCCTTTCTCCTACGGCCAATGGCTTAGGAAGACAGAAGCAAAAGTAAAGCCTACAAATATTCAAATCTAAGAACTCTGTCAAAATAAATCTCACCAAAATGAGTATTATGCATACATTTGAGAAGCTTGTCTTTGGTTCCCTCGTGTCTTTTGGGAATTTGGATCCAAAAAGTAGCTGTCAGATATCAGGCCAAACCTTCAGCTTAAGGACTTTGGGCAGCAGCTACTGGGCACAGAAGCAGAAAGAAGAAGCTGGGACTAGGAGAGCCAGGTATTCAGTGAAGCTCAGCAAAGAGGCTAAGCAGTGCATTCACAACAGGCAGAAACACATTTAGACAAATAAAAATTGAAGATCACTGTGAAATACCAGCTTAGAAGCCATACTGTTAAGCACAAGTCCCAGGCGCATGCATCCTGGGATCATGTTTTCAAACAGTGTTTCTGTGAAGTGTGGGACTCGCAACAGTGAACAGAGGAAGGAAGATTTTAGGCTTTGCTCAGTCACTTCAATAAAAGTGTATCAAATTGTGATCACTTATTTTATTTTTAATTACCTTTCAAAACTTTTCAAGAAAAGCACTGGATTTAAAGCTTTGCATTTCATAACTCTCCACTGATTTCTTTTTTTCCCTTTTTTTAATAGAAGGAAATTTCTCATTCAGAAATTTTAAATATTTTTTGTAATTTTCATCGCATTTATATCACCTCCTATTTATGGCAAGTTGTATTTTCCATTTTAATGAAATAATTTCTAAATATATTTAAAATAAATTTATTTAAAGAGAAATGTGAGGTAAATGATAGTTTTAATGTAGTAGAGCTGATACTTAGATATGCCAAAAGTCCTAAAGATGGCACTCAAATGACAGACATTTGGGAAATATTGTTTTGATCAGGATGATCATATACACACTTTTGCATATACACCAGATTAACCCCACCAATCACAAGCTATATCTATTTTCACGTAAGATAGTGTACTGAATACACACACATACACTAGTACATACAAAAATAGGTGTTATGCTGAAGGGTTTGGGGAGGGGGATCTGCCTTAGACTTTTTTTCTCTTCTTACCTGATAAAAAAAAATTTGATTTTGGATTTATCCACGAAGAGGAACAACAACAACAAAAAAAACCTGTCTACTTTATATATGTAACTTCTCTGAATTAACTTGCCCCCATAAGTGATCCAGTTTCAGATTGTCAATGGCATTACCCATAGTGATGGCAAAAGTGTTGGGTAATCCTAATCTTTTGATCTCAGGAAGGAATGTAAGCTGTTATGCCTCAATTCCACAAATAAATTTTCTAGTCTAATAACTCAATAAATATCACCCAAAAGGCCATACTTTTCGATGATATTCTGAAGCAGAAACAAGTTAGGATAGTAGTGAACTGTCACAATTCAGCCTATATTCTAATACTAAGAAACAGACCTATCTTTATTTTTTCATATTTTATAATATATTCAACTCTTTATTTAGCAAAGTCAATCTAAGCCCCTGTTTTTCTTCACAAATGAAATATAATATACATGCATAAAAGTACACATGTTATAATTGAACAGCTCAAAACTTTCACAGTCTAAACATGTTTATAACACAAGCACTTAGATCAAGAAACATGATATTACCAGTATCTCAGAACCCCCTATCATTATCCCTTATGGCCTCTATAGTCTGACAAGGATAACTGCTATTTTGACTTGTAATAGCGTAGATTCATTTTGACACATTTTGTAATTTATATAAATGAGATAATGCAGAATGTGCTATTTTAGGCCTGATTTCTTATGTTCAAAAATACCTCTTTGAGATTCAACATTATATTTTTCAGTGCACTCATAGATTGTTCATTTTTATGCTATACACTTACGGAAAGATGTTAACCTTCACTAAGAATAGAAATTCCAAATAAAAACTATACAAAAATACCATTTTTATCTATCAGATTGGTAAAATTAAAACAAAAATAAACAACACAGTGTATTGGTGAGACAGTGAGATGAGACATTTTTATACTTTGTAGGTTAGAATACAATTAGTATACTTCTTATGAAAAGCACTCACAATTACACATATATTTACTTTTTGATCCAGCCCTCTCATTTTTAAAAATTTACCCTGCAGATACACCTATCACTATGTATATATAATACATATATGTAATTAATTTCAAGTATTATATATATATATAATAATGCTAC
This sequence comes from Rhinolophus hipposideros, assembly GCF_964194185.1. Classification (NCBI taxonomy): domain Eukaryota; kingdom Metazoa; phylum Chordata; class Mammalia; order Chiroptera; family Rhinolophidae; genus Rhinolophus; species Rhinolophus hipposideros. Next base: position 29,231,992 of record NC_138053.1, read on the forward strand.
ATTAAATCACATTATCTATCTATCTATCTATCTATCTATCTAATGTGATTTCATGTAGCATTATTTATAACTGAAAAATATTGGAAATAATCAATATGTCCATAGATAGGAGAGTGTTTCAATAAATTGTAGCATATCCTTATAAAGGAGAGCTATATAACTAAAAAAGAAAAACAAACAAAAAGCTATAAAGAGTTCTATGAATAGACTTGGAGTGATTTCCAAAATATGTTTATAAGTGAAAAAAGCAAAATGCAAAACAGTGTCTATATTATTTAGTATTCTACTTTTGATTAAGTAGCAATTTGAAATTTAAAAAAAAAACATACATAAGTGTAGTGCTTACTAGTGCAAAAAAGAGACATGGGAAGCATACAAACTAGGGACTACTGAGAATGGTTAATTTCAAGGGATGATTAGAATGGAATGAAAACGGTAGAAGCAATTGGGGGGAATCCAATTTCTTCATAATATCACTAATATTTGTTACTTTTTACTTTTATTTTTTGGCGATAACCATCATAACATGTTTGAGGTGATATGCCAATTGTTTGGATTTTCATTTCCCTTATGATTTATGATATTGAGAATCTTTTCATATACCTATTGACCAGTGTATATCTTCTTTGGAGAAATATATATTCAAGTCCTTTGTTCATTTTTAAAAATCAGGTTAGTTATTGATTTACTTACTGTATTTACTGGAAAATAAGACCGGGTCTTATATTAATTTTTGTTCCAAAAGACACATCAAGGCTCATTTTCAGGGGATGTCTTATTTTTTCATGTAATATAATCTACATTTATTCATGTACAACAATCTACATTTATTCATTTATTCATGTATAAAAATCTACATTTATTCAAAACAGTCATGTCACCTTCTTCAGGAAAATTGTCCTAATTCTCCAAAACCCGAATTCTGGCTTGAACTTTTTGCGACCCCATTTCCTGTCGAACCATTGGCCCCAATCTCTCATGTCCATCAATAGAGCTCTCCATAAATGAGAAATTCTTGTTCATGTAACTTGCTCGTAGTGCATTGGTGACACAGCTGTCAGTGATTTATCCCATGAATTCTTCACCCAAGTCATGACCTCTTGAATGCTAGGCTTCACAAAGTTTCCACGCTGATTTCTCTCCATTCTATTTTCCATATAGTCATTGATTTCCATGAGCAAATGGTCTTTGAATGATTTGTTTATTGAAATATAAGGAAGTCATTTCTGTGCAAATCATTATTTGATATATTCTCCCTGCAAGGAAGTACTTCATGTCTTTAGCGCAGTGAGTGCTGGCTGAATCCCAGACTAGCAGACCTCTTTGGCCACCTCACAAAACAAGTGCAACATTAAATCAACCCACTTCCTTATAACTGCTTGTGTGCACCAGGCTTTTTCAGTTTCAAGAACATAAATGCCTGAAATATGTTCAACTTTATCTTTCTTGTCCTTAGTGATGATTAGAGATAGGGCTTTCTTACCATCCAGACAAATTGCCAAAATACAGGTAATATGTGCACTTTTGTAACCAATGGAAGAGATGTAGATTGACGAAGCACCCCTCTGATCAATTGTTGTTTGAAGTCTTTGGCCCATAAACACTGCAGTTTCATCCATAGTATTTATGTTGGAGAGTTGGTATTTGGAAAAGTCAATGCCATCAGCAAAGGACTTGAATGCAAGTGGATGTTTAATAACTTCTGTATCTTCCAGCTTGAACAATGTTGTCAATCTTAGAGACAGTTCATATCGCTGAAGGAAGCCATCCAACCAGTGTTGTGATGCTTTGAATTCTTCTGGGGATATTTCTGATGATGGTGCCATTGCAAGGGCAAATGCTTGAATATTCGCCCTGAGCACATCCAAAGCCTTTGCTCTCCTGTCAGCAATCCACTCACAAATGATGTCTTCCAGCTCAGGAAATAATGGTTGCTGACCTGATCCATGCTTGTGCTTCTTGGCATTTCCCTCTTCCACCTGTTGACTGAGGTTATCTTACTCTGTTCACAATTTTTGGACCATTTGGAGATCCAACTTCTTCTCTTTGCAGAAAGCCATAAGACTCTTCCCTTGGGAGTCCTCCATGATTCCTTTCTTGTACTCGATGGAATAATTTTTTCTTTGCACTCATCTTGTCTGGGAGTCAAAATATTATTCCCTTTAAATATACCATTAAATCAAGTGTTAATTGAAGACTTACGAGACAGGAGTGGCAACAAAAATGATGACAGTTAAGAATGATGGTACACAGAAAAGCGACAAAGAATTGCAGGCACCAAAATTCAGAAAACGTTTCTTTATTTCACACGAGTGTGTTAAGTACATCCATTACAACACACGACATATTGAATTATGAAGATTCATGTTAGACACAACCATGTCCGTTGGTTATCAAGTGCGCATGTTTTTCGTGCATTGTCTGTACTCTGGTCATTTTGCAATAAGTCTTGAGATCATCTGTTTACATAGGCGTTTACCTCTCGTCCAAAGATCCCTGCTTGGGTATTTACGGATACTTAATTATATTTTATTTTATAATTTATTTTAAGTATTAATGTCAATAATATTTATTTATATTTAATTATATATCAATATTAATATTTTATAATTCAGTAAACCCGTTGTGTGTTGCAATGGACATACTAAATGCATCTGTCTGGCTGACAATCTTAACTGGGGCTTATTTTTGGGGTAGGGCTTATATTACAAGCATCCTGAAAAATCATACTAGGGCTGATTTTCAATTTAGGTCTTATATTTCAGGGGAATACGGTAGTTAGCTATTCAGTTATAGGATTTGCTTATATATTTTAGAAATTCATCTTTTATCAGGTATATTTTTTGCAAATATATATATATATATTTCTGATTAATAGGTCACTTTTACACTCTGAATGATTGTTTTATTTGCTGGGCAGAAGTTTTTAACTTGATGTATTCCCACTTGTCTATCTTTGCTTTTGTTGCCTGAGCCTTTACTATCTATCACATCTAAGAAATGTTTGCCAAGCCAAGATCAAGAAACTTTTCCTGTTTTCTTTTGAGTTTTACAATTTCAGATCTTACCCCCCCACACCACACACACACACACACACACACACACACACACACACAAACACACAAGAGCCACAACAACATTTTTTGAGGCAACCCTTATGTTTATTATGGTAATGGTAACACAACTATATACACATATTCAAACTCACCAAATTGTGTACATTAATTATAATTTTTTGTATACTAATTATATACCTCAATAAAGATTAAAAAATAAAAGAAAGAAATGGGGAAAAGTGACACTTCTCTAAGTATACCTTTTAGTAATGTTTCAAGTATTTAAAAAAGTTAACAGGTATGGGGAAAATTAATATTGAATTCCAACAAAAAACAAGTTAATCAAGTTTTATTTCAAATAATTATAACTACTCTAAAGCTTAAAGAAATAAACCCAACCACAACATAAATTAATATATCAAAAATAACAAGTGATTAATAAATAAACCAATAAACGAATAAAGGAAGTAGAAAAACTCTTTTTGGTAATATAACGTAAAGTGATAAATATGGAAATAATGATCAAATTACAATGCCTCTAGTCATCATAAATATTAAAGGAGGAATTATCAACTGAAGATAAAATGAATAGGTAAAAGTTTGAGAGTTTAGAGTTACTTATATGGTCTCAAAATATTTCCATATGTGATATTTATTAATTATAAGGGAAATTAATCAGTTTATAGTGAAGGAACTTAGCAGAAAATCATCCCAACCAAAGTGTCTGAATTAACAATACCAATAATGGAAAATATTGGCCTCATACTCAACCTGAAATTACACACCAAGAAAACCATGACAGCATTCCTGTGATATCCCAGCCGAAACTGTATAACCTGAATCTAATCATGAGAAAAAAAGAGTGAATCTCAAAGCAAGGGCCACTGTAAAGAATAACTGTCATGTACTGTTCAAAACTATGAATATACTCAGCAGTTCAAGGTGGCAGTATAGGAAGATCCTGAACTCACCTCTTCTTATGAGCACAACAAATATAAACCTATATGTGGAACAAATCCCCCTGAAGAGAACCTGAGAACTAGCTCAACTCTTGCTCCACAACAAAGGATAAAAAGGCCACATGGATTCAGGTAGGAGAAGAAGTGACATGCTTTTGCCAAAAGAGGCCCCCCTCCTGGCATGGCAACCCTCAATCAAGAGGGAATTAAAAAAATAAAATAAAATAAAATGAAGGAGAAGGAGAAGGAGAAGGAGAAGGAGAAGGAGAAGGAGAAGGAGAAGAAGAAGAAGAAGAGTCAATAAATGGAAATTCTACCCAAGGAGAAAGGGGTTTTTGTATACCATACCAGGCACACCAGCCTTTGGATCATACACCGAAGAGTAGAGCTTCCCCTGCAAGTCTCTGACTTTGAAAACCAGCAGTGCTTATATTCAGGAAAATCATAGCACTGTAGGGAATAAATATACAACCCTTAAAGGGCTTGCACACAGTGTTTGCCCCAAGAGCAAGTACAAAAACTCACAGTTTGAGAAAGGCCTAGACTATATGTGAAGAACATTCACTTTCTGATCTTGAGGTATCTGCTGGAGGGGCAGAATTTTGCTGGAACTATCTCTGAGGATGGAACCCTGGTGGTTACCATTCTTACAGATTCCTTGTTAACTTGTTGGTAGCATTGCTGGCAGACCCCATTTTTTTGCACTCTCAGTAAAAACTTCTAAAAAAAGATGATGAATAAGGCCCAACTCCTGTCCTTGAGCTGCTCATATCAAGCATTCACAGATGGAGCACACTAACAGCCCTGCACTCCTGCCCTCCCATGCTGCTCACAGGACCCTGCGAGAGCCAACAGGTGCAGCCCACTACCTCTGGTGGTCATGGGTTATTGTACTTCTGGGCCTCACATGACATCTCCTATACAAGGTTTCTCTTTCAAGACTAGGAAAGGTGTTCAGCTCCAGCTAGCCTGGCAAGGCAGACCTACCGTGTTTCCCCAAAAATAAGACCAAGCAGGACCATCAGCTCTAATGCATCTTTGGGAGCAAAAAGACCGGTCTTATTTTAACATAATATAAGACTGGGTATGATATGATATGATATGATATGATATGATATGATATGATATGATATGATATGATATGATATGATATGATATAATACTATATTATATTAATTTTTGCTCCAGAAGACACACTAGAGCTGATGGTTCAGCTAAATCTTATTTTCGGGGATACATGGTAGCACAGCAGACGCGGGACTCTCATAGGCTTGAATCCACTCCAGCTCTGGCCAGCCTTCCAAAGCCACTCAGCACACAGTCTGTGCAGGGGAAGCTCCTACACAAGGTTCCTCCTTCAACACTGGGAGAGGTAGCTGTTTTGCCAAATTAATGGAAACAGACAGAGAAAGTCAAGTAAAATAAGAAGATAAGGAAATATACTCCAAACTAAAGACTAAGATAAAATCCCAGGAAAACAAATATTATAATGAAATGGAGAAAAGTAACTCACCTGATAAAGTATTCAAAAAGAATTCAAAGTAATGGCCATAATGATGCACACTGAACTCATGAGGAAAATGGAGGAACCCAGGAGAACTTCAAAATACTGGAAATCATCCAGTCAGCAAAGAAAAAGAAAAAACGAAATAAACAATGGAGATAGTTTAAGGAATGTCTTTAACAATATCAAGCATATCAACATTCACAATACAGGAGTCTCAGAAGAAGAGAGAGTGAAAAGGGGCAGGATACTTATATGAAGACACAGTAGTGAAAACATCCCTAACTTGGGGAAATAAATGGTCATCCAGGTCCAGGGAGCACAGAATTTACCAAACAAGTTGAACCCTAAGAGACCCATACAACAGTATATTATAATTAAAATGGCAAAAATTAAACATAAAGAATCTTAAAGGCAACAAAAGAAAAACAAGTTACATACAAGGGAATCTCCATACCACTGTCAGCTGATTTTTAGCAGAAATGTTGAAGGTCAGAAGGGAGTGTCATAACATATTTTAAGTACTGAACAGCAAAACCTTACAACCAAGACTATCCTACCCTATAAGTTTATCACTCAGAATTGAAAGAGTGTTCTATAAAATTTTGGGGGGCCAAGAGACCAAGAAAGAGGCTGACAACCTCATTACATCAAGAGTTTACAGGAACTCACATAGAAGAAGCATCTTGGGCAGTGGCAAGACAACTTTGATATCCTCCTGACCATGTGGCAGGTGATAAAGGGTTATATAGAACAGATAGTACTTTTAGAATGTGTTTGAACTTAAGCAACAATAAGCCTAAAAGAGACTGCTATATACCGAGGTGACAAAAAATGTATATACATGACTTGTATTCATCTTTAGTTATTGGCATATATTGAGTATTACACTTTTAATACATTTTCCCCTTTCTAAAAATGTGTATACATTTTTTTGCACCGTGTGTGTATAAATACATATGAAACTCATGATAACCACAAACCAAAAAACTACAATAAACACACACAAAAATAAGGAGAAAGAAACCCAAGCATAAAACCAATGAAAACCATCAAATCACAAGGGAAGAAAGAGAGTCAGAAAGGAGCAAAGAAGAACTACAAAAGCAACCAGAAAACAACTAACAAAACAACAATAAGTACATACTTATCAAAAATTACTTTAATGTAAATGGACTAAGTCCTCCAATCAAATGACATAGGTTAGCTGAATGGATAAAAATAAAGAAACAAACAGCAAAAACAAACCCATCTGTATGCTGCCTATAAGAGACTCACTTCAGATGTAAAGACGCACAGACTAAAAGTGAGCCGATGGAAAAAGATATTTCATGCAAATGCAAATGAAAAGAAAATGTGGTAGCAATATTCATATCAAACAAAATAGACTTAAAACAAAACTAACAGGAAAAAGAAGGGTATTGCATGATGATAAAAGGGTTAATCCAAGAAGATATAACATTCATACATATTTATGCACCCAACATAAAAGCACCTACATATATACAGCAAATATTAACAAAATCTTAACAGACATAAAGGTAGAAATTGACAACATTACAATAGTAGGGGACTTGACTACCACATCAATGGCTGGAACATCCAGACAGAAAAATCAATGAGGAAACATTGGCCTTTAACAACTATTAGATCAGATTGACACATATATATATATATATGAAGTCAATAGATATATATAAATATATATATATATATATATATAAATATATATATATATTATATATTATATAAATATATATATATTATATATATTATATATATTATATATATTATATATATTATATATATATTATATATATATAAATATATTTATTTAAATATATATATATATATTTAAAACTTCCAAAAACTGCAGAATGCACTTTTTTTAAGTGCACATAAAACATTCTTCAAGATAAATCACTTTAGACCACAAAAACAAGTCTCAGTAAATTAAAAAAAAAAAACAAAAACAATTGACATCATATCAAGCTTCTTTTCCAACCACAATGATATGAAACAAAATCAATAACAAGAACAAAATGGAGAAAAAGAAACCACAAAACACACACACACAAATGAAAAATCAAAGTGGAAATATAAAAAAATAATATCTTGAGACAAATGTAAATAGAAACATAACTTACCAAAATCTATGGGATATAGCAAAAGCAGTTCCAAAAGGAAAGTTTATAGCAATGCAGGCTTATCTCAAGAAAAAGAAAACTCTCATATAATCAATCTAACTTTTCATCTAAAGGAACTAGGAAAAGAGGAGCAAACAAAGGCCAAAGTTAGTTGAAGGAAGGAAATAATAAACATCAGAGTAAACATAAATAAAAGACACAAAATAAATAGAGGTCAATGAAACTAAGCCACTTTTTTTTTGGAAAAAAAAAAAGATAAACAAATAGGTAAACCTGTAGCCAGACTTATCAAAAAATAAAGAGACATCCCCCCTTAGAAAAAAATAGAAATGAAAGAGAAGACATTACAACTGACAACACAGGAATACAGAAACACAGAAGAGAATACTATGAACAATTATATGCTAATAAATTCAAAAACTTAGAAGGATAAATTTCTACGAAAAATGTAAGTTTTCAAGACTGTCTCAAAAAGAAATAGAAATTTTTAATAGTCCAATTACAAATAATGATATTGAATCAGTAATTTAAAAAGAAAGAAAAAGGATTTACGCAAAAAATAAAAAGTCCAGGACCAGACAGCTTCACAGGTGAAGGCTACTAAACATTTAACTAACAGTTAATACCAATCCTTCTCAAATTATTCTAAACAAATTAAGGATCGTTTTTTCATAAAACCTACACACTCACTTTTATGAGGCCAGGATTTTCCTGATTCCAAAACCAAACAAAGAAACCACACAAAAAAGGAAAGCATTGGTATTTCTGATGTACACAGATGGAAAAATCCTCAACCAAATTAGCAAACTGAATTCAACAATACATTAAAAGGATTATACACTGTGATCAAGTGGGACTTATTCCATAGATGCAAGGTTTGTTCAATATCTGCAAATCAATCAAAATGATACACTACAATAACAAAGCAAAAATAAAAATTATATGATAATCTCAATTATACAGGAAAAGTATATGATCTTTGCAATGAATGGCAGAAAAATAACTTGACGAAGTTCAACATCGATTTATGATAAAAAATTCTCAAAAAAGTGGGTATAGAAGAACTTACCTCAACATAAAAATGGCCATATGACAAACCCACAGCTGGCATCACACTTAATGGTAAGAAGCTGAATTATTTTTCTCTAAAATCAGAAATAAGACAAGGATGTCCACTAACCACTTTTATTCAACATAGTATTCAAAATCCTAGCCACAGCAATTAGGCAAGAAAAAGAAACAAAAGTTATCCAGATTGGAAAGGAAGAACTAAAACTGTCATTATTTGCAGATGACATAATGCTATGTATATAGAAAACTTTAAAGATTCCATAAAAATTTAAAATAAATGAATTTTGTAAAATAGCAGGAAACAAAATTTTTATACAGAAATAGATGCCATTTCTATGCACTAATAACAGCTACCAAAAAAGATGAATTAAGAAAACAGTACCAATTAAAAAGTACAAATTTGCAGCTGCTATTGAAGGCAGTGTGGAGGTTAGTCAAAAAATTAAGAATAGAAATACCGTATGACCCAGCAATCCCTCTCCTGGGTATCTACCCCCAAAAAATCTGAAAACATTTATCTGCAAAGATATATGTGCTCTGATATTCATTGTAGCTTTATTTACGGTGGCCAAGGCATGGAAACAACAAGTGTCCTTTGATAGATGAATGGATAAAAAGTTGTGGTATATATATATACAATGGAATACTATCCAGCCATAAGAAAAGATAAAATAGTACCATTTGCGACAAAATGGATAATCTTTGGATTATAATACTAAGCGAAATGAGTCAGACAGAAAAAGTAGAGAACCATATGATTTCACTGATATGTGGTATGTAAAAGTGAAAACCACAAAAGAACAGACAAACAAATGAAGAAACAAAATCTCATAGACACAGGCAATAGTTTAGTGGTTACCAGAGGGTAAGGGGGGAGGGAAGTGGTAGATGACAGTAAAGGGGATCAAATATATGGTGATGGAAGGAGAACTGACTGTGGGTGGTGAACACACAATGTGATTTACAAATGATGTAATACAGACTTGTATATCTGAAATCCATGTAACTTTACTAACAATTGTCACCCAAATAAGCTTTTATTAAAAAGAAGGAGGAGGAGGAGGAGGAGGAAGAGGAGGAGGAGCACAAATTGATAGTTACCAATTTGTCATGGGGATGTAAAATATATCCTAAAAATATAGTCAATAATATTGTAATAACTGTGTATGGTGCAGATGGATACTAGAGTTATTGTGGTGATCACTTTGTAATTTATATAAATATCTACTCACTATGTTGTACTCCTGAAACTCATATAATATTGTATGTCAACTGTAATTGAAAAAATAATAACAATACTACTACTACTACTACTAGTACTGCTACTACTAAACTTTTAAAAAGACCAAGAAAAAAAAAGAAAACATTACCAATTACAATTCATCAAACATAATGAAATACCTAAGAAAAATTTAACCATTAAGGGGAAAGATTTTCTCTGAAAATCATAAGACATTGATGAAAGTAATTGAAAACAACACTAATAAATGGAAAAATGTACTGTGCTCATTAATGTGAAGAAATAATACTGTTAAAATGTCCATACTGCCCAAATCATTGTAGATATTCAATGTAATCCCCATCAAAATACCAATGGCATTTTTCACAGAACTAGAACAAAGAATGATAAAATTTGCATGGAAGCATAAAATACCCTGAAAAGCGAAAGCAATCTGTAGAGAGAACAATGCTGGAGGCATCATGCTCCCTGATTTAAAAACTATAAGGGGTGCCCCCAAAAAATACACACACACACACACACACACACACATTTTAAGAAAGGAGAAAACTGTATTAAAATTGTAATATTTAATATATACCGATAACAAAAGATGAATACAAGTCACGTTTGACTTCTGTGATTACAAGAGGTGCTCAAAGTGGTTACCATCAGCGTAATTATAATATAGTTTTTTCCCTCTCTTCAAATGTGAAAAATATATTTTTTTCACACCCTCTGTATATTAAAAAACTATAGTAATCAAAACACTATTGTACTGGCGTGAAAAGAGACACATAGATCAATGGAATAATATAGAAAAACCAGAAATATACCTACACATATTTGGTCAATTAATCTACAGCAAACAAGGCAGGAATATACAATAGAGAAAAGACAGTCTCTTTAATAGATGGGTTTGAGAAAACGGGACGGCCACATGCAAAATAAACCATTAAATTCCTAGAATAAACTATAAAATTCCTAGAAGAAAACATAAGCAGTAAGCTCTTTTTTTAAATTTATTTATTGGGGTGACAATTGTTAATGAAATTACATAATTTCAGGTGTACAATTCTGTATTACATCATCTATAAATCCCATTGTGTGCTCACCACCCAGAGTCAGTTCTCCTTCCATCACCATATATTTGATCCCCTTTACCCTCATCACCTACCCCCCACCCCTCTTACCCTCTGGTAACCACTAAACAGTAAACTCTTTTGAATTGTTTTTGGACCAGTCTCCTCAGGCAGGGGTGACAAAAGTAAGAAAAAAATAAATCTATCAGTCTAAATATCTGTTTATAAAGGTTTTGCGCGGAGAAGGAAACCATAATCAAAATGAATGGCAACCTACTAAATGGGAGAAGATATTTTCAAATCATACTTCCAATAAGGGATTATTATTCAAAATTTGTGAAGAACTTATAAGACATAACATAAAAAAAGTTTTAAAAATGGGCAGAGGGCTTGAATAGACACTTTTCCAAAAAAGTCGTACAGATGAACAGGCACATAAAAGATTCTCAACATCACTAATCATGAGAGAAATGCAAATCAAAACCACAATGAAGTATCACCTCACACCTGCCAGTATGTCTATTATCAAAAGACCACAAATAACAAGGGTTGATGAGAATGTGGGGAAAAGAGAACCCTTGTACAATGATGATGGGAATGTAAATTGATGCAGCCACTAGGTCACATAGTATGTAGATTTCTGAGAAAATTAAAAATACGACAGCCATATGATGCAGCAATTCCACTCCTGAGTACTTGAAGAAATCCAAAACACTAATTTGAAGATATACAGAGGGTTTCAAAATATGTATACACATTTTAAGAAAGGAAAAAAAAATACTATTAAAATTGTAATACTCAATATATACTGATAACAAAAGATGAATGCAAGTCACATTTGACTTCTGAAATTACAAGAGGTCCAGACACTTCTGATTATGGTGAACTACTGCTTGAGCAATGTTGACCATCTCAAAATGTGTATACATTTTTTGGCACTGCCGGTATATAAATCCATACGTTCACTGCAGCATTATTTACTATAGCTAAGATATGGAAGTAACCTAGCTGTCCATCAATAAATGAATAAAGAGGATATGGTACATATAGTGGAATATCACTAAGCCCTGAAAAAAGAAAGAGATCTTGCCATTTGTGGTAATATGGATGGACCTACAGGGTATTATACTAAGTGAAGTAGTCATACAAAGAGAAATACCATGTGATTTTACTTATACGTAGAATCTGAAAAGCAAAACAAATGAACAAATAAAATAAAACCAAATGAGACTCATAGATGCAGGAAACAAACTGGTGGTTACTAGAGGAGGGAGGAGTTTTGGGGGAGGGGAAATAGGTGAAGGGAATTAAGAAGTACAAACTTTCACTTATAAAATAAATAAGTCAGTGAAATCATAGGGTTCTCTGCTTTTTCTGTCTGAACCCTATGATTTCACTGATATGTGGTATATAAACCAAAAAGAACAAGACAAACAAATGAGAAACAAAAACTCATAGACACAGACAATAATTTAGTGGTTACCAGAGGGTAAGGGGGTGGGGGGTGGGTGATGAGGGTAAAGGGGGATCAAATATATGGTGATGGAAGGAGAACTGACTCTGGGTGGTGAACACACAATGGGATTTATAGATGATGTAATACAGAATTGTACACATGAAATCTATGTAAATTTACTAACAATTGTCACCCCAATAAATTTAATAAAAAATAAATAAAATAAATAAATAAGTCATGAGGGTTTAATGTACAGCATAGGGAATACAATCAGTAATATTGTTAACTAGAATGTAACCAGATTTATCATGTTGATCATTTTGTAATCTATGTAAAGTAAATATCAAGTCACTATGATGTGCACCCGAAAGTAACAGGATATTGTATGCCCATTACACTGCAATAAAAATATATCAGTATCCTCAGGTTCTAGGATTGCAAATCTATTTTAAAACCAAGTTGTCTAAAGAAACATGACAACGGGATGCAAAACGCAACCTGAGATTTTATTTTTTTTATAAAAGACATAAATGAGAAATAGAACAAATTAGATTTTTGCTTACTAATTAGAGAATTATATCAAACTAATTACCTGAATTTTAATAGTTTCCAAGTAGTTGTGTAAGAAAACGTCCTTGATCCTTAGAAATGCAGATTGAAGCATTTAAGATACATGGATGTCATGTCTGAAAATTATTGCCCAACTATTATTGTTATGGGAAAAATATACACACATACCATATAGAGAGAGAATATATATAAATTATAAAATACCAACTACCAATATAAACAGGTATATATGTTTGTGTGTATATATATGTGTGTGTGTGTATATATATATGTATATATATATATATATATATATTTATATTTGTATATATATACACGTGTGTATATGTATATGTATATATACATTATATACACATATAAATATATACATTGCATCTAGGTACACATAACACCTATATTACATATACTACCTATATATGTAAGTATATTAAATTTGGTGGTATTTGGCAGTGAAGGGATATAGGATTTTTACATAGGAAATTTTAATATTTTTTTGCAAATTTTCTGTAAGTCTTAAATTATGACAAAACAAAAGATAAGAAAAAAAAGTTCTCAATGAGCACACTTCGTTCCAAAAGTGTCAAAGGATCAGGTGCCACTCTTCAGTGGCAAATGGTTTAGAGAATCCAACGCTAGGGAATGAATAAAGGTACTCAGAGATCAGTGCAATCAAGCTAATTTTGGCAGGTATCTTTTTCAGAAGACCTTTTAAAATCAGTCATGTACTGTGATATGCATTCCTGTGCTCTAACTTGTGCCTAGAATTGGGGGGAAAAGCCTACATTCAAAAAAAGAAAAAAAAATGCTGGTGAATTTGACAACTTATCACTATCCCTCAGAGCTGATTTACCACTAGAAAGTGGACATTAGTTGATTGAGGCTCTTATATATTCCTATTTTCAAATACAAATGTCTCTTTAATAAAATAATTATGGTGCCTTTTATAAAGTGTTTAGTGTCTCTTATATAATAATAATTTGTTTAAATTTGCAAGGTTTGCTAGACTTTCACAGGTGTTTTAAAATAGACATAGAAATTTTGTTAATGTATTTACATAATTAGTATTTATTTAAGGCTGATAAAACATGGAAGCTTAATTGTTTGCAATACAAACAGGATTTAATTAACAAATATGCTAATTGTGATAATTTACAAATTAGACTCAATTCACTCTTCTTTGGAAAACTAAATAAGTGAGTGGACTGTAGTCAACTGTAGTCAACTATAAAAGATGTAAATATACTGGATATTTTTTGAAAAACAGTTCTTGATATCAGTATTTCATTGTTAGCTTCTGGAAATTGTGTGTTTTGTGTAAAATACTTGTATATTTTGCAAAGTTTAAAAATGTCATTTGATAGTTTCAGCTTCTTTTTTCCAATGGTGAACATATTATTAGACTTGGCTTGGACAGCCAAGCTGACCTTTAAATTAAAAAATAAAAATAAAGAAAACAAATGGTGTTAGTGTTTTTGATTTGACAGACCTCAAAGACACATTAAACTTCTCTCTAACAGCTAGAGGAAAAAACAAAGTGAGGTAAAAGCTTATAATTCTAAACTCTTCTGAAGAAAACGTTGACTCCGAAAGCTAGCACAACAAATAAAGCTTCTACTTGAAATTCATAGCTATCATTTCTCATATCAGTGCATCAGTGGTTACAGAAAATCAAAACTCCTTATTTTGGGGCTACAAAGAGCCTTGGAGGGGAAAAACAAAACAAAACAAAAAAAACACAACTTTGTTGACAGGAAGTTTCTGATATAGAAGAAATATATTTAAAATAAATAAATCTAATTAGCCATGGCTTAATGTAAGACTTCTGGTAAATGTAATCTGAGTGGAGGCATCTATATTCAAAACATTCTTATTAAGTACCTACTATATATGCCAAGCTAATCTGAAAATATTTTATCTAAGACAAATTTTTGAATATTGTGTCAGTGTCTGAGTGATCGGTTATGATATTTATAGAGGAAATGAGTAGTACAAAATACAAAACAAATTATAAAATTAAGAAATGACAGAAAGAAAGTGTCAAATGTCAGAGAATACAGATAATTGCACATCATGCTCATACTTCTCTTGGATTCTAATAGAAACTAAAATACTTTTTTAAAAATAATTTGCTGATTTAAATAAAAATATGGTAATCAGGAGTAGGTTAATTTCTAAAAGTCTTTTCTTTACAAGAATAAATTTAATGCAGTTTATATGAGACTATCAACAGAAGCCCTTTGTTATCCAATTGGGTTAAAATAAAAAATATATTTTTTCCTGTCATATTAACAATCTAAACATCATACTTTTACTGCATTGAGGATTACCCTGGTATTATATTATTTCTATTATATATAATAGCTATGCATAATTATGTATATTTTCAGTCTTTTTTCCCTCTCTCTTAATGTTAATTAAAATAAGCGTCATAAAGACTACCCAGAAATAGAAGATAAAGGAGTCCATTACAGTGTTTTCTACAAAATAAACAAGTGTGAAACCAATGTGCCCAAGTTATGCAAATTTAGTTTAGCTTTTTATTTGCATTAACTAATTATTATGTTGACATTTTTTTTTATAAAGCTTTTCTACTTTATCTTAAAATAATGTTTTAATTCTTTAGAAAACTAATAGATAACAAGATTTCATGAAATTATTTGTTACTCAAAAATTTTAAATATTAAGGAAAGAAGGACAGAGAAAAATAGATTTCGAGTTAGAAACTAATAATACTTAAGAAAGATTTTTATGAGTTAAAATAGGAAACTTATTTTAAAAAGCTGGATCTTAAAAGTGGCTAAATGAAGCCTCATACTCTTTGATTCCTGTAGAGAGCAGATGAAGCAGAAGAAAATAAGACTCTCCTTGCAGAAAGGGTGAAGGTAACTCCGACCACACTGAATCAGTTAAAGTAAACTTAATACTGTTTTTGTTCACAAATGTCATGTCCACTGCATTTTTCCTTTGGTTTCCTTTCATTTTAAACCCTAGGAAACCTGAAACCCCCAAATAAAATTCCTACCCTTTGCTTAGCTCTGTGGGTTTGGAAACTTCTCTAGGGTTTAGTTCATTTTTTTTTTTTTATTCTTACCAACTGGCATAAGAATTAGACACTGAACCCAAATGAAACCACAAAAATCGGTCTCAAAACAGCCTTGGCTATCAAGAGAGAGCAAAATGTTAAGTTTATAGGTTCACTGAATGGTTCAGGGTTTTGGAAACTATTTGCATTATACTTGGCCCTTTTTATCTCTATTTTCAGGTCCAAACTTAAGAATCCCTCAGGATTTAAGGTTTCAGTTTTAGGACAGAAGCTTGGATCTTAACTAGAGAAACTTTCTTGCATAGATACTCAAGGAAGATAATTATATGTATTTGGATCCTATAAAAAAGTAAATTTAAAATTTATCTAAATTTACATCATACGATTACAATGAAAAGTGGCAAAATGCAAACTAACCTTCTTATTGTGGACTATGTTTGGGAGAATATCATTGACTCACTCGCTACATTGTCCAAACCATAATGAGTGTTGTATAATGTAGGTATTTAGGTAGTTAAATAATTTGAGAAAAGTAAAATGTACTTACTTAGGAGTAGTTAAAATTGTAACTGCAATATAAATAAATCTTATTGACTTTATATTTATGAATAGGAACTAATATTATCATTATATTGTCAGTGATTATGAGAATGAAAGTAGACAAAAATGTTATGTTTATCTTTTCTACTTTGAAAATAATCTATCCATTTTAATTTGTACCATCTCTGACTTATAGAGTAATGGTCATCTGCTGTTCCCATGTTTAGGTTCCACTAATGACTTCTCATTCAAACTCGTATGATTTACTTTGTTTAAAAACCAGCACCAATACTGAATCAGAATCAAAATTCCTTCTATTGACTAGATGTCTGTTAGGATTAAATTTGAATTGAATTTGGATCCTTCATTAATAAACACACACACACACACACACACACACACACACACACACACACACAATTTTAGTGGTGTAACAAAATAAGGATTTTACTTCCTTATTTTCACAAACAGAAAACCTGGAGATAAAAAAATAAAGCATAAATGAAGTTATTTAGGTAACTAATCAAGGACATAAGTGTCTTCTCGTTTACTATTCCTTCTATTTCACCACGTAGAACTTTTCCTTTCCCTCCTACTATTACAACTATTTCTAGGAATGAAGAGCAGAAACATAAGTCAACAGAAAAATAAATCACTTATCTATCATCTTTTTTATTTTATTGGGAGTAAAAAACACATAACATGAGACCTACCTTCTTAACAGATTTTTAAGTGTGCAGTCCAGTATAATTAAGTGTAAGTCCGTATTCCTTTTAACAATCTTCCTTGGAACTCCCAGCCAACAATATCCACTCATTTACTTTGACCACAGAACTGCATCAAATGACAATTTCCTACAGGAAGGTAGGCTGTGAAGTTAAGCATTTTTAATTGGACACAATATCACTTAAAAAAAATTAGGGGTAATGCAAAATGAGGGTATATATATATATATATAGTATATTGAACCACAACCAGCAGTGTCTGTTGAATACAGTTGATTAAAAAAATCAAAACTATGGTTCTTCCCCTTTACTTTTATATATCTAAAGCTTAAGGGGTATGCAAACTGATAGCTGTTGAGTGTTCTAGAGATGCAGGAAGATATTAGTATTTAAATTTTAAAAGAACATTGTAAATTAGGATAAATAAAAATGAACAGAAACCTGCACACTGTAGTGGAGGTCCAGGAGCAGGGGGAAGAAAGAAAAAAAAAAAAAAATATATATATATATATATATATATATATCCTAAGGACAACGACAGAGGGAAAGGAAAAAAAAATCACAGAGGGAAGGGTAAAGACACCTAAAAGTTGACAATAATGTTATTAAGAGCAGACTCCTCTTCTGTAACCCGAGTGTTCTGAATGGAATGAAATGCTATTTTATTTGTGCTCAGGGAAAACGTATATCAATGTGGAATTTTATCATTCATGAATAAAGGTCAAATAAAGATATTTTGAAGGCAGCTACTTTTATTGTAGTGGAAACATGCTTGACACCCCAATATCCATTTTACACAATTAGTCCAACAAATTATGATCCTTTCATTATCCTTTACATTATACAGGTGGACTTCAAACTTACTAGTATACTTTAATCACCTGAATTCCAGTGTGTAGAATCTATTTACACAGGTAAAAATCAAGTTTTCTGGGATTGGGCTCCAGGCATGAGTATATGTTAAAGTCTTCAATGTGATAATGTGGAATCAAGGTGAAAACCACTATAGTAAATGATTTGCAACCTCAGCTTTAGACAAGTTCCACCTGAGGACAGTTGTTGTCCAGATACCGGATTTTTTTGTTTGTTTGATTAATTAGTCCAATCATATTGTAAAAGAAGATCTTAAAATGAGTGATTGACGAAGAGGTCCTTTGTCTTTTTTTCCACTGAATGATACCAGTAGAGTATCATGATGAAAAAATTAATAAAACTTGAGACGTTGATAACATAATTGAGGCTCTGAATGAAGAATGGGATAGGCATTACTTTTGGACTTGGTTCTATAATATCATAATTTCTCTTAATAGTTTTTTTCAGTTTGATTTAGATATTAATAGCTTTTATTTGTATTTGCCACTATCTAGATTAAATGCATTTACAAGTCATTGAATATTCAGAAAAAAAACAAAATGATATATTACATTTCAGAGAAAAAGAAATGAGCAGAGAAGGGCAGAGTGGGATACAAGAAGAACTGATAGGAAAACAAGAAATAAAAACATTGACTTGTACACTGGAAACCTATGTAACTTTACTAACAATTGTCACCCCAATAAACTTTAATTAAAAAAAAATGTTGGTGTAAGCAAATAAGAATTAGTGACTTTGTGGATGACAATTAAATGCAATATAACTCAAAGAGTTATAACTAAGGTATTACTAAAAGAGTAAGAAGACTAAAATATTATGAAAGGGATAAGAAATGTAATTTTAAACATTCTAAAGATTAATTTTGCTGGCAGAATAGAAGTAATGATCAAGATTAGAATTTGCAGTGTTGTAGGTATGCATGTAAGAAAAATACGTTTAACCTTTATAAGGATCAGGATAGAATGCAAAGAAGGTAGGGAAAAAGAATAACATTATCAATCCAAAGTACATAATAAATGGACATGGAAAATAAAGTAAAAGCATAACACATGGAATACCAAATAAGATAGTGGAGAGAAGTACAAATGCATCATTCATACTAATAAACTATCAGAACATAATGGTTAACTCCAAACATATTCAGGTTGGGAAAACATTTTAAAATACTACAATATGATGTTTATAAACATTACTAAACTACAATGCGACAGAGATATTGACAGTATAGGGATGGGAAACACATGCCAAGTTAAAAGACTTTTCTGTTTTTTTTTTTTTTTTTTTAAGTTTTGTATAAATATTAAGTCAAATACAGTCTTTTTTGAGGAAAAACTGTGGATATAAAGAGAATTTAACTCTCCTTCACTTTCATTTTACTACTATAACACTCTTTAAAAAGTCACATAGTACATGATCAAAAATATTAACGAGTCGATTAAAAAATAATAGAAACACTTCTTCAGGAAGAATTTTAAAAGTCTGGCCGTGTATCCTCTGTCTCTCACTCTCTCTCTCTCTCTCTCCCTCTCTCTCCCCCGCCCCAATCTATCTATATTTGAAAACTTGAAAAGGATAAAAAGTGAAAATTAATGATGTGAGACTTCAAAGCAAGAAATAGGAAAAGAGAAGAGAGAAAAAACAGAGAGAAAAAAAAGATGAATAAAAGTTGGATGAAAAATTCCTAGCCATTGATTAGAAAAATAACTAAATAGAAAATAAGGACATATTACAGAGGTTAGACAAAGCCAAATTATAAATCATGGGGGAGGAAAAAATACGTATGTGTGAGAAAAAGAAATTACAGTTAAAATTAGTAAGAATGAGAAAGAAAGAAACCTTAGTATTATGGACTGAATATTTATGTTCCCCCCCAAATAGTCTTTTTTTTACAGCTTTATTGAGGTATAATTGAGATATAAAATTGTAAGATATTCAAAGTATAACTCATAGTGATTTGATGTACATATACATTGCAAAATATATTTTATACATATATGTTGTATATGACTTACAAATTGTATCCCCTTAAATATTCATATGTTGAAAACTCTAACCCCCAATGTGATAGTATTTGGAGATGGAGCCCTTGGGAGATATTTGAGTTACATTAGGTTATGATGTTGGAAGCCTCTTGATGGGATTAGTAACCTTATAAGAAGAGGAAAAGAAAGAGATCTTTCGGTTTGCACCCAGACAGAAAGATTATATGAGAGCATATTGAGAAAGCAGCCATTTCAAGCTAGGAAGAGAACCCTCACAAGAGGAATCTAATCAGCTGGCACCTACGTCTTGGACTTCCAGTCTGCAGAATTGCACAAAATAAATTTCTGTTGTCTAGGACACCCAGTTTATGATATTTTGTTATAACAAAAGCAAATTAACAAGTAGGTATTACATTATGAGTATAGTATAAACAATTAACTTACAAGAGAAAAAATAGATATAAAACAAACATTCCAACAAGTATAATAATAGCAAAATAGAGTCAAGAAAAAAATCTAGTAAAGAAATTCAATCCATAATACTCAGATTTTTTGTGGAGGAATGTTATAAAATTTAAAGGAAGACAATCCCTTTCGTTTGCAAACAGTGTCACAAAATAGAAAAAAAAGAGGAAGCAAAACTTGGCCAGTGAAGTAAAAAAAAAAAAAAAAAAAAAAAAAAGGAAATTGTAGGGCATACTGGTTAAGGACCATAAATAAAAAAAATTCTGAAATAAGTACTACCCAATTAATGAAGCAATGCATAAGAGCAAAGAATCACACCAAGTCATTTTTATTAACAGAATAACACAGGGATGTTAACCTTTAAAGTAATTAACTCCATTAATTTATTCAGGATAAAAAGCAATATAACAGTTATCTCAATAGATACAGAAAAACAAATTATTTGCTAAAATTCTTATTTTCATCCAAATTTTATTAAAGTAAAAGTGAAAAAAAAACTTACTAAATCTATTTAAATTATCCACATAAAACATGCAAAAACTTTGTAATTAATGAGGGTATCATTCATTTCAAAGGCAGAAGAAACACTGAAAAGCTATAAGTCAGGACATTGTAATTAGCTTTAGTCAGTAAAACAATAGTAGAAATTACATGGAACAGGCATTTAGAAATTGGAACAACAGCAATGAAAAACATGTCTTTTCAGATATCATGCTTATACAGAGAATTTAGAATGTCCTATGAGAAAGAAAGTTCAATATGATTGTGGTACATTTTATTATGCAAAACAATCAAAATATATCTGGAAAAAGTCAGCGATGTACTATTTAAGAACTTCATAATTTAAAAAATGATAAGGTATTTCAGAATAGCAATGTGTGTTATAGCTTTAAGGAGAACGTCATAAAATATTTTGTATATATACAAATATTAAATAACAAAAGTTTTCAAAATGTTGGGATATTCTAGACACACACACATGTATATGTATGTATATATATATATGTATATATATATATATATATATATATATATATATATATATATATATATATATATAGAGAGAGAGAGAGAGAGAGAGAGAGAGAGAGAGACTGAATGTATTAATATCAATTTCCCCCAAATTAACTTGTAAGTTATTTGCAATTCTAATTGAATTCTCAGTTGGATTTTCTCCAGAATTTGAGAATCTGATCCAAAAGTTCATATGGATTAAAAAGTCAAATATAGAGAAATAATTTTGAAAAAGAAAATTGTATTTACGTGTGACGCAGAGAGAGAGGGGATCACTTGGTCTGCAAGGTAGTCAGACTTAGAATAAAGATTTAGTAACTACAATCAAATGGTATTTGTAAAGGGAATTAATAATTGAATATAATATAATCAATAGTGTTGTAAAGAATATATAAGGTGTCAGATGGGTACTGGACTTATTGGGGGGATCACTTCATAGATTATATAAATGCCTAACAAGTAAGTTGTACACCTGACACTAATATAAAATAATATTGAATGTCAACTATAATTAAATATCTTCATATAATATCATATATATATATATATATATATATATATATATATATATATATATATATATATTTACAGAATGGAAAGTACAGCATAGGAATATAGTCAATGATATTGTAATAGCTATATATGATGTCAGATTGGTAGTAGGTTTGTTGGGGTTATCACTTTGTGAGAGGTGTAAATGTCTAATCATTATAGTGTTTTGTACACCTGAAAGTAATAAAAAAAATTATAAAGAAAAAGAATCAACTATAAATGAGAGCTCAGAAGGAGATACAAATCATATAGAAACTTGATATATGACAAAAGTAGCTCTGATTTTATGAAGAATGGTTAAGCTAGTCTAAAAAAATATGATTTGTGCCTTTGACTACACAGGTGAATAAAGGGTTCCTATTTTGCACAGTATCCCAAAACAAATTCCAGATGAATTAATGAAATAAATGTGAAAAGCAAATTTTAAAACATTTAGAACGCAATAAGAGGTGTAACCAGCTAGCTATCAGTGTTTAAAAAATAAAAGTGTCTTTTATATTACTTTTTAAAAAAGGTAAACAATCAAATTAAAAGCTAGGAATAAATGTAAAAAGGTAGGAAACCTGAAGAAATTATATATATATATATATATATATATATACATATATATATATATATATACATGACTATATAATTTAGTTATGAAATACTGTTCATTTTTATTTAAAGTTATGTTTCCCAGGTTTTAGCAGTTCTGCTAGCCTCAGGACCACAGTTTAACTAACAAGATTTGAAGAATATCATCACATTCAGAAGGATGTCTGTGATTCTTGTTGGCATTTAATTAATTGGAAGCTTCGTAAAAAGTGAATCACAGAATTAAAGTCTTCTGAGTCATACAGTAAAACACTGGTGATTAAAATGAATGAACAAAATTTAAATACAACAACCTGAATACTTTTGGAAAACTTAATGTTAATTTTAAAATATTGCAAGAAAACATTTACACCAAAGTAGCAAGTTAAATTATAACACCTCTTACTATCCTATATATATAGTTACGTGTACATGATTATTTACATAATATGTAAATGAATACATAAATTACATAATATGTAAATACAAATGAATGAACCAAACTAAATAGTTACCTCAGGGATGGGAGGAAGGGATGCGGAATGAGTGGACTAGGATTTATCTGTAACTCTCCATGTATATGAAAAATATAATCAAATCATTATTTTTTTCAATTATAACAAAACTCCAGCATTAAAAAAAAAAATCCAGGTGGTAAGTACATAGGTACCTAGTATATTATTGTTTGTATGTATGAAACATTTCATAATTAAAATAGTTTTAAAACATAGTCACCTTAGTGATACTAATTTCTCATTAGAAAATAGACATATCTTACAAAACTGTTTTTTTTTATATAATGGTACTATCTTACACATCACTTAATTGTCATTTTGTT
This sequence comes from Rhinolophus hipposideros, assembly GCF_964194185.1. Taxonomy (NCBI): domain Eukaryota; kingdom Metazoa; phylum Chordata; class Mammalia; order Chiroptera; family Rhinolophidae; genus Rhinolophus; species Rhinolophus hipposideros. The sequence goes on from NC_138053.1 coordinate 29,255,664, forward strand.
GTCAACTGAAATTCAAATCAAAACTATTCTTAAAATATAACTGTGGTAGTTAGTTTTACGTATAACTTAGTTATGTTACCCTGGTAGTCAGTCAAACACTAGTCTAAATATTGCTGTGAGGCATTTTGCAGTTGTGGCATCTAAATTCACCTGACTTTAAGGAAAGAAGATTATCCTCAATAATACAGTGGGCCTCATCCAGTAGGTAGAAAGGTCTTTAGAACAAAACTGAGGTTCCCACCAGGAAGAAGAAATTCTACCTTAAGACTGCATGCAGTAGGCGTTCGCCTGAGATTTTCTAGCCTGCAGGACTGGCCTAGGAACTTCAGACTTGCCAGCCGCCCCCAATTATGTAAGCCAGTTTTTTAAAATAAATCTCGTGTGTGTGCTTGTGCGTGTGTGTGTGTGTGTGTGTGTGTGTGTGTGTGTGTGTCTGTCCTATTGTTCTGCTTCCCTGGAGAACCCTGACTGATAGGATTGTAAATCATGATTCTATCTCAGTTAAGACCTACATGTATGTATAAACACTGTATAATTTTATTTTAATTTGTTATTTTTAAGCAGTGTCATCTGAGGTGTATATGTACCTGCGCATGCATGCACATGTATATTTGTGTGTGTGTTGGGGGCTCTTTTTTGGTGGACTTTTTTTTTTAATTTCTTTAGCTTCTTCTGTGTAGAAAACAGTAAGTTACTGTCACAGCATCCATCCCTCACTTCTCTGCAAAGAAAATCACAACTTGTTCAGATGAATATCCCTTGGAGAATGTGACCCTCTGCCCAGTGATCGATCAAGAGTTGAGCATATAACTAATTTCTGGGCAATAATACATAATGATAAGTCTGCTGGAGGGTCTACAGGGAAACTAGAGGTGATACTTCTTTTCATCTCTGTATGTTGTGTTGTCTAGATGAAATACCTGGAATCGTTGCAATCATTGATCAATTATGCTGGGAGCTAGACTGAATTAAGCAAGCGTTTTGGAATATTTCCCATATCCATATTGTTTTAAAGCTAATCTAGGCAAGATTTTTCTGTTACTTGTGGCTAAAGCCCCCTCTAACTGCTACATACATGTATCTCTTCATTTAGAAATTGTGACAAAATATGTAACTTATCAATTACCAAGTCCACTGCATATCAACTGACAGGGTAATTTAAAACTTAAATATTAAATACCAGGATATAATAGTGTATTCAGTGCAACCTAATATCTTGGTAGAGACTCTTCAAAGACGTGGTTTCAGTGAATTCAACTAATGACACTTAATTGCTGATTTTTTTTGGCTGGTTTCAGTCAATTGAAGGTATTATTAATGTGGAGTACAAATGGATCTGAATTCAAAAAAGCATTCATTCCAATTCTATGCTCATAATACTAATAGAATATAGGCAATCTTCATTAACTACTGAAAATACCTCTCAACCATATCCGATTAATTGCATAGTGATAGAAATCTCTCTGTGTAGAACAGAATATTGCCTTATCTGATTGCTCACCTTTGATTCTTTACCAAATTAGGAGAATTTATAGAAGAATTACCTGAGAGACTATGCCGCTAAATAACCATTCATTTTCTTTTACATACTGCTTAAATTGGGAATGTTCATTGTTTTATATTTTTTATGAACATAGAATACAATACTCTATCTTCCTATGGATATGAGTTAAACATTAAAATGACAAAAATAGCAACAATAATAATAACAACCAAAACAGTTTTTAATCTAAATTCTGTATTTAAAGGTCTAGTACCTACATTGATATTTCTCTGAATCGTGCGTGTCTTAATTCACCTAATTATGGCACGTTTTTAATTAACTACATTTTTTCAGTAGTCAGTATGAAATGAGAGCTCCGGACTGAGTTGGGATGATGTTCTGTATCTCACCCATGAGGTTTGCTGCTTGTGTGTGTGTGTGTGTGTGTGTGTGTGTGTGTGTGTGTGTGTGAAGCAGATAATTAAGAAGTGGACTTAATTCAGTGTTTCAACAACGGCATAGGAATAAGTCAGTGGAAGCTGGAGTTCATGGTCAAGGCCTCCCTGCTGGTGGAGCTACACCGTAGGAGATCAGGCTCTTTTACTGAGGCGCAAACAGACACTATTTTTTCTCATACTGTCCCTTAGGCCAGAAGAATCCCGTAATCTCCTGCCTACTAAGAGTTGGTATGGGGAGGGATGGCTTGGTTTTATCCTGTTCTCAGAATTGATGGGAGTTCAATGAAAGAAATAGACCGGGGTGCTCACTACGCACTTTGTTTATTTTCACCAACATTTCTATAATGATCCGGTCTCCACCCTCTGCTGTCCCTCCCATCTCTGATAGAATAAGGGAGCCAGTGTTCTACCCCTGAGAGGGGCAAACAATCTTCTGACACAAACTTCTAACTGATCTTCCTGTGTTCACAATCCCGATACGCTGGCCTTCAGTAATGGTAGGGACCTCAAATTCCTAAGGATGGCTGAGGTTCTGTGCCATTAACTGTCTTACTTTTATTAGAGCTCCTCTGTCTTTACCCTTCCACAGTCAGACTGCAGTTCTTCAGTCTGGAATGTAAGCTACCCTGTGTCTGTCTTTTATCTCACTTCTAGTCAACATTTATCTAATATTCTGTACTTATTATCTTTGTGGTTTTATAGCTTTTTGATTATTTCACTGTTATTTCAGTGAGATGTCAGGAGGAGTAAAAATAAATGCAATATGTCAATTTTCCATATTATAAATACATATACTCTGTAAAATAACATTGTCATTATTGCCAAGCACTTTTACAATTGCATTATGTGTTGTTCTATGCTTTAGAATGATTATAGAAAAGAGAGATAAATGACCTTGATGTATTTAAAATTCATACAATTTGGCATTTTGCAAGGCTAATTTTAGCTTTATTATATACTTACCAATATTTGTAAATTTGGTATTTTAAATATTAGATATATCAAATGATATATATTCACATTATAAATAAAACAACATGATTGATAACATTCATATTGAATAAACATCGTCAGAAGCATAATAAGTGCATTTTACCACTTTCTAATAAATCAAAGTTTAACAACTTCTTTTTACCACACACAAGCAATATGTTTTTATACCAGATCTGTTTAAAAACTAATAAAATGCATTTGTAAAATTTAGAGTCATCTTCACTGATTTAGTGAAGCTTGTTCTATGCTAACCCATTATAATGTCTGAATATTCTGAACTTAATGAATATTCACAGGTTTTAATAATACATCAAATACACAATTTGTTCAGAAGACCAATAAAGTGCCCCAGAAAAAAATGAGACATTGTTATCCCCTGCCTTCTACTCATTTTCAACCAAAGGAATCTGTATGAAGAATTCAAAACAATGCTTTCTTGTTTCAAAATCAAAATTCTGAATAGTCTTTTATGTCTGCTTCACAGCCTAAGTATATCATAATAATTGGGCATTTTCAGAATTTTTTAGCATGTGTAGTTTGGTATTATCCTATACAACATGATAGTTACTTTAGTAACTGTGTGTGCTAATGGTGGCATTTCTGGCAGCTTAACAAATGAAAGCTTGTGACTCAGAATGACATAGGTTTTTCATGACGTGCAATAGGGCATTGTTATCATTCCTTGATAATCAAGATTACTTATAACCATAAGTATAAATATAACCATAAATATTTTTCTTGGATAGTTTTTAATTTGATGTTCAATTGAAAGTCTCATTTACTCTTACCCACTATTCACTTAGGCAGACGAAAGAATGACCCTAACACTATTTGTTGTAATTTAATAATATGATATGTTTTGACTGTGTTGAGCCATATTTAGGTGTTGTAAACTTTTGTTCCTAAGTCAATGAGATTGCTGTGTTTTTTCTAGAGGCTGCAGTTTATTAATTTTGTTTTATACAGAATTGGTAACACTTTATTTCAAATATGTCTGATAAGAAGGATCTGAAACTTGTATTTTCCGTTGTAAAATGTACATACCCTTAAACCTGTAGTAGAACAATAGACAAGTCAGTGTTTTGTTTATGCCAAATAGTTATTCCCTGGACAGAGATAGCCATGTGGGCTTGTATTTGAGAGTCATAGAAAGAGAACCATGAAGAGAAACTCTGGTAAGTTTACATACAAAGGACAGCTTGAGAACTGTGGGTAATGTGTGTGTCCCTTTCTTTCAGAGTACATATTTTCTTGCCCTCAGCTAAGTGATCAGGGGCTCCAAGTCCAACTTCCTTGGCCCTAGTTTGCAGAATATGAGACATGTAGGTTCAGAGTGTTGAAAGATAATTTTCCATGGGTCTCCCACATTTCTGCATGCTTTGTGAGCTGAAGAACTGACCTGTGTCCTGGAATATCTTTTTAAAAATTTATGTACAGTAAACATTCTTGGAAGACAAAAATATCATCACCTTTTGGAGCAAAGGTAGGTTTGCTTACATCCTTGGAAACTAAACATATTTTCACTCTCTGCATAGTTTGCTTGATATTCTCTGGAGCAAAAGACAGACATGCTTGCTGTCTCTAGTAATCCATTGTATGTACAGACATAATTTGGTCTTCTTTACATTTTCCTGGGGAAATAGTAATTGAGGAAACAATAATGGAAAATGCTGGTACTCTGACTACAGCTATAACTGTGAGTAGCAGCAAAGAATTTTTTGTCTCTGACGTAGGTATCTTACATATTTTGTCAGTGTTCATTAAACTATCATGATTAACTTGATAGCTTGTAAGTCAGATAAAATCTCGTACTGCACAGTTCTTGACAGAAGGAAGCTTCTTTTTCCTTGCTTCAAATTCCCTCACTCACCTTTCCCCAATTTCTTACAAGACTTGGCTATGTATCTTGCTTTTACTTGGTACTTTATTCTTGGAAATGTTGAAAGAGGTCTTGTTTAATGTATTTAAGGGAATGTTTAAGCTGAAAAATAATTTCTTGATTTAAGACATTAACTTTTGGAAAGATAGTTCTAGTCAATGAAGTTAAAACTATATTCATAAAACATTGTTTCACCAAAAAAAAATGCATTTGACTTTTCAGGTTATTGAAAGCTCAGATTTTATTTTTGCGTACTTGTTTTTTTTTTTTTTTTCTCTGACCTTAAAACCACTTGGTGTCAAAAGCACATTACCACTCAATGCTAGATTTCACACTTTCTCAGTAGGGGTATTTGAGTATGAGGAGCTATAGGTCAATCCCATTTCAATATGGTTTTTGTCAGCTCTACAGATCTAGTCAAATTCTAGCCAGGCCTCTCACTGGAATTCTATTTCAGCTTTATATATCCTAAAGGGACATTAATGTTAGTGTGAAATGTTCTTCTCTATGGTTCTAATAGTATTAAAGGTATTTAAAAGTTTGCTACGAATGCAAGTGATACCAATTTGATTGTTAATTCTAATATGTGCTTTGGTGCATATTCATGTTTATTACTTGCATTTAATGACTGCAGATGGGTGGAAATGTTGCAAAAATCAGTGCCATCCTCTCTTGGGAGCTAGTATAAAACTCTGATATTCGGGTGTTAATATCTGCCAAATAACTTTGACTTATATTCTAGGTTAAATATATTATTTGTTATACATTGTGATATGTTTATTTTCTATTATAGTAAAGTTTCAAGCTTTGGAATATCATATCAAATAAACCTGTATCATAGAAGCCTCTTTTTAAGAATACTACTCTTTTTAAGAAACTTCAATGTTTCCATCCATTGTACAGGCAAGTTTTAAGAAGTATATGCCTGTGTTTATATAGAGAAATAGACCTCGTGGTACCATCAATATTGCCACATATGCTTTTCAAAATAGCAAAAATTACATAGATATTCATTGGTTAGCATATTGATTTGTGGGCAAATAATACACTACAAAGTTTTTTTCACACTGTTGGTGGGAATGTAGACTGGTGCAGCCGCTATGGAAGGCAGTGTGGAGGTTCTTCAAAATATTACAAATAGAATTACCATATGACCCAGCAATTCCTCTCCTGGGTATCTACCCAAAGAATTTGAAATCATTTATACATAAAGACACGTGTGCTCCAATGTTCATTGCAGCTTTGTTTATGGTGGCCAAGAAATGGAAACAACCAAAATGTCCTTCGATAGATGAATGGATAAAGAAGTTGTGGTATATATACACAATGGAATACTATTCGGCGTTAAAGAAAGATGATATAGGAACATTTGTGACAACATGGATGGATCTTGAGAGTATAATGCTAAGTGAAATAAGTCAGACAGAAAAAGCAGAGAACCCTATAATTTCACTGATATGTGGTATATAAACCAAAAACAAGACAAACAAATGAGAAACAAAAACTCATAGACACAGACAATAGTTTAGTGGTTACCAGAGGGTAAGGGGGTGGGGGGTGGGAGATGAGGGTAAGGGGGATCAAATATATGGTGATGGAAGGAGAACTGACTCTGGGTGGTGAACACACTATGGGATTTATAGATGATATAATACAGAATTGTACACCTGAAATTATGTAATTTCATTAACAATTGTCACCCCAATAAATAAATTATAAAAAAAAGTTTTTTTGTTTGTTTGTTTTTTAAAATCTTCACACCATCTGTTTTTGTCAAGTTTTAGAACTATCCATTTCTTTGTGGGATTATAATCAGTGCTATATTATTTCTGTATGTCAGAGTTAAAGAAATAAAGACATAGAAAACAATGGTTTCTCAGTTTATAAGGTCACTTAACAGGGGATATAATATTAGAATTCTGATTCAGAGTATTCTAACAATGCATCAGAATTTCTTTACCAGATATATATATATACATATATATATATATATATATATATATATATATATATATATATATACATACATATGTATGTATGTATTTACAACACACACACACACACACACACACACACACACACACACCACACACACACACACTTTTTGGCCCATTCCAGGAATTTTGGTAGTAGCAGGCATAGAATTAATATCAGGTGATTCTGATGAATGTCTAGATTTGGAAACACTGCTCTACATAACATCTCCTCCTTCAAAAGAGGAACATATTCACCAACCAGATCACTAGAAAAGAAAGAGTACTTCAAAAGGAAATGCATGTATCCAACAGTGAATGCCATGGAGAAGTTTTCCAAGAAGGTGTGTACTTTGTAGACAGTCTTCTTTGTGGACAATTTAGAAACACTAAAAAGTTTTCTAAAAATCTAAACACATTGTATCAGGCTTATATTGATCTTTTTTATTCAAAAATTATATTTTGGAGCATATATTGTCAGGCCAAACTATGATGCTGAGTAAAGATAGACTCAATATCTCATAGAAGGATGTTTAAAAATAATTATACTAATACATATTTAATTATAAGAGAGATATCTGAAGGACAGATGAGAGTATAAGTCAAAAGATGTGTTGTAGTGTTTAGTGTAGTGAAATGTCCTGAGAATACGTTGACTATCTAAGGTCTAGACTCTAGAGGGTAAGCAGGAGAGTAGATACAATTTTTGAAAAAGTTCCTATGAAGAAATTATTCTTGTCACAGTTGAGACCCAAGAGTAAGTGAAGATGGAAAGAGTGTAATTGTTATGGATAAAGATGGAAGAGCACCAACTGGATAAATAAAATATCCAAAGAAAAGAGATTGAGAGGGACAACAGCAAAGAATAGTTATCTTGAATATTAATGCTTTATCGGATATATCATTTGCAAATATCGTCTCCCATTCAGTAGGTGACTTTTTGGTTTCATTAATGGTTTCCTTTGTGGTGCAAAAGATTTTTAGTTTGATACAGTTCATTTGTTTATTTTTGTTTTTGTTTTCTTTGCCCTAGGAGACATATTCAAAGAAATATATTGCTAAGACCAATGTTAAAGCCTATGTTCTTTTTCTTATTTTTTTCCTTTCTTTTTTTTTTTAAGGAGTTTTATGGTTTTAGGCCTTACATTTTAGTCTTTAATCTATTTTGAGTTTATTTTGTATATAGTGTAAGAAAGTGGTGTAGTTTCATTTTTTTGTATGTGTCTGCCTAGTTTTCCCAATACTATTTATTGAAGAAACTGTCTTTACCCCATTGTATATTCTTGCCTTCTTTGTCATAGATTAATTGACCACATAAGTGTGTGTTTATTTCTGGGCTCTTTAGTCTATTCCATTGATCTTTGTGTCTATTCATATGCCAGTACAATGTTGTTTTGAATACTCTAGCCTCATAGATTAGTTTGATAGCAGGTCGTGAAATAAGGTTAATATCCAAAATATATAATGAACTCATATAGCTCAACATGAAAAAACAAACAAAAAACAAACAAACAAAAAATGCACAAAAAAACAAACAACCTGATTTTAAAATGGGCAAAGGACATGAATAGACATTTCTCCAAAGAGGACATACAGACGGCCAACAAACACACAAACACATGAAAAGATGCTCAGCAGCACTTATCATCAGGGAAATGTAAATCATAACCACAATAAGATATCATCTGTCAGAATAGCTATTATCAATAAATCAGTAAACGAGTGTTGGTGAGGGTGTAGAGAAAATGGAATCCTTGTGCACTGTTTTGGGATTATACACTGATGCAGAGACTATGGAAAACACTGTGGAGGTTCCTCAAAAAATTAAAAATAGAAGTATCACATGCCCAACCAATTCTTCTTTTGGGTATTTATCCAAGGAAATCGAAAACACTAATTCAAAAAGATATATGTATTCTATGTTCATTGCAGCATTATTTACAATAGCAAGATCTGGAAGCAACTTAAGTGTTCATCAATAGATGAATGGATAAAGAAGACGTGGTACAATTGCATATTATTCAGCCATAAAAAATTGAATGAAATCTTGCTACTTGCAGCAACATGAATGGAATTAGTAGATATTATGCAGAGTGAAATTAATCAAACAGAGAATGACAAACACTGTATGATTTCACTTATATGTGGAATGTACAAAACAAAATAAATGAGCAAACGAGACACAAAGAAACTCATAGATACAGAGAACAAACATGTGGTTACTAGATGGAAGGGGGTTTGGGGAGGATGGTGAAAAGGTGAAAGGGATTAAGAAGTATATATTGTCAGTTATAAAAATAGTCACAGGGATGTATAGTATAGGGAATAGTCATTAATATTGTAATAATTATTTATGGTGCCAGATGGATATGAGACTTATTGGGGCGATCTCCTCATAAGACATATAAATGCCTAATTATTATGTTATACACTTGAAAGTAACTTAATATTGTATGCCAATTATAATTGAAAAATAAATTTAAAAAATATTACTGAAAAACCCAAAAATTAAAGAAAAAGAACATTATAAAACCATTTATTTATTTAGAGCATGTGTATTGAGCCCTGAATATATTCCAAGTTATTTGCTCAATATTCTGGAATATGAAATAATTAAAATATCTTGTCATCTAATTCAGAAGATCATACATGTATTTGAAATAAATTTGTTAATATGACTATAAGAAACAAATTTTAAATTTGTGTTTGATAGCTTGATAAAATAGTAAATGACTTTGAAAGAATATTAAACGATATGGCAGTATATAAAAGGTACAAAAGTTTAGTACACAAACTTTTTCTAGGTTGCCAGAGAGTAGCCTTTTGTCCTTAGCATTCAGCATCTTTGTGTAGCATATACTAGTGAGAAAATGACAACTACTGTTTAAATAAATTGGGGGAATTGCTTACATGGAGGGTGACGAAGAAGGCTTTTATTGAAAGTAAATTTCCTGACACTTGTATTATTAACAATACAGCCATGGTTTGCTGAGTCCCATTATCATTGCAAATTTGTAAACGTCACTTTCCATCCTTCAAAAAATTCAAGATATTATTTCATGTTCAAGTACAGCTGACAGTTAAGTTGAGTAGTTAATGTCAAATATTTCTTCAATTATCTGTAACCATACATACAGAACAGTGAGATGACAAAGTGGAAAAAAAAATTACACTTTTGTTTTCACCTGTTTTGCACATAGTTAAAATGAGTGGTAGATTGGTGCTGCTGAAAATTGGAAATGTAAATAAAATTCTTCAACTGGACCTGTTTTCTTTCAAGTGTTAAAGTAGGTAGGTTATGATGGGATTTACACATTTGTAGGGCTTATTCCCTGGATAATTTACCAAAAGTCAAGATTATACTTTTGCCAATAAAAACAATAAAACTACATTTCACACAGTTTGTGGACTCCTGCTTCCATTCTTTATAGACATGATCTTCATATTTCTTTTTGCAGAAAGATATTATAAATCAAATTCTGCAAATTTTATTCTTTCTCCTTCACTAAGCGGTTTTACTCTTCTAATTACTCAATCTATTTTTTTAAACAATTGTCATAGTTATTTTTTGAAAATCCATTGAATTATCTGGTCACCTAGTTTACTAAAATAATTTAATTAAAAATTATTTTTTTAATTTTTCACTGTAGATCAAAAGATCTTTACACCAGAGGGAGAAATATTGTATATTAATAGATCACACACGTATGGTAGAAAACATACAACCTCAAAAATATGGTTCTGGAGGAAAATAATTTTGAAATTATATATTAGGGGCAGATTTTTTATATATCCCTTCAGCTTAACAGAGAATATTTGGTTCCCTCCATACCTCAGAGGAAATGAAAAGTAGGAGGTCCAGTAGGGATTGTTACTTGCACCTTGTATCTGGGGAAGTGTTCTCCAACACCTCGCTTTCTATGCAATTTGAACTTGGCATTGAATGCCATTTATGGAATGCAGGTTTCTTTATGCAACCTTAAAAATTCAGTCTTAATCAGTAACATGACTTTTTCAGTGAGTTCTATCTAAGACATTAACATATTACCAAATATGAATAGAATTTTAATTACTATTTAAAACATGACATACTGATTTTTTTTTCTATAATTTACCACTTTTCTGCTTTTTCTGCTTTGTTTGTTTGGGTGAATATGAGCTACCTGTCAATTAAATGCACTTAATAACATGCTGACTCATTTTCCAGGGCTAGAAATGAATGCTCAATGATTGCCATGGAAGTTAATATAAACATTGACCTGATCAAATGCAGATATCTGTGTGTGACATTAAATGGTCACCGATTTAGCACTCCTGTGGAGGTTTTGCTCCTGGCCTCTGATTAAGCATAGTCCAATGTCTGTTTTTGTCTACTTATGTTGATTTCCTCTTTGGATCTCTTCACTGGCACTGTACTCACGGCTCTCTCTCTGCTGTTTACATGCTTTCTAGCATTTATTGTCTTGGTGTTCTCAGTATAGCACCATCGTTCAACTGTATCATGTACTTCCCAACAGAAGGTTAATCCATGTCTTCAGCATCACTTGACCATCCTGAACATGGTTTCTATAATGTTATGTTATAAGAGTGACAAAAGTAATCACCAATGACCCTAGGATTTTTCAAGTTGGTATAGAATGCTAATAAAATGTACCATATGCTTCTGTGAGCCACAGTTTATTTCTGAAATCTATGTAAGGCCCTAAAGTTTTAGTTTGGATGATGATGTCATTGAACAGAATAGTCTTCTGGAGAAATCAGTGAAACTGAGTCCTTATTATGGTTATTCAAATGCATATGGGCACTCGTCTCACTAGAGCATTTATTAGAACAAATGACTTTTGCTTCTTAAATGTGTGCTAAGAATTTAGGATCTTTGGGTATAAATGAGAGCATACACTAATTTATTAATATTATTTTTATTAAAAAGAAAAAAAAAGATTTAGTTAAGAGCTACTGCAAATTAATGACTTTACTGATTGTTTCTTTCTGTGTCCACCAAATATATGTATTAAATATTCTCTGTATAATGTAACTCTGTACCATTTAAATAGTTTCTCTTTTTCTGTGATTTCTGATGTTTAATCACTATATTTTATGATTAGTATCCATATCCTCTTTCAGAAGTCTCAAAAATTAAAAGAAAATTACCATACAGGTAAAATTATTATTTAAAATTAATCTTTATTTAATACTCACTTAATTTTAGTCTATTACAAGAACATGTTTTATGCATTCACAATATGAGAAAAATGGGGAAACATGCATTTGTGTTCTATAACATGCAAACCAAAATTAATTTTAGACTGCAATAAAAAATAATAAGTATTTACTTGAGGAAAATGAGCTGTAGCTCGGGACACACAGATACAGGTAGCAATCTAAAGAATAATGAATGCCAACTATAATTTTATATATATAATGTGATGGCTCGGCGCAAGGTCGGAGGGATAGTGGATGGGGGGAGGGGTGTTCACAGTGTGAGGGATATAAATGATGAACGTCTAAGTATTTCCTTGTCTTGTACACCTGAAACTAATGAATTAAAATAAAAAATAAAAATAAATAAATAAATAAATAAAATAAATAAATAAATTGTGTTCCACTGACAAAAAAGAAAGACCACATTTATAGTGTAAGTTCCTGCCCATGTTCCAAGTTAGTTCATTTTATGTAAATGAGGAATCCAAATTGTGCAGCTCTGATTGGTCAGTATAGATGTCAATGAGGATATAATTTGTGTAGTTCTGACTGGACAGGTCAGGGCTCAGTTTGTTGGAGGATAGACTAAACTAGGTTTTTCCTGAATTGCTTGACTCAGATGTTGTAAACAAGCAGGGCCTAGTATGGGAAGCTGAGTTCCGTTTGAGGTTCTTCCTGGTATGGAGAGTACAGGAAGAGCCCCGTCAGCAAATGGTCATTAGGCTCTTATTACTTGTAAAATCTGAGCACTCATTTGACCATGGAGAATCCATCTCAGCAGATAAATTCCTTCTCAGGGTTCACATCGAATGAGTCTTCTCAGCGTCCACAAATAAATTAGGGATATTTTGGGGTCTTCTGTTTCAACAAATGTTTTCAAATATTCATAGTCAGTTTCTATGAAAATTTGAATTTGCAGTTGCTAGGTGAAAACAATAGTGTTAAAAAGACTTAGTTACAGTTCCACTGACTCTATTAAGAGGGATAGTAGACTGGGGGAATGGGGTTATCACTTTCTGAAGGGTATAAATGTCTAGCTATTACATTGTTTTGTACACCTGAAGCTAATAATAACAAAAAAAAGACATAGTAAAGAGCACGGTGAATTGAAAAATATATGAGATCATATGGAGTATTTTCTATTCTATAGTGACATAGCTAAGCTCTTATTTACATAAATGTGTTAATGTATATAATGTTTGTATAATATACAATTAATAATGTATCCATTATATAATAAAATCTGAAGGATAAAATCCTTTGGCTACATTCAATTTTTAGAACAATCATTTCCAAGTACACAGGGCCTAGACTGAAACAGTATACTTTTTTAAAGTCAATAAAAGAAAATGGACAGTTTTTATGTGTCATTTTATTAAATATAGAATTGACCTGAGTACCTATTGTCACAACATATATATTATATATGTGTATATATATACCCAGGGTGCCAAAAAATGTATACAAGTGGACACTTTGGTCAGTGTTGCTCAATCAGTAGTTCGCTGTAATCAGAAGAGTCTGGATGCTGACAGTCACCACTTTGAGCACCTCTTATAATTGTAGAAGTCAAATGTGACTTGTATTCATCTTTTGTTATTGGTATATATTGAGTATTACCATTTTAATAGAGTTTTTTCCTTTCCTAAAATGTATACATATTTTTGTCAACCTCTGTATATTACACAGATGCATATATTATGTGTATATATGTGTGTATGTATTATATATATATGTATATGTATTATATATATATGTGTGTGTGTGTGATATATATATATAGTTATATAGTTATATATATAATATATATCATATATTTATATATACAAATATATTATATATATATATATTTATTATATATAATTATATATATTATAAATTATAATTTATAAAATTGTTAAATTTTAAATTATAAATTATAAATTTATAATATATATTATATATTATATAATATAGTTATATATATATATAAGTTATATATATATATATATATATATATATATATATATATATATATAACTATATATAGTTAGTTAGTTTTAAGTCTCATTGCCTATGGGTCTCAATGGCATTATTATTGTCAAAAAAATTAGGCAATTTTCTTTCAGGTTTATTTTAGGATATATCCCGTGAGTCTTCCCCATTATCTATCACTGACAATTAATAATTTATAACTGACCACCAAGGATATATTTAAGGCCAGAAGATTAGAAAGACAGAAATGTATCAGAGGCTTTATAATATGTACATTAAAATGGGAGTCTAATTTTATGAGTTGTCATAATATAGGCTTTTATCTTAGTTGAACATTTCTTGTTTCAGGCAAACAGTGAGATGCTTAAGATTAATGTACAAGGTTAAAGATTGGTCTACATTGCCTTGAATTTGAATAGGAGATTAATATTTTAAAACAACATTCCAGTAGATAGAATTTCCCAGGTCACATCTTAATAATTCTCATCTGCATGGGCTAGCCACTTTTTATATCACATACTAATTTCACACTTGGGACATTTCTTTGTAATATCAGATGTGAATGTGACTCATGTCTCTTGGAATAAAAATGGAGTTGTCCTTTATTACTGTTACAGAAGAACTTTGATAATTAATTAGGTCTTATATTTCACTCTATTATTATTATATTTGATTTGATAATATATCACTTTTTTTTCATATATTTTACCTGTAATTGAATACTAGGGCTAAGCCACATAAGAATAACCATAGGTAAATAGACAGATAGTGAAAAAGACAGAGACACAGATAAATGGGAATGATAGAAATGATTGTTATTCCCCTGTCTTTGGGAAAACCAGATGCCTGCAAATGTAAGTAAAAGACTAGCCACCTATCACTGGGCAGAACTCTGAAAAATCTATTAATCAAAATGTACAGGTTATAGGCTAAGATGTTGGGTGTCGTATTGTAAACTATGTGTACTGCTTCAGAGACAACGCTCTAAAAATATCGTCCCTTCCTATTTGTTTGACATGCATTGTGGCCACACAAGAAAGGGTTTCATTTCTCAATATTTACAATCTATGAACCCTTATTTAATTTTTTTTGTGGAAACATTTTCCTGTTTGTTTTTTTGATGAACCCATAACAAGACTGGCATAAATGTCATCTCACTTCAGAAGAACCACTGTAAAAAAGGGACATTCAATGCGGAATGTGGTATGTGATCCTGAAGATCCCTTACATTGGAAAACGTACTGATGTTGGATTGTTATTCCCTTTACTATGTCCCAAGTAGATACAAGGACAAAGCTACATCTCTGTTGGTGGGAGGTAAAGTTCCAACTATACATATGGACATTTTCACTGTCAATCAATCTTGGAAATAGTAGCTCTTACATAATTTGGATGGCAAAGTGTCATAGTGTAAGTTTCAAATCTAATGTCACCAACATAATAATACTCAAAAATGCTGTGATCTCATCTTCAACACTGTAATATATATTAATTTAGAAGCACTGTCATTACCATCAACATTATTTTATCATCATTATTATCATTCTAAGCATGCTGTTGCAAGAAATCTCAGGAGTGGGGCTGGGAGATACAGTTTAAATGTGTATGTGGAACTACTTATATTCCTTAAAGTAGTTGAACCACTGTTTAGCTTAATGCCCATTTTCCAAGTTCTTGTATCTGTAGCTACCCAGTGTGGACTGGGAAATCAATGGCTGAGATGATTCTGATGCAGGTGGTGAATTATCAGATCACTCTTAAGAAATATTGGAATAAGTTGAAGGACAAGTGTTTTTCTTCCTTTGTGCTCCTGTATTCTGGAGAGTAAATACATGAACCACTTTAGTGGGAAGCTGGGAATAATTGGTCTCAGTCTTATAGAGGAGGCCAGGAACTATGTCAAAGATGCAGCAAGCAAAGGTGTGTGCCCATGGCACAATACAGAAGGCATAACCAGTTGTAGTTTCACGTTAACGTCTGCATTGCACATTAGGGTGGTGCTAATGACACCAAGGTTGCCAATTCGATCCCCACATGGGGCACTGTGAACTGCACCCTTCTTTAAAAACAAACAAACAAAAATTCTTAGAGAAAGACTGATAT
Source organism: Rhinolophus hipposideros (assembly GCF_964194185.1). NCBI lineage: Eukaryota > Metazoa > Chordata > Mammalia > Chiroptera > Rhinolophidae > Rhinolophus > Rhinolophus hipposideros. The sequence goes on from NC_138053.1 coordinate 29,271,729, forward strand.
TAGCTTGGCTTCGGAAAACTTAGTCTCGGATTTTGACAGAGTAGAAAATAGAAAGTCAAAGCTTAAAACCCATCTACCAATAAAAGTCCACAGCTGGGCAAAGTGACTGATAAAGAGATTAAGCAGTAGTACCCTGTTAGGATAGGAGGAATGGGAATTTTGTTGGGATCATTGTTTAGTTTGAGAGAAAGATAAGAGAAGGAAATTGTAATGAGAACAAATGAAAATGAGAAGAATGGAAAAAGGCAAAGAAAGATGATGTGATTTTTGCAAACCATTACCCTCAATGATACAAACATTTGTTAACAATTTTAAAGTCTTTAGACGTCTGTTTTAGATGCTAGTATTTAGATGTCTGTACACCTTATATGTACTTTCACATACTCATTTTATCTTCACAGAACCATCAGGTAATAAGATTGGCAAGATTGCCAACATTTTTTTTTAATGAAAAAATAGAAACCTAAATGATTTCCCCTGCTTTGGTTCCCAGTCATAAAACATCTCACTTGTCCTAACTAGCTAGAATTTAATAAATAATAATAATAATAATAATAATAATAATAATAATAAAAAACTCACTAGGAGTTATATCTCCATATTAAGAGTAACTCAGCTAAAACTTGTGAAATTACTGTTTTCACATTTATTTGATCAAAAGACTGAGACATAACATCTGTAAAGTAAATATTACAGAAGGAAAGATCATAAGTTGAATAATAATAAAGTTTTGATCATTAAGTCTTGGAGAACAACTATAGTAACTTGAGAAAGTAAATGGTTATAAGCTATTCAATATTGACTTTAATAATACTAAATGGGATATGAGTCTGCAGCATCAAAGTACTTGCATCCAAGTTAGTAATGAACTTATTTTAGCCTCAAAACTGTTCTTTTACTTGCTTGTTACATCCATTATTTTTCATTAGCCATCTTGTTATTGGGTAATAAACAGCATGAATGTGAACATAAAATCATAGGTTGTAAAGTTGTGCCAGATGTTATGTGAACCTAGAAGAAATTTCATATACTACTAAGATTATACTATACTACCCATTCTTTCCCTCTAATGCCACAAATGATTTCAATGAAAATGGGCCATAGTAGCCAAGAAGAACTCGATATTGAACTTTATAAAAGTACAAGCAGATCTCACTGACAGGCAGTTCATCATGCTTCTGCATTAACGTATTAATTTCAATTTCAATCTTCCTGTAAAACAAAAAGGAAGAAACTTATATTATGGAGTAATGGCTTTGCTGAAGTGACATAAATTATAGCTGAAGATATTAAAATTATACACTAAAGGCTACTTCCTATTCCTTTACACAATGTATTTCTTTCCAGCAGAGTCTGGATTTCTTTTTAAAATAACCTAGATTCTTATGAAACCAGGCTCTCTACTTTTCATATAGGACTGCTGCAACATTCTGAGAAAAAGATTATCAGAGGTAGTTGGTGTATTATTTTGCAACATTTGATAGGATATCTCATTGGACATATCCTTGGAGACCCTTTGATGCTGATGTCACTGCTACCTTTGAATCTGAAAGCTGCAAAAGCCCTACGTTGGCAATCAAGGACAAAGTCAAGTCATAGTCAAAATTATGAATTTGACAAATGAAATACTTGGTTTCTTCTGTCTTTTCTTTTTCCTCTTCCCAATTATATTTCATATATTTTATCTACATTTTGTTCAGACTTATTTTAACACCACTACGTATTTTGTTGAATATAAATGATATCCTAAAACCTACTTTCGTTGCAAGAGTTACAATTCTGAATATGGCAAAAGGATTTTCTTTGGTTGGAAAGTTGGGTTAGGGAATAGGAGTTGCCTGAAGTAAAAACAGAGTTGGAGGATGCGGCACTGGGGATAACATGGGTGTTTTAGGTATTGCAAACATTTCATTTTAATAAGAATAATATACATTTTCTTTAAATTTCAGTTTTAAAGTTATAAAAAACATATAAACATTAAATAGTGCAAAATAAATTAGGATGGAAAATAAGTCTCCGTTAGAATACAAGTCATCAGTCCTATGCAGTAAAGACAGAAATCATTAACTGCTTATTTGATATCATTTCTGTCCATTTCAAAGCCTCTGCAGGCAAATAGGTATGTGTACATATATGACGCAAAGATTTCATTTTACATTAACATTCCTTGCAGATTTAGTATATCAATATGTATAAGTTTACCTCATTCTTTTAAACAAGATAATGTTTCTGTTAGTGACATTTACTAAATTTTCCCCAAAATTGTTTCCACTTGCCATAAAAAGACAATGCTATAATTAATATCAGTGAGTATATAAAAGAGCAGATCTATCCCCATAATCTAATTTCAACTTGGCAGAGTTTTCTCAAACCGTGTATTCCAATTTAATTAAAAAGTGTGAGAGTGTCTGTGTCCATGATATTCTAAAACCAATGATATTTAGGTTGAACCCTATAAAATTGCAGATTTATAGATTTAAATGGTAGAATATTGGCTATATCAAAAGATTGAACTAAGTATTATATTTATATTTGCCAAACTTCTATGTGAATTGATTTTTGAATATCTATAGTAAAAATAGTGATATTTCTAAGACATTTTTATATCTTTCATATTCTTTGAATACTTTTTTGTTAGCTTTTTTAATCTTATCAGTTTGCTCATTTTTATGATATATAAATAACCTATGGACATCATTACTGTCATAAATTTTACATTTTTTTCTGCACTTTTATTTTACTTCAGATTGTATTTTATTATGTCACAGTTGTAAAAACTGTCCATAAACAAATTGATTAGTCTTGAATTTTATTTCAGATTTATGAAAATCTTCCCCTTCTAAAATCAAGTGTGTGTGTGTGTGTGTGTGTGTAAATCTATTATATTTCTTTAGTACTTTTATGTTTTCATTACTTCAAATTTAGAATATTGATCCACTTGAACTTTTTTAAATTGAAGTATAATTGACTTGCACTATTATATTTGTTTCAGGTGTACAACATAGTATAATGTACTGAACTTTTTGTTATAATAGGTAAGAGAGTAATCCAATCTCATTTATTTAATAAAAGTTAGAAAGTTATCACAAAATGTTAGTGAGCAGTACCCTTTTTCTGCAATGATTTAAAATGCAAGGTGAAAATATACGTGTCTACTACATTTTTTATTCACCCTGGTTTTCTGTAATGATATGCTGATCTTTTTGTCTATCCCTATGTCTACAACGTGTCATTTCAATTAGTGCATGTTTAATATTGATTTTGGAAAGTTATTAAGTAAAACTTTCCTTCATGATTTCTTCTGACAATTTTTATATATCTACTTTTCTTCATAGAGCTAAGTTCTTAAAAGTTGTACATTCAAATTTACAAAAAGAAAACTCTGTTATTTGTGGGGGACCTCTAACTACATTTTGTGTGTGTGTGTGTGTGTGTATGTGTGTGTGTGTGTGTGTGTGTAAGGAGAATTGACATCTTCATAAAATTGCTGTTTTACGTCCAAAAACAATACTGTATTTCCATTTAAATATATCTCCATTTAGATGCTTTAGTGAAATAGTAAATATTTTATATAATTCCTCTTCATTTAAAAAGTCATCACGATTTTATGGACCGTGTTTCCCTGAAAATAAGACCTAGCTCGACAATCAGCTCGAATGCGTCTTTTGGAACAAAAATTAATATAAGACCCGGCCTTATTTTACTATAATATAACCGGGTCTAATAATATAATATAATATAATTAATAATATAATATAATATACAATATAATACCAGGTCTTATATTAATTTTTGCTCCATAAAATGCATTAGAGCTGATTGTCCATATAGGTCTTATTTTGGGAGAAACAGGTACACTAGCTTCAAAAATTAGAAATCAGAAATAACGACAACAAACAGTTAACTTTAGAAAGACAATAATGTCTTGCCACAAAGACCACAAACAGTTTCAGGCTCTAAAGGCAAATACTTATAAGTTTTTAAGAGCATTTCTTCTGTCAATTTTCTGGTTGTTATCTGCATAATATGTCTGCGTTTGTCAATTAATCAAACTTTAAATATTTCTTTTTCCAGATACCTAAGATGGTGAATTATATTAAGTAAAATATATTACCTAATCTCCTTTCACCATTTATATCTTGCCTTTATATCAGTTCATAGAAACACGATATGGTTAATAATAGGCTTCAAACTTTATTTCTTTTGTTTCTATCTTTTTTCCCCTCACTCTGGAAATTTAAAAGGAAAATTGATTGGAAAAAAACAATCACTTTGTCGTTTTGTGAACACTCTGGGAATATCTAATTCAGATATACAGTTAAAAATGTGTAAGAAAATGTTAATTAACTGTGATTCTTTTGCTTTAAGAAATGTGAACAACTAAATTTAAATAATAGCTTTTGTTGCTATAGTTACAAGATAAAAAGAAAAGGCTTTGGTTCAAGATAAAAGAGGAGGTTTCAAGATGATTTAAAGTTTCTCTGAAATTTGGTTCATGAATATCAGATTTGTAAATTGTATTTTTGAAGTTTATTTAACTTTTTGATGAATAGATAAAATTTTGGACTAATTGAAATGAGTTAGTAATTTTATTTTATAGGTTACATTTTATCTAGGCTTTATTACATGAAATGACATTCTTGGTTAGATAAGACTAAATTTAAACTTTTACAGATTCAAAGTTTCTAAATATACTAGCATTTTGTCTAAAAACTGTTCACAATTACAATCTAGAAAATGATATTGGACTAAATGATGTCATGATGATGGATGTCTTTTTAAAGGTTTTTAAAACAGAAGCTTTATTGAGATATAAATAATACACAATAAACAGCATATATTTATAGCATGCAATTTGAAATGTTTGCACATATGCATACACCATGAAACCATTACACTATCAGGATAAAGAATATATTAAGCACCTCCAAAAGTGTTCTTATTCCCTAAGGTAATCTCTCCCTTCTGCCCCTCCATGGCCCACTCTTGCCTCCTGGAAACCACTGGTCTGCTACCTACCACTATAGATTAGTGTGAATATTCTAGAATTTTATAAAAACTAAATTATGCACTCTGTAGTCTGGGTTTTTATCACTGAGACTAATTATGTTGAGATTGATCTATGTTATAATGTGGATCTACAGTTTATTTCTTTCCATTGCCAAGTAGTATACGGGTACTATATAGGACATTCCACAGTTGGCGTATGCATCATTTTAATGGCAGTCAGGTCAATTCCCTCAGATGTTCTTGGTAGCTTTTCCTATAAACTGATAACTAGGTATTGAATGTGCCTAGGAATATCTTCCTTAATCCCAGATTCTGCCTTATTAAAAGCCGGCATTGTTAAGTATCCCAAAGGACTCACAAAATACATAGTCTACTCATCAGTAACTATGCATAGCCTTTCCTCAACATCCTCTTAAATAATTCTTACATAACCTAAAACCTGGAGACCTAATTTTCTGGAAGCAACACCAGAAAACATCAAATTCTGAACCTTGACGTAGAAGGACCTTATCAGGCAGTGTTAACAACAAGCATATAGTGAATGTTGTTAAGTTTTCATCCGTTTCTTCATGCATCTCAACTAAAGCAACATAAAACATACTCAAATAAATGTCTGAAAAACCCTGTCCTTATTAGACAGAGACCACAGCTGAGGGTTCTTAAGTACCCCTCTTAAACAGACAATCTTTGAAAGGAGCTAACTTCACCCAAGACTTTGAATCAGGTAGATGACTGCATGAGATGCTGGAAGCTACCACCTGAGATCCATAGAACATGTGCACAGATACTTATGCTTTAATCTTCACTATTTTGTTCTTTATTTTCATAGCTATCATTTTCTTCTTTTGCTGGTGTTAGGCTACTTTAAATTATGTTACTTATAGGATCTCAATTCTTAATACTGCTTTTTGTATCTTTAGTCTTTCCTTGGTATGAGTCAAACGTCTGCTTACAATTTGCTCAGGATTTGGCTAAAACATAATGATTAAAGTGACAATTGTGTATCCTTTGGACACCACACTTTCCTTTGGCACTAATTCCTTATAATAGATCAATCGGTTTCCTAAGTATTTATATCCGCTAAGATACTTTTTAGAAGACAAACATTGCAATAATCCAGACAGCCAGAAATATGACCACCCTATTATGTCATACTTTCTTTTCACTAAAATGGCATTCAGGGACCTAAAAGTATTGTGGCATTTGGCTATTATAGTTGGACTTTCACAAATATTTGAGCAGTCCTGGAGAACAGATAGTATGTATTTGAGGGTTGTCTTATAGACTTCACAATAAATGTATAATATATAGACTCAGGCCTAAATTTACAATTGAGCCTTGGACAACATGGATTTGAACTGAGTGGGTCCACAATAGACACATTTATTTTCAAATAAACACTGTAAATGTATCTTCCTTATGACTGTGTGGGGGTCACCACCCATAACCCTGTGTTGTTCCAGGGTCAACTATATTTGGTTTACATCTACCTAATTTTCTGTATGAGAGACACATCTTCACGTGATGACAAACTACACTTCATAAATGACATCAAAGCACTTTAATTCTAATTTGCAAGCCCGTTGATTATTTTGGCCAAAGACAGGTCATTAGATGGTCCTTCAGGGCTGGTACTAGATTTCTAGCAAAAAAGACCAACATATTGGAAAAAATATGTTATCTGGCAAACTAATGGTTGCTTTCAGAAGAATACCTGACATCACCTAGGTCCATTTTGTCTTTTTCTTTGTGCCCTTTTCTATTCATGTCCTCCCACTCTCAATCCCTGATAAGTACTGATCCTTTTCTTCTCCCTACGTGTGTTGTTTTATCAGAATTAAAATTCATGTAAATGGAATCATACAATATGCTGTTTTTTGAGACTGGCTTCTTTCACCTAACATAATGCATCTTAGATTCATTAATGTTGTTGTTTATATTGGTAGTCTGTTCCTTTTTATTGCTGAGTATTCCATTTTATGAATGTAACTTGACAGTTTTTGTGTTTTTTTTTAATTTGAAAGCACTAGCCTGCCTCTAGCTCTGAGACATTTTCTTCTAATTTTATTATTTCTTTTCTATCTTTGTTTTCTATTCTCTTTCTAGTACACTTTCTCTTTCATGCTTGGTTTTTCCTCAAATATTTGGCACATGAATAAAAGCTTAGTTTAATTATTAACATTGAAAGTTGGTGTAGATTCATTTTATCTCTCTTTACTATCTCTCTTTACTATATATATATATATATATATCAATTTATGTTTAGATCTCACTATTAGATGGATATTTCTTCCATATCATATGTTAGAGTGCAAAAGATGACCCAATATGGAATGTCATTGCCACATTAGAATTTCAAGTTTCCCCTCAGAAATATTACTTAAGTTCTTTGGAGACAAGTTCTCGGTTTTATGTTTAGATATAGATACTGGGTTGCCAAGTATTATGCACGGATTCAAGGATGATAGCTGGGGTAGCTTTTCCACAGATAGTCCTTCGGGTGAGCATTCCTTATCATTACTAGCTGCTCCTACTCCTTGTATACATGCCTAGCAATTTATCTGCAGGTTTTTTTGGGGGGGAAACCTGTTCTATCTCTGCTCCAGCATTCTCTTGTTTGTTTTCCAGAAAACAGCTTCTTTGGTTTTGGTTTATCTATCTAAATGTTTCCATATAGTTTTCAAGAAGTCTTTCAAAGCGTCTCGTCTATGGGATCTCTGATCTCCTAGTCTCAAGAATGTAGGCATTTCTCTTTTCATTCTTTCAATGTCATTCTTGAAAGACCAAACATGTGTAAACTCATATTACTGACAGAAAAGAATGGAAGTACATACTGCTATACTAAAATATTTTTGTATTCAACTTCAGCTTTGTCATAAAAATGTGTGGCTTAATTACTATAATAATTACTATGACTATCACAAAGTTAATATATACACAGAAAGTCTTTTCTCTGTATACTTATTTATAATATACTATAATATAATAATATTATATATAATATATTATATTATATATATTATATATATATTATATGTAATATAATATAATATACTAATATACTAAACTGTACACATGTATGAACTTTTCCCCATTTTATTTAAATTGGTAATACATGCGACTTGTTTAGTTTCAACTATAAATTATGAAACAAAGTAATTCCTTCCTAGCATATTGTCTTTCATATTTTTATTAAAAATTACTTTGACTCTCTACAGTAAAATTGATATCGCATAATCATTGAAAAATACATTTATTTTCTATTTTAACTTTTAACTAAATGTAGGTCAGCATTTACAATGATATCAAATGCTTCACCTTAGACACAATGAACTTCCAAAATCTTCCCTTAGATGCCACAAGATAGATGAACAAAATCAAACTATCTTGATATGAAGTGCTTTTCGAATTTCAGGATCTGACAGTGATGAAAATGTAGCATCATGTAATTGTTTGTGACATTCTTCTGACACTAATGAAATCAATATGTGAACACTTAGTCCTTCAATTTTCATTCCTGAACAAGATAATGTGGAATCACAACTAAATGAAATTTTGTTAGAAAAATAGTCTAATGGAGATATGATGTATCACAGAAGGCTATGTGTATATCCCCTCTCTGCAGATTTACATATTCACAAAATTATTGTAACTTTTTGAAGTGGAAGCTAGTGTGTCTCCAGTAGATTTGTATCCTTAAATTCTCATATTCAGTGATATCACTATGGCCTCCATAGAGGGGAGTAAATATTAAGAAATATTTTAGACAAGTCACATTTCATTTTCAACTTTCTTGAGAAATGGAAAGTCATCAACTTTTTATTAAACATGTACTATTCCCTCAAACCCCCTTTTGTATCTCATTGCTGCTGAAAGTGATTATTATAAAATAAAATACAGTTACTAGGTAGCAAAATAAACAAATACTTGTACAATTATCATGCACAATAAATGACAGAACTGTCACAGAAAGAATATTTAGACTATTTTAAAACAGGTTTATAGAGTTATAGTTTACACACCATTCTGTGTACTTATTTTAAATGTTTCAATAAGTTCTTTTTTTCATGTTTTAATAAATTTTCAGAGTTGTACAATCATCACCACAATCTAATTTTGGCACATTTCCATCATTCTAAAAGCAAAACTCATGCCCTATTGCAGCCACACTGTGTTCCCATCCTAGGTATGTGAAACTTGGAATCTACTCTTTCTCTCTATAGGTTTGCCTTTTCTGAACATTTTATGTATAATAAGTTGAATCCTACAATATTGGTTGTGGTATCTGGCTTCTTTTGCTAACACTGTTTTAAGGTTCGACCATGCTGTAGCATGTATCAATACTGTGTTTCTTCTTAAAATTTCCTTGACAGAAATTTTGAGATTCTTTGTTCCCACACATATCGTAAACACCTAACCTATAAACTCTTTCTGTTCTTGAATCCTTATCTCACAACTGCCTAGATGCTTCAAGTATTTCTTACAATGCCACAGCACAATCGTCACTTATACCAGTGGCGGGAAGAGGCAGTGATGTCAAATTCTTCTCTCAGCACCACCCAGGCCTGGACAGTTGACAGTCAGAAACGGGAGATGAATTGTCCCAGATCTTTCAGATTTCACAACATATTAAAGTGGCAACGCTGCTCACTATACATGTGCTGCACGTATTTTTAGACCATATCAAATGTTTGGAGTAGAAGACAAGGTCTTCCAAACTTATTCCTCCCTATTTTAATGCTGAGTAGTGTTAATAAATGTGGTTTTAAATTTATAAATGTGGATGTTGTGACAAGAGGCATAAGCTGAGACTCTCCTGCACCAACAACATGTATGATCATCATGTACTGACTAGAGATATAAACTGGCCTCTGCACTTTCCTTGTTAGGTTATCATAATCATTGTTGTTGCTACATAGTTATAGAGTATTTTTTGCATATTCTATAACTATGTATCATTTATATATTAAATGTTACCGTTTTTTGCTTCTTATGGTTGATTCCTAAAAAGTACCATATTTCCCAATTTTATCTGAAGAAATTTTTATTGTCCCTTTTTCATGTACACAATCTTATGAAATGCAAGTAATATACTCACTAATTCAGAGTCGGTATGGAGAGGAAAATTGGACACACAGGGGCCTATATTTGTTTTATCTCAGAAGAAAAGATACAAATGGAAGGAAAGATGAAAAAAGGAAATGTGACTGATCTTGGGAGATGTTCTATAATTATTCACTAGCTTGACAAAGGCTGCTTTTTTATGCCTCTATTGTGAGACAATCTCATCCTCATATTTCAAAACAACTCAGGTCTGGTTTATAAAGCCAATCTAAAAAAAAAAAAAATTGTCAAGTGCCAGGAAAAGAACAAATCAAGTTACTATAATCTATTTATACTTAATTGTCTAGCAAGAAGAAACAGAAGAGGAGAAGGAAATGGGCAACCTCTTTGTACCCTGCTTGTCAATCAAAAGAAAAGCAAATGAGTTGATTGCGGTTACAGAGCTATCGCTGAACAAGGCAGCTTTGGATTACCATTAAACTTGGTCCTGCGCAAATTATTTCTTACAAGTCACAAAGAGATGCTAATGAGCATCATGGTGAGAACTCTCTATTGCTCATCATGCAGCTTCAAAGCTAACATTAATTCAGAGGCTATGTGAATGCAGCTCACTAAACAAAAAAGACTTCCTTTTCTTAATTTTTGTCATTTGGTATTTTATATTTGGGACACAGAATCACAGCATGCAGCCACACAAACTATTTTATATCAGGCAGGGGCTACAAGAGCAATATGCTGAACAAAGAAACGAGTTGGGAAAAAACAAAACACTATTTTAAAGATCTTCTGAACCAATTCTGATATAAGCAATGATAGAAACAAAATCCATCTCATGACGGGCATTTTGGTAAAAATGAAATGAATGAAGTGGAAATTAGGAATTCTAAGATAATAGTTTTCCACCAAAAAAAAAAAAAAGTAGTCTTCTCAATCTCATTCCTTTAAATTGCCGGAACTACAATTAACGGTCTATCCCTTTAGTGTATTAAAATAAAACATGAGCTAACAGACGGATAGTTTTCATTTTGAGTGCCACTTGTATTCCTCAGTTCAAATATCACTACCTTTATGTTACACTCTTAAAATATTTTGCTTGATTCTAATTTAGGGTAAACCTAATTTATGGTAATCTCAATTTACAGAAATTTTGATGCAAGAAACAATTTAGTTTAAAGAGGGGAAGGGAAATTTCTTCCTCACAAGAAGGGGGATCTCTCAAAATTAAAAGAAATTTGAAGGTAGGGAAAGCTTGCAATATATGTTAACTATAAGTATATTTTTCAAAGAATTTGATAGACTTTTGTGCTAATGACACTTTTTCATATAATTCAGCATGACTTTAAATTTTGCCACAAGAAAACTGGACTGGCATGGCCCATTCTGTGGATTCATACATCTATGTTCAGAGCTTCACCCTATTCCAATCACTTGTGCCTTAGTGTTGTACCTTGCACACTGAGGGCGAGATGGCAGTTTTTTTTTAAAAAAAAGCAATGAAATGGGAAAAAAGCAATGAAATTGGGAAATACAGGATAGATTTTTCTGATATAGTCTATTTTATAGATTATATTGTGCTTTGCAACCAGTACTCATTTATAATTCCCATTGTAATATAAGCGCTTTAAGCACCAAAAGTTGTTCCACAATAGGTTGCAATATCAGTACTTAGGCATTTTTCACTAAAGAACACATGTAAGATTTTAACTCAATATGTCTAAAAATATTTCTACTAATGTATCAATGGATACTTCTGGATACTTATTACAAACTCGTTAGGCTTCCTAGTTGAGAATTCTTGAAGTTCACTTTATGAAAGGATTGTGTGTTTTGTTTTTTTTTTTTAATTTATTAGTTTCAGGTGTACAAGACAAGGTAATACTTAGACATTCATCATTTATATCCCTCACATTGTGAACCCCCCCTTCCCCCATCCACTATCCCTCCGACCTCGCACCAAGCCATCACATTATATATATAAAACGATAGTTGGCATTCATTATTGTTTAGCTTCTGGTGTACAATGCCATGATCAGACATCCACAGTATCCCAGAGGTGGTCTCCCAAATGGGACACGTGTCCATTGGATACCCAACAAAATCTTTACAACATTATGGATTACGTTCCCCAAGTTAATTTTCAAAAACCCTGAGGCCATCTTGGGTTACCAACTGTTTCCTAATCCCTTCAACTTTCCCCTTGTCCCCACCCCTCCCGCCCATCTAACACCTTTTTGTCCCCAAAACTGTTTCTGATTAGTTCATTCACTTATTCTTTTCTTTAGATTCCGCATATAAGTGAGATCATATAGTACTTGTCTTTCTCTTTCTGACTTATTTCACTTAACATAGTGTTCTCTAGATCCATCCATGTTGTTACAAATGATAATATTTCTTTCTTCTTTATGGCTGCGTAATACTCCATTGTATATATATTTACCACAGCTTCTTAATCCAGTCATCTACCGATGGGCATTTCGGTTGTTTCCATGTCTTGGCTATTGTGTAAAGTGCTGCAATAAACATAGGAGTGCATACAGATTTTTGAATTGGAGTTTTGGATTTCTCCGGGTAGATGCCTTGGATAGTGGAATTACTGGATCATAGGGTAGTTCCATTTTCAGATTCCTGAGATACCTCCATACTGTTTTCCATAGTGGCTGCACTAATCTGCAATCCCACCAACAGTGCACTAGCGTTCCCTTTTCTCCACATCCGCTCAAGTATTTGTTGTTTGTTGATTTATTGATGATAGCCATTTTGACTCGGGTGAGGTGGTATCTCATTGTGGTTTTTATTTGCTTTTCTCTGATCGTTAGTGAGGTTGAGCATTTCTTTATATGCCTGCTTGCCTTCCATATGTCCTTTTTAGAAAAATGTCTTCTCAAGTCCTCTGCCCATTTTTTAATTGGGTTGTTTGTTTTTTTGGAGTTGAGTTGAATAAGTTTTTTATAGATTTGTGATATTAATCCCTTATCGGATATATCATTGGCAAATATCCTTTCCCATTCAGTAGGATCCCTTTTTGTTTTATTGATGGTTTCCTTTGCTGTGAGAAAACTTTTTAGTTTGATGTAATCTCACATGTTTATTTTTTCTCTTACTTCCCTCGTGCGAGGGGATATGTCAGTGAAAATCTTACTCTGGGTAATGTCCATGAAGTTTCTTCCTATATTTTCTTCTAGATATTTTATGGTTTCAGATCTTACATTTAAGTCTTTAAGCCATTTGAATTTATTTTTGTATGTGGTGTAAGGTGATGGTCCAGCTTCATTTTCTTGCATGTGTCTGTCCAGGTTTCCCAGCACCACTTATTGAACAGACTGTCTTTACCCCATTGTACATTCTTGCTTCCATTGTCGTGGATTAGATGTGCATATAGACATGGATTTATTTCTGGACTCTCTATTCTGTTCCATTGATCTATGTGTCTATTTTTATGCCAGTACTATGCTGTTTTGATTATTGTAGCTTTGTAGTATAGTTTGAAGTCAGGTATCATTGTACCGCCCACTTTGTTCTTATTTCTCAAGATTGCTGAGGCTATCCGGGGTCTTTTATGGTCCCATATAAATTTTAGGATTATATGTTCTATTTCTGCAAAAAACGTTGTTGGTAGTTTGATAGCTATTGTGTTGAATATGTATATTGCCTTAGGCAGTATGGACATTTTAACTATATTAATTCTTCCTATCCACGAACATGGAATGTGTTTCCATCTATTTATGTCTTCTTTCATTTATTTCTTCAGTGTCTTATAATTTTCTGAGTACAGATCTTTTATATCTTTGGTTAGATTTATTCCCAGATTTTTCATAGTCCTTGGAGCAATTGTAAATGGAATTGTTTTTTTTAATTTCTCCTTCTGATATTTTATCATTGGTGTATACAAATGCAACTGATTTCTGAATATTAGTTTTGTATCCTGCTACTTTACTAAATTCATCTATCAGTTCTAATAGTTTCTTGGTGGAGACTTTAGGGTTCTCTATATATAGTATCATATCATCTGCATATAATGACAATTTTACTTCCTCCTTACCAATTTGGATGCCTTTTATTTCATTGTCTTGTCTGATTGCTGTGGCTAGAACTTCCAGCACTATGTTGAATAGAAGTGGAAAAAGTGGGCAACCTTGTCTTGTTCCTTATTCAAGGGGGGATGGTTTTAGCTTTTCCCCATTGAGTATGATGAACAGGATTCTATAGTATGGCTATAACATAATTTATCTAGAACTTTCCCTGGAGGTATAAATTTAGGTTGCTTTAAGTGTATTAAAAATGTATTCTTTGGAAATATTACATAAATATTTCCATAAATATAATATATATGTGTGTATGTATGTGTATGTGTATATATATATATATACATATATATACACATATGTACATATGTATACACACATACACACAATTAGAGAATTAGAGATTCGTTCACATAAAGATTGCTTTTATTGTTTTCTGAATAATTTCACAAAATTCCAGAAGTTAAATGTCACAATGTTGTTTTTACTTCTAACTCAGTAGTCCAATCCCCAGCCAGTGACTAATGCTATTATAATGAAGATAGAGCTATGATAAATGGCAGAAATTGCAGCCATGCCTATGTAGAAATCATGATATCATAGCCCATATTTCCCAAATAGTAACCCTTTAACAATAAAGGTATATTTTCACAGCTATTATAATTTGATTGAAGGAAAATTCAGGATACAAGTGTCATAAATTTTGAGTCTGACAAGGTCCCAACTTTTGTCAACCATTTTCTGGAATTAGGTGAGTATAGTAGTACAAAAACTCACAGCAATGTTTAAATTTTATTAAGATAGGGATTCATTGACTTGAATAAAAATACTCTGCATCTTTTTTTCTTTTCAGTTTTGTCATTTACTTGAAAGAATTACATACCAGAGATTAACATTTAAGATGGGGAGTACAAAAACCATTCAAGATTAACTAATGCAATCGAAAGGTGGCTTAATGGTTTGGAAAGATGAAAAAATGTATTAATCTCTTATTTTTTGAAATCACAATTTTTTGAGGTGAGATAATAAATGTGGTTTCATTTCATATTTTTAAACTCACATTCAGATAACCTCCTGGTTAACTTGTATGTGTCTAACAAAGGCTGTCTTTTCCACTTCACATTGAAATCACTAAATTATGATTTCTCCAGAATAGTCATTTCTGTATGAATAGAGACTGAAATATTCAATTATAACAGCAAAACCAGTTTTAGTCTCACTTCCATCTCCTTTAGGTCAGAGTTTTGACAGAGAATGTTACAGAGGTTTCCTCATAAGATTTGTAAAAAGAAATATGGTGCAGCTTTCTAGGCAATATAATCTGGATCTGATTTCCACTTCTTACAAACCACGTGATCTTAGAAAATTTACTCAACCACTCTGTGCTTCAATTATACCTTCTGAAAACAAGAGATGATAATACTATTATCCTCAAAAAGGACTATTTAAGCTTTTTAAACAAGAAAATAGCTTGGTACAGTGCCTGGAATATTAAGCACTAGGTATGACTTTATCTTCCTAACATTAGACATTGCATGAAAGTTCTATTTTATATTACAAAAATAAGTAAGTTTCCCTTACCAATTCTTATCTTCTTCAAACTTGAAACTTTCACTGTGACGCAAGTCAGTTTTACTTGTGCATAATATTTAACAAACTCATGTTTAAACCAAAGCTTGAAAACAATGATCTCAGCATAGTGTTTAGATAATGGTAACTTCACAGTGATGAATGAAGCGAAATGTACCATTGGGATCATTAAACTTCTTGGATTCTTTTTATATTCTCTATGAGTTTATGTGATATCAAACATTGAAGTGTATGCAATGAAAGTACATAAAGGCACGTCTTTTTTTGTTTGTGTTTTTTTTAACCTATCATTTCACTCCTTATACCTTGTATCAAGTGATCCACAATTGGAGACGCTATTAGTACACTTTCATATTTGTTTTGTGTCCTGCCAAATAATGTAACTTTTTGAACATTTTCATTTCTTTTTAGATTAGAAAAAATGAGAAGGATAATAAGGATTTTGTTCCGAGATGAGCAGCTTTTTGCTGCTGCCCACAAATCTAACTTTTGATCTTTCCTTTAAAATGTGCCTAAGAAGTATGCTCTTTTAAAAATGCAAATATATGTAGATATTGATAAATGCAAAATTAATATTTTCTCATGTTATTCCAAACATATCGAGCATTGATATATGTATAATTATTGGTGATTTTGCTGTAGAAAATCACATAGTTTGTTGTCTTTGAAATGGTTGTGTATATGAATGTATATGTACATGTACATGCGTATGTATATATGTATACATGCACATTTGTCTAAGTGATTTGTGGTGATTACTATTGTTGTTGTGCACGGATATGTTTGATCTCTGCTGAGCATAGCTTTTCTCTAGTCACTGAAGGAGTTACTACAGATACTGTGAATTAATCTGTGTCTCAGTTACTGGCAGGTGGAAATGCGCCTCTCCGCTGCCTCCCTGAACTGCTCATGATGGTTTGAGTACAAATTATAGAATTGGAATGTGCTGTCTGAAGCTAAACATTTTCCCAAAACTCGATCTGGTCTTTTTTAGGTTTAATATATACATATGTGGGGTTTCTGTAATTTTTATTTACCTTTTCCCACAAATCCTTTATCTAACTTTGGTCCATTTTCTTTTCAGAAAGTAATTTATTGCTTTCAGAATTATCAGTATATTTGCTTAATCCTCTCTTGCAGATTATTTATAATTCTTAAATCCTATTTGATTACTATCCCAGTATGCAGTGTTTCTGGCTCTAATTTAGTCTATATAATATTCAATGTTCATTTCAGTATTAGACACTTGATTATGTTTTTGTTGATATGTGAGAGGTTAATCAACATGCCTGTCGTTACATTCACCAGATGTAAAAACTGGTATTTAAATGTAGAGTGTGTGTATAGATGAGCCTTTTGAGATTCATAATGGCAGTTGTGCTGTTAAGATAATGTTGAAGTCACATATTCTAAAACACATAAAGGACCGAAGTGAATAATGTTGTCACCTAGAGTCTGAACCTTATATGACAAGCTGTGTTGCTCTGTTTTTTGTTTGTCTGTTTGTTTTGTTCTCTCAGCAGAATATCCTCATGCTTATTTTTAGATGAGAATAATATTGTTCGAGATGTTAAGTACCTTTTCCAAAGTTACACAGTTAAAATTTGTCCAATGGCAATATCGTACATTTTTCTTTTTCAGTATTCTGTATATTTTAGTGTCCTTTAATTTATGAATAGTTGCCACATCTCTCTGGAAAAGCATATGCTGTAATGCTAGGGCCACTGAAGAGACTGGGACAATAGGACACCTGGATTTTAAACTAGCTCTACTACTCATTAATTCAGTGATATTACATATTTAATTTTAAAACTCTATTTCCTCTTATCTGCAAAATATAGAGATTATATTAGATCACCTCTAAGTTCCCATTGGGCTATGAAATTTTAACTTAGTCAAACACCCTATAATTTACTCTTTTTTTCTAATTGTGATATCCAAGCTCCCAGTATTCACTCCTCAAGAATGCCAGGCTCCATCATGGCAAAAGTACTAGAAACTTATTTTATAATCACATCATGTTCTTCTATCATTCTGGTAATCTTTTTATTTTAAAAGAGTTTGACAAATTATGAAGCATTTAGCTAATTGGATTTGTCTGTAACTCTCTTAGCCATAGGTTCTCAATCTTGGTACTATTGAAATTGGGTTAGCTAATTATTATGTTGTGGAGGGCTGTCCTTTGCATTTTAGTATGAGTAACATCACCGTGGTGCAAGAAACACTAAATGTGGTGGTACTCTCTAATTGTGACATTTAAATATGTCTCCAGACATTCTTAAATATCCCTCTGGTAATAATCAGTGATACCCTTATAACAATATGAATTAAATATTGTTATATACCAGGCTTCTTATTGCTTCTGGTTTTAACAAAAAATAATTAATTTTCCCTCCTATGGGTAAATTTTTAAACTTGGCCCCAGAACAAGTGTTAATTCTCCTTAATCTAATGTTGTTCTCCCTAATCCTAAACCCCACAGGGAATAATTTGGGATAACTATAGTCATCAGTTTATCCGTTGATTCCATGACATTTGGGAATACATCCATTAAACCTCTATCATAGTTTGGGGTATGTATTAAATTTCTGTTCCCAATCAGATGATGTAGCTTTCTTTAAAAAAATAATAATAATAGTAATAATAATAATAAATAATAATTATTAATAATAATAATAATAAAAATAAAATAGTAATAGTACTAAAATAGGAAGAAAGAAAGAAAGAAAGAAGAAAGAAAGAGAGAGAGAGAGAGAGAGAGAGAGAGAGAGAGAAAGAAAGAAAGCAAGGAGGAAAGAAAGGAGGAAAGAAGGAAAGAAGGAAAGAAGAGGAAGAACTGCCAGTGTGTCTTTATCTTTAGAAAATGGAAAATCTGAAATAAACATAATAATTAAGGCTTGTTATCTGGATTTTTTCCCCCTTTCTGCCTCTCTCCCTCACTATATGAGGGTAATGCATTAAGTATAGGCAATCAGCTGAAATCTGCCCTGTTCCCAAGCTCTTGTGGCTTTCCATTAAATGCTTAATGTTGTTTAGAGAGACTTTCGTACCTCATTATAAAAACCTGCTGCCTTATATTACAATTGGGGCTCCCAGGGAGAAACACATTTTTTTTTTTTTTTTTTGGTATTGTTCCCATTTACATGGCACATCTCTTTTGAGAAATTCAAAGCACTTTGCTATCTTTAAATAAACTGATTTACGGTCTATGGAGAGATAAAGGGAAAAGGGAAGGGAGAGATAAAAAGACAGAAAACAGAAAAGTTTAGAGAGAAAATTCTTTAGAGTGTGGTAGACTCAAACAGGTCATTTGTTCAACTTTCTACATTGGGAAAACAAGCTGAGAAGGGAAGTTTTTTTCCTAAATTATTTCATTTTATTTCTTATATATAGAAAGAAGAGATGCCTGTAGTCAAAGAACAATTCCTACTTTTCAGACTCCATAAACTACAGCATCTAAGGTTAATTGTGGCCCTTTTTTCTTAATAGATGGCTAATGCAGTCTTTTTATTTTCTTTCACCTCCTTTTCTCCTTCCTCCATGTCAGGTTCTAGTGAGCAAAGTTCTTCTTGCACATAAGAAATCTGGCTAGTTTTGAGATCAGTGCAGATGATGTACAGAGCCTAACATTAGTTCAACACATACAAACAAAATTTGGGACAGAAAATTAGGAATGTCTTAGAGATGTCCTTTTCATCCCATCATGCGTACTTCTGAGAAAAAGAAAGGTTGACCCAGAAATCACATTTCAGACTTTTGGGTTCTCAGTCTCCTTGTTGGGACCAAGCTGATTATCTACTGCTAAGGGGACCAGGGGTTCTACAGCGGTTGCCATGGATTATATGTATTTCTCTGGGCCTTTGAAATGGTCTGTGAGCAAATGTACTTTTCATTGTCAGGATAATAAAAGCAATAATATCTGTAACAAATTATTGTAAGGGAATTTAGGTTTTCAGCTTTGTAATTTAAGCCTACTTATCCTATTGTCTTGTGGGTTTTTTTTTGTTGTTTTGTTTTGTTTTGTTTTTGTCTTAAACACACACTTCCAGCTTTTATTTGTATGTATTCACTATGAAATTTAACGACAAAGTGTCCATTTTTTTCATTTTTAGAGTAAAATTTGGATTCTCTAGTTTATCAATATCTCTATAAAGTTAATAAATTAACAAAAAATTGCACCAGGTTGTGACTCTTTGAGATCGTAATTCATAATGAATTTTACTTTTCTTTAGTGGAATAATTTGATTTTTAAATGTTTTTCTCTAGTATTTTGGGGAAACATTTCCTATCAGGGGAACAAAGAGCATATCATGATAACGAATTAATTTCACTAACTTATTTGATCATCACAAGAACACAATCATTATCCCTATCATACAAATGAGGAAAGTCAGACCCAGAGAGAAGTTCAGTACCCTGCCTGAGATCACATAGCTAGTAGGTGGCTGAGTCATGATTTGAATGCAGGCAGTGTGACTCCAGAGCCCATGCTCTTTGCTTTTATCCTTTTATTACCAGTAATCAAATAGCCATTGTAGTGCTATCATTGTTTGCCGCTGTTTTCTTATGGGAATACCACTGTGCAACACTCATTATTTGTATCTGCCACCTTTCCATGGGAGAAAACATTATATGATTGAAAGAGATCTGGATTATTAGTAAGAAAAACTGGGATCGTGTTTGATATTTATCTGCTTTGTGATATTCTGCAAAAGAAATTAGTCTTCTTCTTTATCTGTAAATAAAGGTGGATATTACCTATCTAACTCATTATTCATTTTTAAGGTATAAGAATTTAAATTATATATAGGAAACATCCATTATAAATGTTAAATGTGCTATTAATATATTATTTTCAGTCCCTTCCTTCATCACCTACTTTCCATTCTTATCACACCTCAAAACTTCTCTTTGTTATGTTGGTTCTATAAAACCATAAAAGCCCATATTGTGTGTATTATGTGTGTATACATACATATACCAAATTTTTCTGGAAGCCACTGTGTCTATTTTTTCTCCTCTCTATTGTTTAATCTTTTCAAGTATAACTTCTGGCCATAAATTGACTCATGGCAGCTTGTGTTCAAATCACCAGGAAATTACAAGACTTAAATGCCATAGGAAAATTTCATATTTTGTTAATTTGATCTCTTTGGCACTTTTCAAGATGTTAATTACTTTTCTGTCTGGAACATTCTCTTCAGGATGGTCCCAAGACACAACAGTTGCCTGTATTTCTAACTTTCTTGATGACTTCTTCTCGGTCTTTGTTTTGCATTAATTTCTTACTTGTCTTTAATTTCTTCAAGATGGAATTTTAGACACTCTTGTTTTCTCAATTTATTTTATTAATGTATGTGATGCCAACCACATGCAAACCTTTATTACACTCTGTCTAATGATGGATTACAACATTTTAATGCAAATTATTATCTTTAATAAGAGTTCCAGACCATATTTAATGAGCATCAGAGGCCAGTTTAATAGGTCATCTTGGAAGTTTCAAACCCAACTCTTCAACATGCATCTACAACCACAAACATAGTTTTCTAGATCTTTTTATCTCATTGATTGTTATAGTCATGTCTCTAGTTGAGCAAAAATAAATATAGGCTTTTTTTCCCCTTAATAGTCATTCACTCTCACTCCCTATATTTACTCCGTCATTACATACTGTCTACTTTTTCTTCTAAATATCTCTAGTAGACAAATTAATGAACATTCTCTGATACAAGTCATTTTTTTTGGATTTTAGCAATCGCATGTTCACTATATTCTACTGTGGTAGATCTGAAACATGGCAACAACATTTTTCTTATTCACACCCCCTTGCTATGTAATTTTTTATTCTCTCCCATCTAACTCTGGGTCCTGGCATGTGGTTTGATTTTGTTACTGGGATGTTACCAAATGACACACGAAGAGGGACTTGAAAAACACTTGTATTGTAAGAATTCATTCTCTTTATTTTCTTGAGATTCCCTGCCTTTGACACTATGTAATAAAGCCTTAGTAACCTATTCAATGATGAATGCTATATTGACCAATCACCCATGTAGCATCACCTCACAGACAACTAACCTCTAGAAGTAGAGTCATCTAGCTGACTGCCTTATGGCTGCACATTCATAAACAAGTGCAGCTTAGTTCAGTGTAAATTGCTAACCCGCAGAATAGTGAGCTAAATAAATGATGATTGTTTTAAGCTGTTAAGTTTTTTTGGTGATTTGTTGCATAGAAAAATAAATAAATAAATAAAAACCAAACAAACAAACAAAAAAAACAACTAAAACCTCTCTTCTAAGCTTTTTCCATTCTGCATCTACAAACATTTTTGATAAAGCAGTCTGGTCATGTTACTCCTGTGTAATATTTTCTTAGCTACCAGTCACGTTTAGAATACCAACTCAACTACATAACATGGAATAAAAAGGGCCAGCATATTTCGGCTTCTACCAACATCTCCAATTTAATTTCTAATCATGTTTTCTCTTTCTCTCTGTACAAACTACAATAGACTTTTTCTTCTTTCATTTGTTTTCCATGCTCTCTACGGGCACATTTAGTCATGATACATCTTTCATATTTCAGTTTGATCATCACTTTCACAGGAAAGATTACACTGACCTCGCTGACAAGGTCAAATCACACTATTGTTACATATATCCTTACAAAATGCCTGGCCTTATAGAAGCTGTTCATGTTGTGATATTACATTTGTTTGATTAATATATGTTTTTTAATACAATGTAAACCCCAGGAAGTCAGTAACTTTATCTTTCTCACTGTCTTATTTCCAGTGCTTCACATAGCGTCAAATGCATAGTACACTCTCAATAATTATATGGATAAAGAGATTAATGAATTTAGTCAAAACATTTTTAGTATATATTTATAAAATGTTTAACTACTAGACTAACAAGATTACAATCTGGTTTTTAGAAATAAATGATGGTAGTTCTCCATTATGTGAACATATACATTGTCAAAATGTAGTATGTTTAAGAATCAGCTGGATAGTGTGATAAAATAAAAAAATCCTGATCCACAGACCCAAAGAAGGTGATAAGGAAATAATGAAATATTGCTCATAAGAGTCCATTTTTACTAAACACCCAAAGTGATTTAAATGTACAGATTCATGGAATTTAAGAAGTATCAACTATAGAATTTTGCTCAGTCACTTTAAATACCAAGCTGTTTTATCTATTCCACTTAGAATATTTCTGGTTACCTATTGAAATGTGCTCAGAAAATAAATTGATTTTAATATTGGTCTAAGGAAATTATAAATGGGAATATCAATATGTGCTAACAAACTATAACAAAAGAAAAAAACAGTCCACTTCACTTAACCAATAAAACTTTTTCATTATTTTCCATTTAGATTTATCCAATCTCGTCCCTTGCTTATCATCATTGGTAATTGACAACTAATTGCATATAAAAAGATGGAAACCCATCTTATTCTAAATCAAGGAAATCTGTTAATTCTTAAATGGTATATATGGAATAATTCAATCTTAGCATTTTATTTTATTTTATTTACTGGGGTGACATTTGTTAGTAAAATTACATAGATTTCAGGTATACAATTCTGTATTGCATCATCTATAAATCCCATGGTGTGTTCACCACCCAGAATCAGTTCTCCTTCCATCACCATATATTTATATCACCCCTTACCCTCATCTTCTACCCCCACCCGCCCTTTACCCTCTGGTAACCACTAAACTATTGTCTGTGTCTATGAGTTTTTGTTTCTCATTTGTTTGTCTTGTTCTTTTGTTGTTTTTGGTTTATATACCACATATCAGTGAAATCATATGGTTGTCTGCTTTTTCTGTCTGACTTATTCCACTTAGCAGTATACTCTCCAGATCCATCCATGCTGTCACAAATGTTCCTATATCATCTTTTCTTACCACCGAACAGTATTCCATTGTGTATATATACCACAACTTCTTTATCCATTCATCTATCGAAGGACATTTTGGTTGTTTCCATGTCTTGACCACCATAAACAAAGCTGGAATGAACATTGGAGCACACATGTCTTTATGGATAAATGTTTTCAGATTTTTTTGGTAGATACCCAGGAGAGGGATTGCTGGGTCATATGGTAATTCTATTCGTAATGTTTTGAGGAACCTCCACACCGCCTTCCGTCCTTTATAGTCCAACTGACAATTTGTGAGTATATGTCCTAACGGGATTATTTCTGATCAATATAAAGACTTCAGTTGGGAAGGATTTAGTCCCTAGCAACCCTAAAGTGCAAAAGCTTACTTGAAAGGGAGATGTTATTTTGTTGTTATTGGATAAATAGGCTCTACTACATTCCTTAGTCTAAGGGACTTTATGGCATTTCTTGGGGCAGATGGGCATGTGTATCACTCCTAAATAATAAAATGGCAAGACACAAATCTAATCAACTATTTGTTTGGTCTGTAAAAGGAACCAAATAATAAAAGGAACAGAATATCAAGATGAAAAGAAGAATTGCTGGGAAGCTTCCTCCTGTTTCCTCATTTGAATATATCATGTCTTTTTCTTTGTGGTGATTTTAAGTAGTATAGCTGAGGATAGGAGATTAAGAATGAAATGGTCAGGATGTAGATAATGAATTAGGGAACACATGTTTATAACTTTCATACGATTTTGGGGAGATATAAATTCTTAGAAGTCAAAGACAGGCAAACATACTATTTTAATTATTATAATTTCTATAGAAAAATATCTTTTGTCCTAGAATTTTTGTTTTATTCAGTCTGTTTGCTAATTGGGTAGGACTGGCTCTTAATATTTTACCTGCTTCTTTCCCTCCAGGCAGGGAGACTCCCTATCCTGTTAAAGTTTGGCAAAATTCAACAGTAATGATCCCAAACAACTGCCACTTGAAAAGAAAGGCCTTGATTGCTTTTAACAAGAGATGACTTCTCGTTCAGGAACACAACGCTTTTTATCAAAGTTGGGACCCAGGATATGGTGGCCTTAGTAGGCACTCAGTGTTTCTCATCTTTTTCCACCCTTTGGTGAGCTTCCATATGTATACCAGAATGAAGCCAAAAATTGGACTGAGTAGCTAAGGATCTGCTGGTCAGATAACAAGTCAGATCTTTGGCTTATTTAGAGCTCCTAGCCCAAGTTAATTCTCTAAGATGATGTAATACTCTCCATAAAACTAGAAGGCTGTCAGGACATATAGGTCTACAGAGATAACATGACCAGACTGCTTTAAATTGTTGCTAAATTAAAGTATTAATGTATAATATTACCATTACCACAGTAGTCAGCAAGCAAGGATCAAGTAGTATTATCATCTGTTACCTGTACTTTGGTTATAAAATTGTATTGGTTTACCTGCATACTGGTTAGCATCACAAATGGGAGTGGGAGCTAGCATTGTGAAAGTAAAAAAAAATAAATGAATTAATTAAAATAACAACAACAAAAAAAATTCTCATGGATTTATGGGAGAGTTTACATTGGTTTACTATCTTCTGTTTGAGAATTTAGATACATATCTTGATTATCAAGGGAAGTCAGAGAGTTTGCCTAGGAGTGTATAATGGTTGATTCCACTTTGTGTGTTTATGTGTTTCCACATGTATGCACATGTCCGTGTCTGTGTATGTGTTTTTGTGTTCATTGGCATGTACTGAGTGTTGGCAAGGACCTGGTGAAATGCTACAAGTAAAAAGTCTCTGCTACTTTCTTTCCATTTTCCTTGTGATCATAACAACATGATAATAATGAGACAGATATTTCTCTGATCCTGTGGAAGATATACATAAGACGGGGAGAAATTATTAGTTTTTGTCATTTAAACTCTCTATGGAATCAATGCAGTCTTCTCAATAACATTTGTAAGTATCATTTCAAAAATTATTTTCACTTGGTTGGCTTTGCAAATGTCATTCGCTGGAATCCAGTCCCTGATGCTTTATAAACACTGGATTCAGATCCTTAAGAACTCATCATGTTTTTGCTCAGAATTATCCACCACTCAGACCCTACTCTTTGTAGTCAATGGACATTGTATTCTATTAGACAAATAGGTCTTTGAGGTTGATGCATATTAATCTACCATCATCTAGTTCAAAATTTGGTTTAGTTTTGCTTTCTAGAACTATGACATGCTGAACAAATTGGTTTACAACGGTTTCATGGATGTTGGTAAACATGAGATTCCTGGGTCAGAGATTGATTCCCACAGGACACTTGAGCTGGGCTGGATTATACCTCCACACCCAGTGGGTTGTGTTATTGTGCAGGAGCCTTGCTTATACAAAATCTGAATCTTAAATAATTGACAGTGAACCTCCCCCCCCCTTCCACTTTGAAGGGGCACACTGTCTCTATCTTCCAAGGTTGTTTTCTATACAAAGACACTTACTTGAAAAGAGTCTGGAACAAAAGTTTAGTTGGTGTCTCACTCACAATACATGTACAAACATAACAGATCCATGAGACTCATTTGCCAAAATTAACTTTTTTTCCCCCTCAGAAACATAATTTGAGTCAGTTTGTTATTTGGAACCTCTTAAAATAGTGTCTAGGTCAAAAGTTCCTGAATATGAGTGCTGAGAATGCCTTATACAGATGCTGGTTCCATGTTTTTGTAACAGACAAAAATATTGGAGGGATTTTCAGGTTAACATATGGAAGGTGTAAGAATATGAAATATGTCACAATAAGATATTCTTAGAAGATGATAACATAAGCCCTATGAGGCAAAACACTCTGTTTTTAAAATTGATTATGTCATTTTCTCATTTCTGAAAATGATACAACACGATCTTTTTGAATTTCTTGAATACTCTTCTGGGAGAAAGAAATATATTATTTTTCAGAGGTGTCTATCTCTGTTTGCAAGAGTCATTAGACTACAAAACTACCTACCGGGAAGTAATTCCAAATCCCTATTTGGAAGTAACATAGCATACAAAATATTAATTGGTTTGAATTCAATTTTCATGTTTGAATCCTATCTGTATTACTTAATTAGTACTTTAGAAAGGGAATGAGGCAAGAAGACATTGCTATCGTTTGACTTTTATTTAGCAAATATTTATTGAGAACCTACTATGGAGTGGGCACTATGCATGAAACTGGTCATAAGAGACAAATTTATTGGGAAGATAAAGAACCATAAGTCTCCAGGTCTCTGACCTTCTGGGGCCCTCACCTATCCAAGGACTTGGGGGTGAGTCCAACAATGGCTTCACTTGGTCATACCATTTAGGCAAAATCTGCAGAAGTTAAGACTGACATCTTTTTCAATTACGATTTGCACTCAGTAAAGATTACTGTCTTTTACCTTTGATTTTCTAAGCCCATCACACTTCTGCTGAGTAGCATTGAATCGGTCAGGGATATTTCGGGGTCTAACTAAGATAAAACTTGGTGATTCACTGTCACATACATACAGTGTAAGTTATTGCTAGCTGTCCTTGTACAAGAATAACTTCCTGGATAACTTCTTCCAACCTGTATCAGCTACCCACAATTCATGGCACAAAAGTGCAGTGCTAGAGGCAATATCTTAATATGGACATATTTGATGGTACTATATGTGTGTGGGCATTGGCAGATAAATGTGATTTTAAATACATGTAAGGAGTTGGTCTGGATTTTTTTTTCTTCTTGTGGTGTTCTAGTGTTTGTCACCTCTTTAAAATTTGAAATGTTTACAATTATTTTTTACTCATAATTCCATATTTATTATACATAATCTCAAATCTGACATTGCTAGGGACATAATGATGAGCTAAAAAGATATACTCTTTGTCAACCTGGAGCTTAGAGTCTAATAGACAATGTGGCTATTAACAAAATATTTACACACATTGATTTAAAAGTCTATCAGAAATAAATACAAGCAGATGAGTGTTCCATAGTGAAATGATGAAATGAGCACATGTAGTAAGAGATCCATCTTTGTCTAGAGGGTAAGATATGTCTTCTATGTGGAATTATTGCTTGAAGAGAGATATGAATTAAATATGCATCTGAATTAACAGATGACAGAGGTGTGGAGAAAAAGGTACCTACTTGAGATGTTCAGGAAAACATGTAAGAAGACATTTTGAAAGGAGGAAACACATTTTTAGGGAGGGGACATCTTAAATCTTCCAGAAGAATATACATTTTTAAAGTTTTCTCTTACTGGCCTCTAATTGTATTGTAGTACTCAAGAAAACATGCAAAGGTAATGAAGCTCATCTTGTTTACTGTGTGAGAAAAGATACTGGCAAGGATAAACTAATTTCTCCCTTCCTCTTTCCTTCCCTCCCTTTAGACCTTTAGCTAGTATAGAAAATAAACTTTGTATTGGTTTCAAGAAGAATATTATTCTGTTTAAGAGTTGTTTTCTTCAAGCCCATTGTCTTAGGTCATGAATTGTTACAATTTTAGGAGGCTTTGGGGTAGCTATGTGTATACAAACCTTAGTTCTGGCTATAGACTGCCTTTTAGTTGATCTTTAGCTATTCTTAATTTTTTAAAATTATTTAATCATTCTCAATTTCAAAATGTTTCACCATAATCATTGAATGTTGTATGTGCTTCCTCCTGTGGCTAATTCGGCAGTTAAATGTTTTAAACATTTTTAGAAAGAAAACAGTGTAATAGATAATGGTCACTGACATAGATGTCATATAGTTGATATATTTCTTATTGATGAAATAGTTCTTATTCTCTAAAGCTCCATTTTCTTGCCTTCATGAATACTTCCTCCAATATTTTTTCTCTATAATTAAAAAAAATAAAAGGTGACACTATGAAGAAATTTTAGTGGAATCTCTTGGTGCCTCATTCGATCCCTCTCACCAGGCAAGTAAATCCATCCCATAGCTGTTGTGAGTTTAGCTACTACTGGTTCAAAAAAATAAAAAAAACAAAACAAAACAAAAATGTTTCTTCTGAAAATCATCCAAAGAATTACTCAAGGCCAAAGTTTCTCCACCTTTAGGGGGCACCAGACTATTCCCAAAGGCAGGTCAAAACACACCATAAAGAGCCCCATTCCATTTTATCGAGTTGCTTTACTTGCTGTTCCTTTGCCTTCTTACCATGGAATAGCCTAAGAGGTAGAAACATAGGGGGATTTGTGGGTATGATTTTTGCTTAAAAGGTAAAAATCCTCTTTGGATCATACCAAAAATAGGCTTTCTCTGAGTGCACAGTTTCACTCAGCTCTTTCTCCTTTACTATATTGCTTCATTCACTGTCTCAAAGGATGTTTCTGAAGCACAACTCCCAACAAATCATGTGCTGGAAACCCTGGCTCAGACTCTGCTTCTAGGAAATGATTTTAAGAAAGACCAAGAGAGTTATTTTTGTTCAAAGAAATTAAACAGTTTTTACAATCATTAATTGTCTTGATTTAATGCTAGTACTTTTACCTTGATGGGTCAGTTTTATTAAACTAAGGCCAGGATATAAACCCATTCTTGTTTTGGGATCAGTGCTGACTTCTTAGATTAGCAAATGCTGCTCAGCATTTAAAAAACAAAAACAAAAACAAACGAACAAACAAAAAGAAACTTCTGTTCTTAGACCTTACAGCCTCCCTCCAGATCTCCTTCTCTTACTTCTTACAAAAACTGTCAAACAGAACTACATTTGGTATCATCACTTATGACATATGTAAAAAACAAACAACAAATGCAAACATACATTTAAGAATTACAATGATTTACTTACGTTTTTTAATATATTATCTGGTGTGTTAAATAAGGAATTGGGAGTACTTTTATAAATCATAAGACCTACAAAAATTTGAAGTGACATTATTGTTATCTACATTTCTAACTCTTACACTAATAGTTATCTTAATAATGAAAATTTTTATAAGTACATATGAGACTTTTCATAGTTTCATAATTAATATGCTAATTAGTTGTAGCTTTATTTTCTATCAGATGTGTACAAAAGTTTTGTGTGCCTACTATGTAAATAAGATAGAGTTCTCTGTCTTTGTCTTAAATTCTGGTGAGAGGAATACAGATAATTAAAATATTAATAAATAAAGTTTTAGATACAGATATGTGCTATAGAACAGTTGGGCAATGAAATAAAGAATAACATGGGCAAAGGGGTACACAGAGAAGTTGCTTTAGCTATTCTGTTCAGAGAAGGCCTCTTTGGAGACCTGAAAGAAAAGAAGAAACCAGCTTTGGGAAAACCTAATAGAATGACAATCCAAGATGAAAATATTACAGGGTAAAAGACCTGAGCATATGTAAGGGACACAATAAAAGCCATAAGGAATGAAATGCAATGATTGAGTGGAATAGAGGAGAGAAAAGAGATCAGAGAAATAGGTATAAGTCAGAACATATAGAGCCTTGCAGAACAAAATTTAAGTCGATGAATTTATTCTGATTGCAATCAGACGCCATTGGAGAGTTTTAAAGAGTATGTCATGAGATTTATGCTATCCATAGCTAGAAACAGTAAAATATCAGAAATTCTGTGAGAACCCAGCATATTAAAGTCCCATCTGTCAAATTGTAATATATTTATCATTTTACTGAACCCTAATCATATTTTGAAGGTGGTATACATTCAGACATTATCTTGTAAATCATTGGGTTTTTATACCACCACCATTTTGACTTAGAGGTAGGTAGAGGTGTAGGGAATAAAACTTTAGTAGGAGAATCGTCCTGCACATCTCTAATCAATCACTGTTCATAATTAGCTAAGCAACTATTCACATAGGTATCTTCAAGTTGCTTCTCTCTAGGCTTTCATGCCTCAGCCAAAGCTTGTTATATTTATTGAATAGTAAATTAACATCACAGTGCTTCAAACACCATGTTTCTTAATTCTGTTACAATTTCAGCCCCTTTGCCTTCCCTGCTGCACTCCTCTGACAATGGAGCCAACTTACAAACAGAATGCTGAGATAGTTTTGGCAGCTTGGCAAATCATTTCATTTTTCTCCCTTTGTTTGGTAGAAATAACAAAAAAGATTCTCTTTTAGTATATAAAAAAATTAATAGTAGATATTGTATAGAAACTTAATCCTAAAACATATATAGGAGATGCTGGATCATCTTTCACAACAAGAAAAGCCATTCCTACTGCAAATGTTCTAATTCCCTTAAAGTTCCATTCAGTATACTTTCTGAGAAACATCAATTGCAGCAGAAAGCAATCTTTCAAAAGGACCTATTTGATAAGCTTTAAATGGATAACAACACTGACACACTTACACTGATACTATACACAGGAAAAAAAATTGCCATTACTAAAGATACAAATGTTCTTAATCCCAGTATCTTCCACCGACTCATTTACAGGATAGGAAGAATGACTGGGAAATAGACTGCTTTGAGCTAATTGAACATAGCATAAAAGGGCCAAAGATTTTTATACCGATAGAGCATTAAAATATATCAAAAGAATAATGAGTTTAATTTAAAACAGGAACAAAGAAGCATTTGAACTGTGGTACCAAAGAGGGAAACCTATAATTTAAAAATAGTTATTGAGTAATGCTAAATCATACAAAGAGAATCTGCGTAAAGTAGAAAATATAGGGAAGAATATTTCCTCTGTTCCTCTATTATTGGGAGTGGGATGGGGTGAGAGTAACTAACATTATTGTCCCCTTAAAAATTACAGATATGATTTTGTTTTGCTACAAATTAACCATGTAAGCCAAGAAAGGGTGATGTTATTAGATATAGTCCACAATGTTCTACCACACACAGAGATAAATGTCAGTCGTGATGTTTTAGCTCAACTACTTCAACAGGTATGTCTCAAGTATATAAACTACTGATTGCTTGGTTTTTAATTGATTTATTGTACAGGATGCTAAATCAACAATCTTTTTTTTTTTTTTACATATTTCTAGAATGGGGATAAGTCTGCTTTTCTGTGAGGTTTGGAGTCAAGAAAAAAGATTCCAGCAGTTTAATTACGTTGTAGAGGGACTTTGAGAACTGAAGAAAGTATTAAATGGTTAAGTAATTCTCAGTGATAATTTACTACTAAAATAATAATAATAATCATGTGTTATTCTAGATCATTGATAGGCCCTCGACTTACATATATATCAGTTAGGAAACAAAATATTTTCCATGTTTGTTACACAAATTTGAAGTGCTAGTAAATGATTGATTTTCAGAAAAATTCTACTGTATTCCTACTTATTCATTTTTAGAAATGAATTGTATACTGACAACACAAATTATATACTAATCAGTTAGTCCTTGTTAGTATCTAATTAAAAGGCTATTAATTTAATGTTATTTATCCTTTGCTATTATTCCCATTTTGTAAATTTGTGGATTTTTATGTTATAATTCCAATCTGCTAAATTAATAGATCACTTTAAAATTATTCATTAAAGCATAAAATGTTCTGAAATTATAATATTAATGATCATATTTTAAAAATATAAGAAAAATATAGAATAAAATACAAAAAATGAACTCAGGAAATATAGAACATAAATCTGTATGTTCTGGGATAAGGAAATATATGAATCAAATATTTCTGTACAAACACCTCAAAAATTGTAAAAGGAGAAAACTATATATATCTTAAAAATTTTATGCATTAGACCAGCTATCTATTCAGATTCTTTCCTATTTATCTATATATTATACTATATTGTCAATCTGTATAAAGGTTTCACATCATGTTAGACAAAGTACAAGAATCATTTTGTTAAAATTATTGATTTTTAAAATTGTGTTTTGTACGTTTTACTGAATAATCAAGAGGGTGGGAGATGAGGGTAAGGGGGATCAAATATATGGTGATGGAAGGAGAACTGACTCTGGGTGGTGAACACACAATGGGATTTATAGATGATGTAATACAGAATTGTACACCTGAAATCTATGTAATTTTATTGACAATTGTCACCCCAATAAATTTAAAACAATTAAAAAATGAAAAAAAATGTTTCTACTAGCTAAAGGAAAAGTGTTTAGTGCATTTTGGATAAGGGAAAACATAAAATATTTATTCATAGCACTTGACAATACCAAAAGAAAGCAAAAGAACAAAAATCCATTTCAGTTATTTTATGTAGCCTGCTACATTGCATAATGGGTCAGGGAGATATTTTATGTCTTGTATAGTTAGAACCTATAATTTCCTAGATAAAAATCATTATTTTTTTTTAACAGTGAGGAAAAATTATTTAGTTGTTTTAAAGCAAAACTCTGATATGAATAATTTGAAATGACTCATTCTTTTTTCTTTTTTTTAGACAATACATTGGTGATATGTTATTGGGTATATATTTTAAAAATTCTAAATACCCCACAGGAATGTGGAGACTCTTTTCATGGTTTAAATATAAATAGAGATTGGTTAAATCTTCATTAGGCTCTGGCTTGCAAATTGAAATATTCAACATTTAAAATTTTGAATCAGATATATACATAGTGTTAGCATACTACATGAGATTGTTAAAAATTCTCTCCTTATTTTCTGAGTCCATGCCAAATATTTATATGGTGAAGCCATCAAGCACTTGCTGCTATTCCCCATCCAACCTGTAGCTGTGAGTGGGAGTTTTAAATGATTATAAATACAGTAAGAAAAGGAATTAACTGAATAAAGAATCTGAACTAAAGTTCACTGTGCCAATCCCAAGACTCAAAGAAACCCTTTAGGGTTCATTAGGTGAACCATACAATTCCTCTCAATGATGTAAAATCATTACTTTTATTATTGGCATCATATTAACAGAAATTATTTTATCGACTTTACTTAAAAACTATTCTTTTATTACTAAAACTTACCTACAGTGAGGTTGAGCTCCAATTCTATGTTGAAGAACATTATTATGGCCTCAGCAAAAGCTTGAGAAACACAGATCTAACTGAGCTGGTGAAAAAGAAAAAATATAAATTTGGTGTATATCAGAGTATCTTATTAAAAGTGGAACATGTTTGATTTATATATTTTCCCTGTTGTGGCTATCTCATTAGACTTTGTCATTAATGTTATTTATTTATTTATTTTTTGCTTCAAATCTAACTGTTATTTTGTGTATAATATGCCTATGTACATATGTACAACATTATAATTGACTTTCCTAGCTGAAGTTCAACTCAGATAATTACTAAAATACAGAGTTTCCTGTAAATCCTATTCTTTGCCTGTATCTTTAAAATATACAACTTGATTTAAAGTATAAAGGAATTTTAAACTGATGTTATTAGTTCACAATGATGCCAGTATTCTGGTAGGAAAAACATACTTTTGTAGCTCAATATTATTCTTTGATGTGGAAAATAAACCTCTGGAAAAGTGGGACACAGTAGACATAAACATATCATCATTTAATATAATAGGTTTACTAAATTATGTTGTATGACAATAGCCATGCTTAATTAACCAAAGCTAATGCATGATTTTCTAGAAAAAAAATTACCAAGAGCAAATTTGTCCATGTCTGTGTTATAGTTAGACAAACCAATTTCTGTTATTCTATAAAGTATGTCTATCTTATCTTTATCATGCCTTAAGGAATTATTTCTTAGAATTGGAGGCAATACTGCATTCTACTTAAGAGAAAGCACAGTAAAAAAATAATTAAAAAATCAGCTGTGTTTAAATCTTGTCTTTCCAACAGCCTCAATTTTCTCAGTTGTAAAGTCAAAATAACAGTTCTACATATGTAGTATGAGTTTGTAAGGTTTAAATATAATAATAAATACAAATGATGTATAATCATGCATGGGACATTTGTGGGTATTCTATATTTAGTCAATCATTTCAGTACTCTTCGCATTATGTTTTTAATTATGCGCAGATCAATATTTTAATAGATGTATTGATAAAAATACAAGAGTGTAAATCGAATGTCAAAGTTAACATTTTCTGATTCAACATCTTTCCATTCTTTATACATACACCTTTTTGTGTGTGTATTCACTTAAATAAAGACAGAGCCACACACAATTTCTGTATATTGTATTCCATTCTATTTATTTTGTTAATAGTACTGGATACCTTTTGGATAAAATAATTTTCATCAGTAAGCTTTGAGAAACATAGGAAATTATATGAAACGGTCTTTTCCACACTAAGAACCAAAAATAATCAGAACAAGCTATAAGATCATGGTTTTGCAAAACTCATTAGAAAATTGATGACACGAACCCATACAAGTAAATGAATATATTCCAGAAGGGCTCAGGTTCTACTCAGAACAGACTCACAATTGTTCCCATTTTTAGTAAAACTTAGAAGGAAGATGAATCCACAGAGAAGTAGATGAGGAAACACTAGTTGGATTCCTTAAACATTTAATGTGATATGTGGGCTGGTAGGACACATTAGAACATATGACATTTATAAAAAATGAATTGCATCTACATTCACTCCTTATTTGCTGTTATTCATTGTATGTGGTGGTGGTGAAGGAGGCAAGAGTACTGAGAGAAATCCATTAATAGCTCTAAGTCTTCAGCTATAAAACATTTCTGGTCAATCAGGGTTAAAAAGGAATGCCTTGGACATTCTGGACTTTCATCTACTAAATATTGAGGCAATGGCAAAAGAGCTAAGACACGTGCTTCTAAAGAATGTTCTATACCTTAAACTCATATAGCATTATACAAGATCTTCCAATTAAGTTTGCAAACTCATCCTAGAAAAAGTGCTACATACCTCATTGCTGAATATCACTACGGTCAACTTCTAAGTACTCCCCTTGGGAGGCTAGGCATCAATGCCAGTGCCTAGTCCACTCTTCAAAGCAGTTATGGAACTCTTTTTCTGCAATGGCCATCAGAGCTGCAGTATTACCCTTGATGTCCTGAATATCATCAAAATGTCTTCCTTTCAATATTCCCTTTATCTTCGGGTAAAGAAAGAAGTCATTGGGGGCCAGATCAGGCAAGTAGAAAGGGTGTTTCAATATAGTTATTTGTTTATTGGCTAAAAACTCCCTCACAGACAGTCCCGTATGAGCTGGTTCATTGTCATGATGTAAGAGCTATGAATTGTTAGCAAAAAGTTCAGGTTGTCTAACTTTTTCATGCAGCCTTTTTGGCACTTCCAAATAGCAAATGTGGTTAACTGTTCAGTTGGTACAAGTTCATAATGAATAATCTCCCTGATATCAAAAAAGGTTAGCAACATCATTTTCACTTTTGATTTGGACTGACGGAACATTTTTGGTTTTGGAGAATTGGCTGACTTCCATTATGCACTTTGATGCTTTGTTTCAGGGTCATATTGGTACACCCATGTTTCATCACCAATGATAACACAGTGTAAAATGCCATCTTGCCTTTCCAAAAAGTCTTGGCATACTTCAACTCTCCTTTGCTTTTGTTCATAAGTGAGCTCCTTCGGGACCATTTTTGCACACATCTTTCTCATGCCAAGATTTACAGTTAAGATTTTCTTAACTGTTTCTCTATCGATATTTACTTGTTCTGCTATGTTTTTCACAGTCAGCTGATGACTCTGATGCACAATTCAACAGATTCTTTTCAATGTTTTTGTCAGTTCTTCTAGTTACTGGCCACACTGACTTTTCATCAGTGAGACATTCTCTTCCCTTAGAAAAACATTTATTCCATTTGTACCCTGCCATTTTATTCCTGGCATTACTCCATAAACTTGAACTAACATGTTTCTGATTTCACTTCCACTCTTGCTAAGTTTAACGAGAAATTTAATGTATGTTTGTTATTCTAATGCAAACTCAGACATTTTCGCGATGACACAGAAAAAGACGCAATGATGAACCCCACTCAGCAAGACACCGCCACAGGAACACAGCCGTGATACACTGATATTCCAAGGTTAGGAAACCTAACTGAGCTTTTTGTACAATGCTGCCAATTTAAGCGCACTTTGGCAAGTTTGCAGACATAATTGTCAGAGTTCATGTCAGGGTCTGTGATACGAACCCCTCTTGTACCTCCCCCCCCCAAAATTCACTGATAATTCACAAATCAAGGCTTTCTAAAGGCGACATTAGTAGAAAACTTTTATTTCTCAATAACTTATTTAACAGAGCCAGAGTAAAACTTTTCTTATGTTTAAGAAATAATACCAGCTTATTATTCTTATACAATATTAAGTTAAAAACTGCTAAATAACTTGAGATTTGTGAATTTTTAAGTATTTTCTTGAAAGTCACCTTAACTCTTAAATAACAATGAGAACATTGTCATAAAAATAAATTTAGAGATTTCCTATAATGAATTAAATTATATAATTTTTCTTTATAAAAATAATTTTGAGTGGAGTTCTGATTGACTCAACAGTCACTATAACCAAAAGGTTTGATCATTGTCCTTGCCATCTTATTAAATCAAGTTTCCATGTCTGCTAATTGGTTGAATGTCTATTGATTAATTTATGAAATTGTAATTGGAAACAGTCATAATTTCCCATAGATGGGCAGAAATACATACAGACGTATTTGTTCTGTCCATGGAAAATGATATATACTGTGTACATACATATATTGATGCATTGAGGTTAACTATGTCTTTACGTCTATGGAGTATCACAGCAACATCAGATGTATTTAAAAGTCTTGGTCATCAATACATATTATAGAACATTTGCTAAGACCTATAAACGTTTTGAGCCAGGGCTATTTAGACATTTGATTTTACTAATTCCATTTTAGTTGTCTCTAGGTGTGTTTTGCTTTTATTTCTTCTAATAATTCTCCTTTTTTCCTAATAAACTAGACTCAAAACTTCAAATTTAGATTAGGGTACGGCAGGAGTGCTTCTATAAAATAAATTTAATCTGCTTACCTTATATCTGAAAATCAAGAGCTGTTGAAGATGAAATTGTAGAATCAACAGAAATAGAAAACATAACTAGAGAGTTTTGTGAAATTACAGAGAATTGTGAATAACCCAGAAAATTGCAGGTGGGCAGGTTAGTTTTAGATTCCCATTTTAAGAAAGAGAGATGGGTAAGCTCTACAACACATGGTGAAAAAATTCTAGACTCATTGATTAAGCATATGACTTTAGAAAACTAAAAAAAGTCACTGAAAGTATGAATTTATTGAAAATTAACATCCACATAGTAATTAATAAGGTTTTTCTGAGGTTACTTTAATCCCTAGGAAATCCCAATCACTTTACCCCTATATTATTTCCAAATAAGGTAAATGCAACTCAATTTGTATCGATAGTTTCAATGTAGCAGAAAGATTTTAGTTCAGTTTAAGGGAGAGCTTTTAAAAAACTATGGCTCTCCTATGAAACGGATTCCCATGCTAAGGAATGGAATTCTACATTTTAGAGGCTTGATGCTAATCTCCTTGAGCTTTTCCAGACATGATTCCTCTGAAACAGTTTCTCACAATAATGAAGGTATGCGACAGCATATATACAACATTTTAGGTGGTGCATAAAAACAATCAGGCTAATATGTATTCAAAAGTACAATTAATATATTTAATCTGATTTCAAGGATGTTATTTTCTAGGATGAGGCTAAAACAGATAGTGATTACAAAACATTAGATTTAAATAGAATATTAATTTAATAATAATGAAATCACTATGTGATGTAAAAAATGAGACAGTGATAATAAGGGGACTAAATGTAGAGAACATGCTAAATTCTCCAATTTATTGAGGCCTTGCTAACTCCTACATCTTTCTCCTTTTATGCTATATTTTGGTCTTTAAGTAAAGTTTCTCTATTTTACTCTCCTCATATTTTGTCTAATCAGTGTTCCTTCCCTCTTCCTGAATAGCTATTCAGTAAGTAGTAATGTATTTCATTTGATTATGTATATTCCAAAAGTTTTAACTTTCTCCAGATGTTTTGTTGTTTTGAAAAATATTTAATTTTGCTGGTTTTATAAAGAAATGATTTGATGTAATTCACCATTTAAATGGAATGTTATCATGTTTTAAAAAGTTCTCATATCGATGAACTAAATGAAAAACGTGTCCCCAAAGCATTCAAACTTTCAAAATCACAAAGCAGAAACAATGATGTTTTGTTCTAAAATCCCATTGGTAGATACTGGCAGAGCCTTTTATAATTTGGAATAATTAAATCATCTTGGAAAGTCTTTATCAATCCAGATCCAAAAGAGATAAACAAAAATGTTGGCAAAATATGTTAAACTTTCAATTGTCTTAAAAATAACTGATTACACATATAATAACATAGGCAGTCCTCAAAATTACAAATATATTGTCTTTTTAGAGTTCAATTTTAAGTTGATTATTTATAACTCAGAACATATACTTCAATGGGAATAACATTTTTAAATTTGTTCAGTTCTCTCTTTAGTCCTTAAATGCCTACAAACTCTAATGTATCAAAATGAAAGACTAACTCCACTGGTCTGAATTCTGAATCATAGGATGATAAGATTATGTAATAGCAAAAGGAAGAAGCAGAAATTCCTGATTTTTCCTGAGAATAGTTAAATATTAAATAAAGTGATAGTATTATTTATTATCACTGTTACCATTATTATTGGTATCTCCTGTTCTCCATTTCAGTACCTTTGTCTCACCCAGTTTCCCTTCTCTAAAGTGTTTTGTTCACTGTTTGCTAAAGCACCTATCCTGTGCTGTCCAGTCGATCTATTCCACCCGCCTGCTTCAAAATGTTTCATAGTCCAAAGTCATTGCCCTTTTACATGATCAAAACTCCTCTTTATCAAAGACTGGTAATTTAGCCATGTTTCAGGAAGAATGAAATATGATTTAACTATTTGACACTAATATGCAATTATTGCCCCCTGAAACTTTGAAGATTTTTTTAAAGGTTATGTTTTCTAAATTTATAGTGATTGTATCTATTAGCAGTCCTCTCTTAAAACTGGATCTGGAATTTATCTCCACCAAGGCTGATTATTTCTGGGTTAGTTTGAGTATCATTCATTTTATTATCATTCCAGTTCCTTCCATTATCCCATCTCTGAATTTATAAGACCACCAACATTTCTACATCTTGTTTCTCTCCCACAAAGGCTTCTGTGGCCAAAGTGTTGAGCTTTGTGGCTTGGGAAGGGTCAGAGGAAACTAGGGTCAGGGAAAAGGATACAGGAGGTTATTTCAGTCAGTAAGTAAAGAATATTTGCAATAGAGAACATTGTTAGGAAGTGCATTAATCAGGCTTCTCCAAAGAAACAGAGCTATTAGGGAGGGAGGGTGTGTGTGTGTGTGTGTGTGTGTGTGTGTGTGAGAGAGAGAGAGAGAGAGAGAGAGAGAGAGAGAGAGAGAGAGAGAGAGAGAGAGAGAGAGAGAGAACTTTAAGGAATTGGCTTATACTAAGTGTGAAAATTGTGAGGCAGGAAGGCTTGCTGGAGAACCAAACAAGAGCTGACATTATAGCTGGAGTCTAAAGTAAGTCTGTAGGCAGAATTCTTTCTTTCTTCAGAAATCTCATTCTTTTTCTGTTAAGGCCTTCAACTGACTGGATGATAGTGGAGGTTGTGGAGGTTAATTGCTTTACTCAACATCTATTGATTTAAATGATAATTTCACCTAAAGAAATACTTTCACAGCAACATCTACACTGGTGCTTGACCAAACAGGTGGGTATCTTAGTCTAGGCAAGTTGACACATAAAATTGACCATCAGAGATTGCCTGCCAGGACTTTAAAGATGGTGTTGTGGCAAATTAATGAACAAAACAAAATAAACAGACTCATAGATACAGAGAACTGACTGATAGTTGCCAGCGGGCTGAGCAATGGGTGAAATGCACAAAAAAAAGTCGAAGGGGATTAAGAGGTGCAAATTTACAGTTATAACATAAATAAGTCATGGGATGTAATGTATAGCACTGGAAATACAGTCATTAATATGGCAATAACTTTGTACTGTGACAGATAGTAGACTTCTCATGGTGATCACTTCATAAGGTGTATAAATGTCAAATCACTACATTGTATACCTGGGACGAATATAATATTGTATGTCAACTATACTTTATTTAAAAAGAGATTCACATTCCAAAAAAAAAGTATTTTGTTTTTAAATATATTTAACTGTAAATATAATTACTCCCATTTAAATGTGAGCAATAGTATCATTGTGTAGGAGTATATATATATATATATATATATATATATATATATATATATATAAATATATATATATTTCCAAAATATATTATTATAAAATTAAATTTTGCAAAATGAAAAAAATAGGAGAAAGAAAATAAATCTATTTCCATTTTGAAATTTAGTACTAGTTATTAATAATGCTCTATATTATTTATATTTTTAATGATTTATGTTATTTAATAATTAGAAACTCTCACCTGTGAATTTAATAGAGATGATGCTCATTGGTTCCTCTCTCTCGCTCTCTCTAAATATATATATATATTTAGAGAGAGCGAGAGAGAGGAACCAATGAGCATCATATAAATTATATAAATATATATAATTTATAAATATATAAATTATCATATAAATATATAAATTATCATATATAAATATATAAATTATCATATAAATATATGAATTATCATTTATATATTGATATAGTTTATATATATATTTATATCATTTATTAATATATCAATTATGATATATTACAATAAATTATCATATATAAATATATAAATTATCGTATAAATATATAAATTATCATTTATAATTTATATATTATAAATATATATATACATATATATATTTAGAGAGAGAGAGAGAGAGAGCTAGAGAGAGAGAGAGAGAGACTATATATTCATATAAAAATAGATATTAAAAGTGCTGTACTTCTTAAAGTGAATCTATGGTTACTTCATCCAAAGAGATGAATACAAGAGTAGAGAATGTTTATGTTTTGTAACAGGATAAAATTCAAAGCAATCGTGGTACTTTCTCCAAAAGAAAATAATTCAATTCTGGGATCTAAATTACCACTTTAATTAATTTGGCAGCGTACTTAATTTATACAGAACCTAAACTTTTTAACCTGGAGTGTGCAGATATTATCATCAACAATACTTCGTTTTTCTTTCAACAATAAAAGGCAACATTTTAAGGTTTAAAAGACATAAAGATTTTAAAAAGCAAAATGATGCTGAAAGCTGTTGTTCACTGGCATTATACCAAACACAAACAGACTTGTACAATTCTAAAATAGTGATATTTTGTTTAATGAGGTTCCTTTCTTTAACAGATTATAATAAAAAAATGCTGATTTTAAATGAAATATTTTTATCTCTGTATCTATGGCAATATAAATCACTCTGCTATGGTTATTATAATACTGAGCAATG
The DNA here is from genome assembly GCF_964194185.1 of Rhinolophus hipposideros. Lineage (NCBI taxonomy): Eukaryota > Metazoa > Chordata > Mammalia > Chiroptera > Rhinolophidae > Rhinolophus > Rhinolophus hipposideros. Next base: position 29,313,647 of record NC_138053.1, read on the forward strand.
ATAAAGTCACATATACACATAATGAATACAAATGAAAGGTAATAGTTAGCTAAATAATGTGTGCCACATAGATGTATGAAACACTAATTTAGAAATTTCTAGCAACCAAAGGGAATATCAATGAGAAATAACCTAGAGCAAGAAAGAATCAGTTTGATGAATTGGGCTATATTAAAGAAGTTCAGAGACTTTTTCTTTTTTTCAACTCTAGCAATAAAATAGACAAAACTTTCATGTGCGATAGTAATATTTTACTCTTGGAAAATGAAAACTTCGAACCTTTTCCTTTAGGGAAGAACTTTGCATTTAAACCATTGGCTCTTTGGAGACATTTTCAGGATGAAAAAAAAAATCAAAAGATTCATTTTACTTGGAGCATTAGAAAAGATGAAACACATGGGGCCCCTGGTATTCCTCTCATTTAAGTTCAGTGTCACGATGGTTTGATAGGGCCTGAACATTCATTTAGAAAGATATGCCAAGTAATTAAAAATATTGCAGGTAAGTTGAACATTTGACCTATTTGCTTATTTTAAGTTCTGCCTGGGGATCACTCCTATTCCACATTGTAAGCTATTCCACAGAAGTTATAGGCCACGCATATATTTTAGCATGATGAATGTTGGTCTTAAAAGGCTAGAGCATGTCCCATCTGAGGCAGCACTTTATATCACTGTGGAAACAGTGTGAGATTAAGGGTTCCTGATGCATCCTAAGGAATCAGGAAAGGTCATACTTTAATGCAATGAATATTCAGAAGGAATGACACAAAAATGTATCATGTTTTCATCAGTATCTCTAAAACAGTCTTAGATATGCTAAAAATACACTTTCATTTTGATAGTCATATTTGCTCACTTTTATGCTTTAATTCACTCATTCATTCATTTATGTGTTTCTTCCTTATTCAACACATTTATTGAGTCTCCATTATGTTTCCAAGAACTCTTCTAAGTCCAGGGACAGACACAGCTGTGAATAAAACAAACAAGAATCCCGAATCCTGTATAGTGACAGGAGATATAAAATGAGCAAAATAAGTGAACTATATAGTGTCTTAGATGATTAACAATAACACATGATGGGAATAGAGAGTGGTGTATGTGGACGGTGAGACACAATTTTAATAAGTATGGTTACACAAGGCATTGCTTACAAACTACCACTGTGTTTCCCCAAAAATAAGATCTATAAATCCCATTGTGTGTTCACCACCCAGAGTCAGTTCTCCTTCCATCACCATATATTTGATCCCCTTTACCCTCATCACCAACCCCCCACCCCCTTACCCTCTGGTAACCACTAAATTATTGTCTGTTGTCACCCCAATAAATTTAATTTAAAAAAAAATTGAAAAAATAAATAAATAAGATCTAGCCAGACAATCAGATCTAATGTGTCTTTCAGAGCAAATATTAATATAAGACCTGGTATTGTTTTTTATAAGACTGAGTATAATATAATATAATATATAATATATAATAAAATATAATATAATATAACATAATGACATAATATGTAATGTAATAGTATAATATAATAATAACATAATATAATATAACATAACATAACATAATATAATATCGGGTCTTATTTTACTATAAAACCCGGTCTTATATAACATAAGACTGGGTCTTATATTAATTTTTGCTCCAAAAGATGCATTAGAGCTGATTATCCAACTAGATTTTAATTTTGGGGAAACACGGCATTTGAGAAAAGATCTAAAGAATAAAAGGAGAGCCCTGTGTTAATAACTGGGGGGAAAACCTTCCAGGCAGGGAAAAAAGGAAACACAGGGGACCTGAAAATGGGAATATGATTGGCAAATTCAACAAACAGAAAGAGGTCCTGTTGCTTTATTGGAGGAAACAAATTCAAAGAAGTGTCTAGACTTTTCAGGATCTTGTAGGCCCATGATTTCCTTCTGAGCTTTTCATATATTGGAAGTCATTGGGGGACTTGAGATAAGGATAAAATGATGTCACTTAGATTTTAATAGTAACATCAAACTATTGTTTTGAGAATTGACTCTCTGTGGTCAAGGAAGAAAGCAGTTACAAGAATTAAAGGGCTTTCCCAATAATTCAGGTGAGAAATGGTAGTGGCAGATGAGATGCTGAAATCTCCTCAGATACTACATGAATTTTAGATGATGAAAAAACAGGATCTACGAACAGGAGGATTTCCTATTTCTCCCTCACAGCAGACATTTTTTGCTTCTACCTACAGTTAACAAATAAATTAAGGATTTGCTGTTAAATTCGAATTTTAGATAAGTGATAAATCATTTTTAGGTTAAGTACGTCCTATGAAATATACTGTCCGTGCAAGTGTGTCCCATGCAATATAAGAACAAACTTATACTAAAAAGTTATCTGTTTTATATTTAAAACTTAAGTTTAACTGACAGTCATATTTTTATTTTCTGGATCCAGAAACCCTACTTGTATCTTTTCCCTAGTGTCAGTGGATCTTTACTTGCATCCTATTGTTGAGAGTGTTCTTTTATCTTCCAGGTGCAGATATGTTTTCCTTCTACCAAATCCAAACCCCTCAGAAGCAATGGATTTTCCTTGGTCCCTGGGAGCTGAAGCGTTTTCTTTCCTTTTGCAGTAGCCTAAGATTTTTGCTCCAGGAAGAGAAGATTCTGAGGGAAATGGACATGGCTTTCTTTCTCTAGCCATAGCTAATCACCTCCTGCAAATTTTATTACAGAGAATGGCTCTCCTTGGTTTTCTGCCTTGCCCACATTCCTTCTTATGAACACTCTTTGGAGTCCACAAATTCACCTTGGGTCCCAGTTTCTCCAAACTGTCATCCTGTTCCGCATTTAGCCTTTAAGAGCAGGTTAACACTTTAGCTAATTTCTTCTTACTCTTTTGTAGCGTAACCACTCTTTTTCCATTCTCTTCCAAGGTAAAAAACTTTCTGTGTCTCATCTCTTCCTACATCACAAGGAGTGATTATCACACTTTGAAGTTCAATTTATTTCGTTGCCTTGTGGCATCCTATTTCTGACAGGTTCAGAAAATGTATGATTTTACAGATTATTTGGCCTTTTCTCATTGTTACGGTGGAAGCAATATCCTCTTGCAGCTCTTACATGCTTAGTGGTAATCAGACCATTAAAAGCTAAAACAAAATGTAGACACATTATTACACAGCTTTTTGTTATTTTTTTTTTCTAGCCATCATCTAGGAAGACAGAGATGAGAGTGTCAGTTTCTTCATAACCTCTAAAAACAAATAGTTGGAGGGCAATGCCAATTAAGGGGAGAAGAGATTTGGGGAAGTAGGCAAGTAAACAAAAACAAAAACAAAAACAAAATAAAAAAACACAAAAAACAGCGTTCCTTAAGCCAATACTCTACCTTTGTCTTCACTTCATTTCTTGATTTTGTTCAGCCTGATATCACTAGAAATGCTCACGGAAACATGTTATAGATATCCAGTATAATATGAAATTTAATCACGTATAGCTCTCAATATCTAGCAGTTCATTTATTTACCTCAGGGTGATTCTCCGTAGAAGATTTTTTTTTTTAATTGTCTATTCTTTCCTAGGCCTCTATTTCCATGTCATTGTCTTTTTTTTTTCATATATTTTTATTTTTTATTTATTTTTATTTTTTTTAATTTATTGGGGTGACATTTGTTAGTAAAATTACATCGATTTCAGGTGTACAATTCTGTATTACATCATCTATAAATCCCATTTTGTGTTCACCATCCAGAGTCAGTTCTCCTTCCATCACCATATATTTGATCCCCCTTACCCTCATCTCCCTCCCCCAAACCCCCTTTACCCTCTGGTAACCACTAAACTATTGTCTGTGTCTATGAGTTTTTGTTTCTCATTTGTTTGTCTTGTTCTTTTGTTGTTTTTGGTTTATATACCACATATCAGTGAAATCATATGGTTGTCTGCTTTTTCTGTCTGACTTATTTCACTTAGCATTATACTCTCAGGATCCATCCATGTTGTCACAAATGTTCCTATATCATCTTTTCTTACCACCGAATAGTATTCCATTGTTTATATACACCATAACTTCTTTATCCATTCATCTATCGAAGGACATTTTGGTTGTTTCCATGTCTTGGCCAGCATAAACAAAGATGCAATGAACATTGGAACACACGTGTCATTATGGATAAAAGTCTTCAGATTTTTTTGGTAGATACTCAGGAGAGGGATTGGCGGGTCATATGGTAATTCTAGTCATAATTTTTTGAGGAACTTCCACATGCCTTCATGAAACTCAACAACAAAAAAACAAACAACCCAACTGAAAAATGGGCAGAGGACCTGTAGAGACAATTCTCCAAAGAGGACATACAAATGGCAAATAAACATATGAAAAAATGTTCAACATCACTAATCATCAGAGAAATAAATACCACAAAGAGATATCACCTCACCCCAGTCAGAATGGCTATCATCAACAAGACTAATGGTAACAAGTGTTGGAGAGGCTGTGGAGAAAAACAAAACCCTCAAACACTGTTGGTGGGAATGCAGATTCATGTATCCGTGTCTTTTTCAATATCATTCTTCTCGTTCAACAGAAAGAGGACATTTGGCACAAGCTTCCTCAGTTTCTTCAAATATAGTTTTCTCTTGTGTTCACCCTTCATTGCTTCCTTTCTCCTGATCCAAAAGGAGATACTTCCCTTCCAAAATTCTCTGTTACCTTGAAACATTCCCATATTTAACAAATTGGTATTCTTATTTTCCTGTGATTGATCTACGTCTTTACAACTGAGTATTCCAAACACCCCCTCCATCCTTATGATATTGCTATAATTCATTTTAGTTATTCATGAGCTATAATTACCCAATGTATTGCTGCTCTTCTATTTTGAAAAAAAGATCATGGCTCTGTTGATCAATTAAGAATGATAAAATGAAGAGATTTTATTATACCATTCTTGCAAAACAGATCTACCAGCAACATTTTCCCTTAGTTTTTTTTTTTTTAGTTTTTTTTTAATATGAAAAAGTTTTGATTTGTTCCTCACTTTTTAAAATAATTTGAATGGATGTAGAATTCTAGATCATTGTTGTGTGTGTGTGTTTTTCAACAATTTAAAAATTTGAAGCCACTCTCGTTTTTTTCTTATATAGATTTTGAAGAGAAGTCTGATGTAATTCTTATCTTTTCTCCTCCAAAAGTAAAACAACTTCCCCCCTCCACCCGACTTTTTTAAAGATTTTATCTTTCTCTTGATTTTCTTCTGTTTGACCATGATAGGCCTAAGTGTAGACTTTTTAGCATATCCTGGTTACTGTATTCTGGGCTTCTTCATGGTAGTTGATAATTTTAGAAAATTATCAGCCATTATTAGTTCAAATATTTATCTTGCCCTTTTCTCTCTTTTATCTCCTTCTGGTGTTCCCCATTATGTGTATTACCTTTTCATTTTATATTGTTTATATTTTATATATTTTTTATATATAACTATCTTTTATATATAAATAAATAAATTTATATAAATACATTTATATAAATAAATAATATAAATAAAGATGATAAATAAATATCATATATATATATATATATATATATATATATATATATATATATCTGGTATTCCCCATTATGTGTATTACCTTTTCATTTTATATTATTCTAATTAGGATTTTATTAAAATATAGCTAACATACAATATTATATTAGTTTCAGGGATTCACCACAATTATTCAACATTTATATACCTAAAGAAGTAATCACCATAAGTCAGGCAGCCATCTGACACTGTACTATACAATCACAATATTATTGACTGTATTCCCCATGCTACATATTACATCCCCATGACTTATTTGTTTTAAACCTGGAAATTTGGACCTCTTATCTTCTTCAACTACCCCCCCCCTTTTTTTTCATTTTTCAATTACAGTTGACATTCAATATTGTTTTATATTAATTTCGGGTGTACAGCATAGTTGTTAGACATTTATATAATTTAAGAAATGATCCCCTGATTAGTTTAGTACCCACCTGGCACTATACATAGTAACTACTATTTTATTGACTATATTCCCTATGCTTTACATCCTTGCGAATATTTTGTAACTACCAATTAGTACTTCTTAATCCCTTCACTATTTGATCCTGCTTCCTAATCCCCCCACCCCCATTTATCATTCCAATAACTCTGGTACCCATCTGACACCATACATAGTTATTACAATAATATTAACTATATTCCTTATGTTATACCTTACATCCCCATAACAACTTTTAACAACCAATTTTACTTCTTAACCCCTTCCCTTTTTTCACCCACACACCCAACCCTCCTCCCATCTGTCAACCATCAAAATATTCTCTGTATCTATTAGTTTGTTTCTGTTTTGTTTGTTAATTCATTTTGTTCTTTGCTTTCCACATATAAGTGAAATCACATTGCATCTGTCTTTCTCTGTCTGACATATGTCACTCAGCATGATACCCTCCAGGTCTATCCATGCTGCAGCAAGCAGATGGCAAGAACACATTCCCTTCCATGGCTGAGCAATATTCCATTGTATATGTGTACCACTTATTCTTTATCCATTCATCCATCGACGGATACCCAGGCTATTTTCATATCTTGGCCATTGTAAACAATGCTGCAATGAATATGTGGATGTACAGCTCCCTTTAAATTACTGTTTTGGGTTTTGTCAGATACGTACCCAGAAGTGATTTTACTGTTTTGTGTTGTTTTTTTTTTTGGCTTTGTTATAGCCTTTGTTTTAAAGTCTATTTTGTCTAATATAAGAATTGTTACTCCAGGTTTTGTTTTTCATTTAAATTATCATGAAATAAATTTCCCAACCCTTCATTTTCCATCTCTCTGTGTCTTTCAATCTGAAGTGAGTCTCTTATAGGCATCCTGTGTAAGGGTTTTGATTGGAGCATGTAATGCCCTCTTATGTCTTTTGATTGGAGCATGTAATAAGTTTACATTGAAAGCAATTGTTGATAGATATATAGCTATTGCCATTTTATTGTCCACAATTTTGATCTTTTCTCCCCCCTGTCTTAAAGAAGTCCCTCTAAAATTCCTTGTGATTCTGGTTTGTGGGTGATGAACTCCTTTAGCTTTTCCTTTTCTGGGAAGCTCTTTATCTGTCCTTGGATTTTTAAGTGATAAACTTGCTGGGTAGAATGTCCTTGGTTATAAGTCCTTGCTTTTCATCACATTGAATATTTTGTGCCAATTCCTCCTGGCCTGCAAAGTTTCTATTGAGAAATCAGCTGACAATCTTATGGGAGCTCCCTTATAAGTTACTAATTGCTTTTAGGATTCTCTCTTTGTCTTTAACCTTTGCCATTCTAATTATAATGTGTCTTGGTGTGGGCCTCTTTGGGTGCATCCTGTTTGGGATTCTCTGCACTTCCTGTACTTGTATGTCTATTTTGTTTGCCAGGTTAGGGAAGTTTTAAGTCATTATTTCTTCAAATAGGTTCACAGTCCCTTACTTTCCCTCTTCTCGTTTTGATACCCTTATGATGTAAATGTTGTTGGTCTTGATGTTGCACCAGAGGTCTCTTAAATTATCCGCATTTGTTTATTATTATTTATTTATTTTTTCTTTTTGCTGTTCCAGTTGGGTGTTTTAAGCTACCTTGTCTTCCAAATCGCTGACTTTATCCTCTGCTTCATCTAGTTTGCTGGTGATTCCTCCTAGTGCAGTTATTATATCCTTTATTTCTGACTGGTTCTTTTTTATGGTTTCTATATCTTTTTTTTTTTTTATGCTTGTTATCTTCCTGTTGAAGTTCTCACTAAGTTTCTTGAGTATCCTTATAATCATTGTTTTGAACTCTGTCTATGGTAGGTTGCTTGCCTCCATTTTTTTTTTTTTTTTTGAGTTCTTTTCTGAAGTTTTTGCCTGTTCTTTCATTTGGGACATATTTCCTGTCTCCTCATTTTGGTTTCCTCTCTGTTTGTTTCTATGTATTATGTAGCTCCCCTATGTCTTCCAGTCTTAGCTGGGTGGGCTTTTGTAGTACGTGTCCCATGGGACCCTGGCACAGTCTCCCTGGGCACCTGCTCTGGGTGTTCCCAGAGTGTCCCTTGTGTGGGTTGTCTGTAACCTCCTGTTATAATTGATCCTTAATTACTATTGGCATGTCATTGGGTGGGCTTGGCCCTGAGGTTGACTGGCTATGGGGTTTGCCACATCCACAGCTTATGTGCTGCTGTGCAGGGGGCTTAACTCACTCAATGGAATTTGCCCCAGCAAACTCTGTTGCCTGTTGAGACCGCTCTTTGGTTGTGCCTCTTGTGGGTCTAATTGGCATTACTCTGCTGTGGTATGAAGCCAACCTCCAAGTATATTGGTTCTGGGACCTCTTGGGAGGGGTTCTGGTGCAGACTCAGGTCACCACTGCCTATAACTGACTGGGGACTACCTGGTAGGAACTACAAAGTGATTTGTGGTTGTTTGTTTATTCTGCTAAAGTTGGAGGCACGTGGGAAGAGGCCACACTGCAAATTGAGGATGGCTGCCACCAGTACTGGGTCTGGGGAGGCTCTGCAAAAAGCCTGGACATCCTAAGGCTTGCTGCCACCTGCTGGCTCTCTTAAGATTCAGCCATTGATAAAGCCTTGTAGGTTACCTGAGTTGAGTGAGGCAGGTTCCCAGATAGTCAATAGAGTGGGAAGAGTTGTGGTCACCAGGTTAATGTAGACTCTGTTTTGGTTTCTTTGCTGAGCTTCGAGCTATTCAGCAAAAGTCTCAGGGCACACTGAGGCCAGTTGCTGCCTGCCTGGGGACTGCAGACTTTGAAAGCTTTCCAAGAAAGAGTGTAATGTGGGCAGGGCTGACCGCTTGGGAGAAAGTGCTTCTGGTATTGGAGGAGTTGGGATTGGTGATGGGGTCCCAGGACAGCTTATCAGGCCAATCAGATTCAGATTTGTGTGTGTGGGTGGGAGGTTTCAACACAGGAGAGACGGCATCTGCCAGCAGGCTGTACCAGAGGAGGACCTCAGGCAGGGAAAATGGTGACTATACTCCAGAATTCGCCCTAAGGCCACACACCTCAGTCTGTTCCCTATATTCCTCTGATATGCCTTGAGTCACTGTCAGTTTACTGGAGCCCAGAGTGAGTGCCTGGGAATGAGAGAGTCTGTGTGTGGGCTGTTTAAGAGGACATTTGGGTTTCCTGCAGCTTTCTGTCACCCCAAATTGTTGGAATCCCCACTGTTTTTCATAACCAGATGTTGTAGGGGCCTCCTTTTTCTGGCACCAGTACTTCAGGCTGGGGAGCCTCGTGTGGAGGTCCCTTGCTCCTCTGGGGGAATCTCTGCGGCTGAGAGATTCCTGATTCCCAACCACCTTCCTGATTCTCAACCACCACAATGAGTTTTGTGCCCGGCTTATTTTGCATCTCTGCTCCTCCTACCAGTCTCAACGTAGCCTCTTTATATCCTTAGTTATTAAAACTTCTGTTCAGCCACACTTCAGATGGTTTTCGGATTGTTCTATAATTTAGTTGTAATTTTAATGTGTTCAAGAAAGGAAGCACACAGTGTTTATCTACTCCGCTTCTTGGATCTTACCTATATTATACCTTTTATGATAGGCTAATGGTTCTGGGATCTTTCTTTTTTTCTTTCTTTTCATTTTTCCCTTTGTTTTTCAATTTGGGAAGTTTCTATTCACATATCTTCAAGCTCACTGATTCTTACCTCACCTGTGTCCACTTTAATGATAAATCCAAAGCCATTTTTATAAATTCAACTAAGTCTTTGGTTTCTTGCATTTTCTTTTGATTCTTTCCTAGGGTCTCCATTTTTTTGCTTACATTACTTATTTAGTCTCGCTTGTTGTCAATTCTTTTCATTAGAGCCCTTAGCATAATAATTATAATCATTTTTGTATTTCCTGTCTGATAATTCCAAAATCTCTCCCTTATCTCATTCTGAATGCTTGTTTTGTCTCTTCAGACTGGTTTTCCTTGCCATTTTACCATGTCTTGTAAATATTTGTTGAAAGCTGAACATGATATATCAGGAAATAAGATCTGAAGTACAAAGGCCTTTTGTGAGAGATGATGTAATTATCTAGCTCGGGATTATGCTGCATTTAATGTTTGGTGTAGCTGAAAGGGTCAGAGGTTTCAATATTTTCTATGCCGTTATTTTTGTTTCCACTGTTGTCTTTTGATTTTCCTAGAAACTCCTTCTTAAATAGAGTCTGTCTTTGAGCTCTCTCAGTTATAAATCACTGTTACAATACGGGAGACCTGTTGTGGTTGTAACATATTGTTGTATATGGTAGTTGTATATGGTCCTATGTGGTTGTAACATAGGAGAGGATGCATTCTATAATTGTATGATTAAGTTGTTCATTTTGGGGTTTGCCAATGTCCCTGGATTGTAAATTTTAGGAGCATTTCTTAGCCTTTTTAATTTTTCCCTCCATTTTCCCTGTGGGAGATCTGAAGGAAACTGGTTGCTGAAATTGTCTAATTCATTGTGGGGACAAAGCTAGGAGTGCAGTTTCCAGGCTCTCGGCCTCATGTGGAAAGGTGCTGGCGCAGGTAGTAAATGGCCATCAACTGTGATCCAATGGCCATCAGCTCTGCCTAGTTGACTGTCAGCTGTAACCAGTGAGCCATTGGCCACTAACATAACTGCCGTGGCTATGCTAGCAGCAAATGAGGGCTACCAAGAAGATGGTGGCTGAGCTAGCAAGAGTAGATTATAGTGAGCATGGTGGATTGCAGCTAGCAAGTGGGGTTGGTTGGCAGAGAGAAGTGGATGACAGTTTGCGGATAGTGTGGCTCCTGCTTCCTGTGTCTCCAACCCAGCTGCCACCGAGACTATAGTGGTATGACTCCCCTATCTATGGCTCCAGGGTGTTCCTTTTTGGCCTCACCATGTCCAGAGTTCTTATGTGGGGAGCGGGACCAGAGACCCCGCAGGCTGCCCCACGTGACATTCCTCCTTTTCCCCCAAGTTGGATAAGGCTCTTGTAAAACATTTTGCCTCAACAGCAATTTGCTTTAGAGAACATAACGGTGTGGACATATTTAAAAATTGTTCTTTTTCCCTCCCTTCCTCTACCATCAGAAGTAGGTGATTTTTCTCTGACCTTCATCAAAAGAACCTGATAGGGCTCCTACAAGTAAAATTCATGAAAGTACAGAGCCCTTTCTTAAGACTGGACACCTGGGAGTTTTTAACTCTCAAGCTAGCCCACATTCAGCTTACAGTCATTTGTCAATTGCTGGTAGGTATCCCCATCTGTTACTGCTCCAGTGACTTCTGTTCCCTGTACGATGTGATTTTCTGTATTTCCAGTTATCATGTGAGTGGTTTGCTAAGTGACCTCACTTCTCTAGTGGATCTAATAAGAGCTGTTGATTATTAATTTGTTTATTTATTTTGTGTGTGTGTGAGTGTGGGGACAGAGCCCCAGAAAGCAGTTTCCAGGCTCTCGGCCTCACACAGAAAGGTGCTGGCTCGGGTAGTAAATGGCCATCAACTGTGATCAAATGGCCATCAGCTGTGGCTAGTTGGCCGTCAGCTGTAACCCGTAAGCCATTGGCCACTAATATAACTGCTGTGGCTACAGTAGCAAAAAAAAAAAAAAAAAAAAAAAAAAATGGGGGCTAGCAAGAGCGGATTTCAGAGAGGCGGATGCCGCCGGCGAGAATATAGTGATATGACTCCCCTACTTATGGCTCTGTGGGTGTTCCTTTTTGGCCTCACCGTGTGCTGTGTTCTTATGTGGGGAGCGGGAGCTGACACCCCGCCTGATGACTCCCTGCAAGGCACATAGCGTAGCCGGCAGGGTACGGTGCCGGCCAAAGCTCTCCTAAGGGCGGTGGAGCAGTTTGTGCGTATGAACACTCAGTCTCAGGAAGACCAGGAGGAGCAGCTGCTGGAGAGCTCGATCCCCGTGGAGGGGTGGAAAGATGTGGACGGTTCCCCAACCAGCAGAGGCCGGAGAAAGTGAAGGTTGTTGCGGCCTTGTGGGTTGGGAACTGCTTGCTGAGGCAGCCTGGATGAGGGACTTGTCCCAGGAAGAAACGCTTGCTGAGTCCTCCTTGGGAGATGAGGGTGAGGTCAAGGTCATCCCTCACCCCCAGGACAGCCCTGGCGAATGACTATGGACTATGGGGAATTGCCTGCCATCCCTAATTTAATGGACTACTTGACTGGGAACATACCACCATGTAGTGGAACTGGCGGATGTTTCCTTTTGTGTCTTGACCGGCCGCCATCGAGAATACCTAAGCACCTTGACTGTGAGCCACTGTTCCAGCATGGTACCCTGAGAGGCCCAGAGAGAGTGGCAGTGCCCTGAGAAGCCCTGGCTCAGGCCAAGAAGTCTGGCTGTGCCCGGAGAGAGTGGCAGTGCCCTGAGAGGCCCTGGCTGTGCCCGGGGAGACAGGTTGTACCCTAAGAAGCCCAGGAAGTCTGGCTGTGCCCAGAAGTACTGGTGGTGCCCTGTGAAACCCTGGCTGTGCCCAGGTAGACAGGTGGTACCCTAAGAAGCCCAGGCAGTCTGGCTGTGCCCAGAAGTACTGGTGGTGCCCTGAGAAACCCTGGCTGTGCTCAGATAGCCTGGCTGTGTCCAGGATATTGCATTCACCTCCAGGCTCCTCAGACAGAGCCCCTCGCAGAAGACGCTTGTCGCGTAGATTGTGAGGCGAGACCCTGTAGGGGTGGAGTGTGGGGACAGAGCCCCAGAAAGCTGTTTCCAGGCTCTCGGCCTCATGTAGAGAGGTGCTGGCTCGGGTAGTAGATGACCGTCAGCTGTGGCTAGTTGGCCATCAGCTATAACCAGTGAGCCATTGGACACTAATATAACTGCTGTGGCTACAGTAGCAAAGAAAAAAAAAGGGGGCTAGCAAGAGCGGATTGCAGAGAGGCGGATGCCGCCGGCGAGAATATAGTGATATGACTCCCCTACTTATGGCTCCGTGGGTGTTCCTTTTTGGCCTCACCATGTCCTGCGATCTTATGTGGAGAGCTAAGACCCCGCCTGACACCCCGCACCACAAATGATGCAGCGAGCAGGGTCCCCCGCATGACAGTGAGTATGGGTGTGATGGCTTCCAATATCTTTACATATCAGAGCAGAAACTGAAATTGTCTCTTCGAGTTTTAAAACTTATGTTTTATAGTAGTCTTGAAATGTTTGTCATATATTGCAGAGTATAATATATTTTTGAATACCTCTTATTTTGTGACACTTGCCACATATCTCAATTAATTACAATAAATATGGAGAGGAATATCATTTCCATCCCATTACTCCTTAACATACTGTGTTTCCCTGAAAATAAGACTGGGTCTTATATTAATTTTTGCTCCAAAATATGCATTAGGGCTTATGTTCAGGGGATGTCATCCTGAAAATCACACTAGGGCTTATTCTCGGGTTAGATCTTATTTTCAGGGAAACACAGCATGTAAATCCTAGTGGTGAGACCATGTCTTATTCACATAAACATTTCAATCTGTGTAGTTTTTGCAGCAGATATTTGTAGGAGGCATGCTGCAGTCATGCATGAATGTAAATGTTTAATGAAGCACCAACTCTCTAATTTTGATAGTTAATTTTTTTTTGTTTATACATAATTTCAGATATATAACTTCTTAAATTAAAAAAAAGTGATTCAAGCTTTTAGTACTAAATAGATTCTTATTGACATATAATGTGTATTGTGTAAAATGTTCTTTAGCTTCTTAACTTTAATGTTTAAGGTCAGCAATGTTTAATAACTATGCTATTTTTCTTTACTTGATCTTTGCCTCTCCTTGAACCAAATCTACCTTAACAGATAGGATTTGAGAAGATTTCCCCTAGAGAATTACTTGAAGCTATTTAAGCTGCCATCAGCTCCTGATTTAGCATTTTTAATAAACTTCCTAGGGCAAAGGATTAATTTCCCTGGACCCTCTTTATCTTTGATGTAAAAGTATAATGTCTAATCAAGGATGGATCATTGTCCGCCTGCTGTCTTCCCTGTGTGAATAAGTAGATACAAGTTCAGGGAATGGAGAAAAGCCAGGGCAAAATAAAAGTATTCCCTAGCCTTAAAATTTGTTGCTAAATAAAAACAGCAACTAATACATATGAATGCAAATAGAATTACTTTTACCACATTAAAATGAGCACATTAAAGCAACATATGTCTACCGAGGCGTTTTATAGCCAAATAGTTATGTTAAATTGCCTAGAAGCTTATTGATCCTTATCTAAAAATCACCTAAAAACAGAAGTTCTACTGTCTTAGCAAAATGGTGGTTCACACGGTGATGCAGAAATTTAGGGCTATGGCATTATTAGGGACACTTGAATCAGTAAGTCAACTCTCAACAGTTCATAATCATTACACTGGGAAAAAAGTCTAAGAAAACAAGCATATTTATTCTCACTTTGACTTTATATATGCATGTTAATATTCAGAACACAATGATTTCACCTCATACCAAGTTATTATTTATGAAATTCCCTAGTCACAAGTTTGGACCTACATAAAACCCTTTTTTAGAGAATGAGAAATGAGATGAGATGCTATGTATTAGCTGGGAAGATGTGTAAGGAATGTTGGCAAACTACATACTAATAAAAGAGACTCTTTGTTAAAATCACACTTCCTCTCAAGGTTTCTAATAAGATCTGATATAACTTATTTATGACAAAAACATATGTATTCTGTGTTAGGCACAGAATATTCTGGCATAGTGCTGTTAGTCAAACACAAGCCAGATACATCAAAAGCCTTTTTTTAATGGTAGTTGATAATGATGTTATCTTATGTGTGTCACTCCGTTAGTCCTTCTTAGGGAGGGTGACCATATAGTTTATTGTTCAAATGCAAAGAAAGCACTTACTGGACACGATGTTGAGACAACAGGCTTAAATTGAGACAATTTCAAGAAGAAAAAAAAAAAACAGAGATAAAGGACGTATTTGGCAAAGTATTTAACAAATTTCAGACTTTATTTTCCTTCAACAAAAAAGAAAAGTGTTCTAAAGTTATCAGTGTTTTTTATGATAGAATGTGTATGCTGGTAAAATGATAGCTATGAAACATTTTTAAAATAAACTTGAAATCCATCTTTTTAAGGTCAATTTTAAAAATAATAAGAAAATGGTAATTTTCAAAAGAAACTGGCACTGAAGCAAAGGCCTTTTAAAATATGTTTGGAAATATATCTCACATTAAGGTTTTTTGTTGTTTTTGTTGCTGAAATTAATGTATTTCACACCAAAAAAAAATCCATTTTCTGCAGACTTCTACAAATTGGAAGTTCATATTCAGACTTTTCAACAATTTCAAAAGGAAGGTATTTAATGGGATGTGAATCCATATAATTATATATAATCCATATAATTTTACATATACATGTAATTTTAAATTATTTTTTTAGTTAATGGAAGTTTTTGTGCAGTTATAGGGTTACAAAATATTCCGCACAAAGTACAGAGAGCTTCCATATACATCCTCACACCAATCTTTTTTTCCCTTTTAATATCTTTCACGATTGTGGTACACTTGTTACATTTGATGAGCAAGGATTGATACATTATTAAAGTCCCTAATCAGATTAGGGTTCACGCTTAGTGTTGTACAGTCTATGGGTTTTGATAAATGTATGACATGTATTCATCACTACCGTATCATACCAAATAGTTTGACTGCCCTAAAGAAATCCTGTGGAAAATCAGTAAGGACATAGCTGAACTCATCACCATCAATCAACTAAATATAATTGGCATCTATATTCTATTTCATCGAACAACAACAGAATTCATATTTTTACAAAATCACATGGAACATTCAGTAAGAGAAACCACATTCTGAGATATAAAATATACCTTAACATATTTAAAAATAGAAATTATGTAATGTCTATTCTCAGACCACAATGGAATTAAACTAGAAATTGATAACAGAAAAGGGTAAAGGGGTCTAATATATGGTGATGGAAGGAAACTAGACTTTGGGTGGTGAGCACACAATGTAGTATACAGATAATAGAGAATTGTACACCTGAAATTTATATAATATTATTAACCAATGCTAGCCTAATAAATTTAATATAAAAAATTTTAGTAACTGGAAACTTCCAAAATACATGGTGATTATATAGCACACTTCTAAATAATGCCTAGGTTAAAGAAGACATTTCAAGTAAAATTTAACTATTTTGAACTAAGTATAAATGAAAACACAACTTATCAAAATTTTGGAAATGAAGTTATAACAATACATAGAGGGACATTTATGTTATTGCATGCATTTATTAGAAAAGAAGAAACATCCAAAAATCAGCCATTTAAATTTATACCTTACCAATCTTGAAAAAGAAGAGCAAATTAAATCTAAAGTAAACAGAATAAAAGAAATAATAAAAATTAGATAAAAAATTGATCTAATAAAATTGAACAGGAATTTAATAGAGAAAATCAATAAAACCAAAAGCTGGTTCTTTGAAAACATCAACAAAATTTATTATCATCTAGCCAGTATAAGTAAGAAAAAGGAGGACACAATTACTAATATCACAAATGAGAGGGGGCATCACTACAAACCCCAAGATAATTAAAAAGAATAAAAAAATACTATGAACATCTTTATGCCCATAAATTTGATAGCCTAAGTGAAATTGACAAAGACACAATCTTTGAACGACACAATCTGTCAAAGATCACATAAAAAGAAATAAAAGATCTGAATAGACCTATATCTATTAAATAAATTGAATTAATAATTAATAACCTTCCAAAACAGAGAGCACCAGGCCCAGACAGAGCACAGATAATTTTTAGGGCAATGGAAATACTAGGTATTACAATGATGGATATATATCATTATACACTTTTCCAAACACATATAATGTACACCTCAAATCATGAATGCTAAGGAAATCTATGAATTTGGGGTAATTATGATTTGTCAGTAAGTTCTTCATTGGTGAAAAAATAAAAGTACCATTCTGGTAAGTGCTATTGATAACGGAGGAGGCTATGCATGTGTACAGGCAGATGCCATATGAAATCTCCATACCTACTTCTCAATTGTGTTGTAAACCTAAAACTGCTCTTAAAAAAAAAAAAAAAATCCCTTGCGCTCCACTTACTCATCTCTTACTACCTTTTGCCAGAACTCTGGCAACTACTTATCTTTTTACCATCTCCATAGTTTTGTCTTTTCCAGAATGTCTTATAGATGAAATTATATAGTTTTCTTTCATTGGCATGCATTTAAAGTCCCTCCATATCTTTTCATTGTTTGATAACTCATTTATTGTCATCACTAAATAGCAATCCTTTGTTGGAATGCACCACAATATTTTTTTTTTATCCATTTACCTATTGGTGTACATCTTGGTTGTGTGAAAGTTTTAGCAGTTATGAAAACATTGCTACAAGTATTTGTGTACAAGTTTTGTGTGGACATACATTTTCAACTCTTTGGAGTAAATATCAAACATTGCCATTGGTAGATCATATGGTTAAGAGTAGTTTACTTCTGTAAGAAACTGCCAAACTGTCCTCCTAAGTGGCTGTACCATTTTTGCAGTTCTACCAATATGAATGAGACTTTCTGCTGGTCCACAACCTTATAAATGTATTCCATATATAAAAATTACATTATCTGCACTTTCAAAAATTGGAAAGTCGTATCTATATTCTTTATTTTTTTATTTTCTTTAAATAACATTTCAAAGTAAGAGTTTAAACACTTGCAAATATGTATAATTAGTGTTTTTTGAAACATAAATTTCAAGTTTCTAAGAACAATTTAATATTTTCAAGAAAGTTAGAAATTTAAAGATAAAATCACACAGCCAAAAAAATACTATGCCTTTTTAGTGGCTAGATATTACAAATATCTATAATATTTTAATAACAAAGCCCATGATTAACTTGCTGAATTTTTATCTACATATCTTTGTTAATTACATTTTAAAGTTATGAGCATTATTATAGTTAAGATGTAAAACTAAGTCCTAATTAGAGACACAATATAGTCTATAAAATATATAAAAACTGGATGTTTCAGATAATGAGACATTTATTCCAATATTGTCACTTAAAATCTAATATTCTAAAAATTGCTAATATTCTGAGTGAGAATCGATATTTTTACTAATAGATAAAATAATTTAGAATACCCTTTTATTCCACCTTTGCATCATTCTTTAAAAATTTTATTGTGTTTTATTTTATTTTATAAAACATTTGAGGAGACCAAGTTAAAAATGGTTTTATTTTGTTCTTTCCTTATGAAGTAAATTTTTAATGATGTTAATGATTTAGAAAACTATATTTGATACTTTTTAGGCTTATGTTATGATGTAGTATTTTGTTTACCTCTCTGCAATTGAAATGTGATATAGATACCTTGAAGGAGAGCCAAAGAAAAATGACATGGTAGATGATCAAAAGTCTGAAAAATAAGCCTTATTGGGAAAGAGTAAGCACTGGGAGAAAAGAGAAGCAATGACTTAATTGTTGTTTCCAAAGTTCACAAGAGATATTGAATGAAACTAGCTGGGCTTCTGCCATTTCCTTCTGAAGATCACAGTGCATAAGGTTTAAATTGGACATATTTGGTGTTAAGAATCATGTTGTCAGTATAGACTCTGGGTCACTATCAATAAAGATTTTTTTTTTATAAAAACTGAATTTTTGTATAAACTGGCAATCAATTCTGACTACAAATCTAAAACTAAACAGGTGCTCTTGACACTTTTAGGACTGATGCTGCCAAGGGGAAACATCTCCTCCCCCGATGACCATCCCCTTGATCACCACTACCTCTCCCACCCCACTCCTATCTACAATCACCTGAGTAAGAGTCTCAAAACGTTCTTTCAACTTTCATGACAATTCTTTCAACTTTCATTCCAGATTGGAATGTCAATATCCCAGCAGAACACCAAACTTTCCAACAGTATACAAGTTAAACTAGTATAATTCATGCTATAATTTATGTGTTGTTCTCATTCATCCAAACAATGGGATTTCAGCAATAATTATTTTTCTTTCAAAAATATTTTCTAAAATTGTAGATACAATTTAAAAAGAATGCTGGTGGGAGAATTAAAACATTGCTATTTTCTTCTAATATTAAGCTTATTATTATACCAGGGGAAAAAAGCATTGGCAAAAAAATAAAATTACCTTTTGTACTACTTTCTTAAAATTGCCCTCCCAATGTGAACCAACTTTCTGCAGTAATATTTTTAAAGTGTTCTGGTACTGTGAAGAATATTTAATTATGTGATTATCCTTCATGATGTGTGTAGTTAATTGCCCTTACGTCAAATGTAAATGATTTTGAACAATAAAAGTGAATGAGTAATGTTCTGGCTGTGAGCAACAGATGTCATGTGGATTTAGATTTCTTAGTCATTTATAAATATTTCTTTTCAAGTCTAGAAAAGCAATTAGCTAAGATTGTAGACTAATAGCTGCTGAAATCTGGATTTAAGAATGAAAAGCAATATGAATCAAGGAACTGCAGAACTGAGAAAAATTACATTATATTCATGTTTTTTAAACATATTAAAACATGATTTTTACTTCATATATGAAGCTGTGTCTTTCTCTGCCTCTGACTAGAGCCTCATATGGTCTTGCACACAGTAGACATCTTTCGTTTATTGAATGGTAAGAGAAAAATAACAAGGTGTAAGTTTAGTGGGCATTTTCTGTTAGCTGGCAGACATTCATTCCCTCTTTTATTTGAAGCTAGAACATATTTTTTTGGTAATCAACTACTCACCTCTTCTCCACACACATAATTAAGGAAGGGTTATTGCAATTCTGGATCCAGGGATAGACACGTGATACAAATCCAGCCAACTAGAACATCACATCTCCCACTCAGAGTATTTGAGAGATAGGAACATGGTTCAGGCAATATCAAACTCTTGGAACTTTTGCTTCAAGTATTAGGAGAGAGGCAGACAAGACACTCTTTTGCATTGAAATTACTGAAGTGACTAGAAAAGCTTGGAGCTCAGGGAATCACCAGAAGGAGACATTTTGTTTAAGAGAGAAGCCAAAAGAGAAGGAAACAGAGCTGTGAGGCATAGAAAGATAAATATTGATGAAGTCTTTCGAGCTGCTGGATCCTGCCTGGGCAATAGTTCTTTCCCTAATTGTGTTAAAGATTATGTTAACCAAACTCTAACCAGATTCCCCTGATCCCTTTCTTGACGAGGCCTCAACTTTTGCCTATAAAGACTTGAACAAACTTGAACAGTTTTTAACAGCTCAAGGTCTACATCCCTGGGATGACCCTGGATCCCCTTAAAGTATCTACTGAGGAAACACAAGACTGTAGAAAGAATTTACTATTTGTTCCAGCCAATACATGAAGATAGGATCCCTGTCACCCAGTCTCTGTGGGAGGGTAGGAGCCTAGCTTTAATAAACACCAGTTAGCAAACCCAGATGGGTTTGACATGGGTCAACCTCAACATCCTCACCCTCTGCCTTCTTTCTTTTTGTAATTTTTCACTTCCCCGACTCCAGTTAGCCCTGTTCATCCTCTTCCCTGTGCCCTTATTCTCCCTTGAAAAACCCCAGTCTCCTTTGTACAGGTAAAAGTAAAGTTCAGTTTACACTAGATTCTTCCCTGTTGCAATATTATATAACTTTGAAATATTTTCTTAAAATGTCTATAATCAAAAAAAAAAAAAAGTGGGGTGATGGGGAGGAGGGTTTGTTAAACAAAATTAAATAGATTAATTACGTTACTACATGACCTGTCATAGTTTTAAAGTGTTGTGACTCTCAAGATATGGGCAGGAATCACACAATTTCCCAAATTACTTTGATCATGAAAATCTTATTTGGAGTACCTCTCAATGCTTGAGGTGAATAAAAGTGAGAGGTACTGGAAAAAAAAAAATCTGTTCTTACTGCTTTAACTAGTGTTCAGCTTTGTTTTTCTTTGACACATTGTTTATGAGACCCAAAAAAACCTGACTTATATAGCAAATTGTCTTTAGTTTCTCTAGCATTTGCAATCACAAAGAATCATTTTTATTTTATTTTTTTGACTCTGTTATTATATTATCTAGAGTTTGATTTCCCCTCTCCATGTGCCTACACTCATATTATGTAAAGATGATCACAATGGTACGATCGTGTGGCAGCTGTTTCACAAAGATCCCTCCTTATCTCTAGGAAGAAAAAAACATGAAGCTTGTTTGATAGTTACTTTGAGATTGGCTAGATTGGAGGGAAACTAAATGGTGAAAAAGAGCTTACAGATAAAATATTTTCTAGGATGTTTACTAACTATTGACAGCTAGGACTTGTCTTTCCACAATCACAATTTCTTAATGACATTTTCCTTTTATTGTTAGATGTTTCCTATTCAATAAAACCTTAAGATCTTCCTACATCTCTCTCTCTCTCTCTCTCTCTCTCTCTCTCTCTCTCTCTCTCTCTCTCTCTCTCTCTCTCTCTGTGTCTCTCTCTCTCTTTCTTCCATTTTATATACATAGACTTCCTCTAAAAGCTTTATGTCTATCTAAGCACATGTATAAAAAGAAAAGCCTCGTGCTTCAGATTAATGTAAACTAAATGAATTAATACTAACTCATTTACACTCCAAATTATGGTTTGAAAAAGCAAATAAGGACTCTTTCTTTTCTTGCAGTACTTCTATTTGATCCTTACCAAATATTATATTTAGTGTGGCTTTAGCTATGCAGAAAAGAATCAGAGATGAGCAAGAGAGAGAAGTAGAAGAATGATTTATAAGCTAGAAAGTATGAACTTAAGATATTTTATGGAGACAAAAGAAGTTTGAAACATGATAGGAGGGTATCAAGGAAGATGAATCGCATTTTTTATATCAGTGGAGAAGTAGAAGTATATAATTAATTTTAAATTGAAGGAAAAGTGAGAAGGAAGGACTTATTGAGTGTGAAAGAGTAGGAGCACACAAACTGAGTGGATAAGAGAGGTGTAAATTTCATTTTCTCCTAGATGTCATTAGAAGAGGAAGATTTATTGAAAGTTGGAACCATTTTATTCAGTAGCTATTCTGGAGCATGAAAAATACAAGATAAAACAGAAGTTCTTTCTCAACTCTGACCATATTTTTAATATTTTCATTTAGTAATTTTCATTTTGGAGTGAAAGGCAACTTAGTCTTAACTATCACCCATACTGAGACAACTGTTGCAATCAATTCTGTTCCTTTAATTGAACAGTACTTTAATTAAAGTACTATAGTATAAATGTAGCTATTGACCTACAGGTGCAGTTGACTTTAAAAAATACTCAAATGATCAATGAACTGTACCTACAAACATATACTTTATCATCATACCAGGAGTCTCTATTTCTATAAAAATTATATGTTGAAAAAATAATACTAATCTTCAGAAGATAGGTGGTTTCTGAAAGCACAGAGGGGTTTGTGTAATACAGGAATACCTGTGTAATTCTCTCAAACGTGATTGCACGTTGGAACCAACAAGCACATTTAAAAAATAATACTGTTGCTTGGCTCTTTCCCCAGAGATTCTGATTTAATTGGTCAGGAGTTAAGGTTGACTATTAAATTTTAAAAGACAATGTCTCCTTGGGTGGGTCTAATTTGCATCCAAGTTGAAAATGTCTCATTGGAGAACCCAGGCCAGGGTCAGGCTTTACAGTGACTCCGAATATACCTGCTTGACACTTGGGAATTAGAGATTGAATGGTGGTAACATACACATTCTATTAAAGTCAATAGCTCTCTGATGAGCTATTGTATTGGAACTTGAGCAATATTTATTATATAATATTTAGATACCAAAAATGTGAACAACTTTTCAATGAACTGTGGAAGAAAATATATATGCAACAATTGTGAGTTATGGGACTTCTTGTATATAATTAATGTAATAGAATGGAAACATCCCCTTAATGGAAACTATTTTAAATTCGTTTTACAGCTTAAGGTGTGCCTCAAATTTTCAGGTAAATTTCTGGAATTGGACAACTTATATGTTAAAATTAATCCATTTGTGAAGTTTTAGAAAGTTACTTGAGAGTAATTTTTTGGTGTGTGTAGCAGTGATATGAGCTGGTTTTCAGATTTGTCTATGATTCTGGTAATTGTGGCAAAGTATGTTTTCATTATGTAGCTTGTAAGATTTTATTTCATTTGTGCTTGTAGAAAATTCAAATTACCTGTAAGATATATTTAACTGTTACAGATTATTCTCATTTAGGTATATCGTATTATTCATGAGAAAAATTTATTGTCAAACACTTTGTAATTTTGTAGAGCCTTTGAGGAAATATGCCCTAAAATCATCACCTTATTAAATAAGGCATTAAATATTTTAATAAGTATGTATTATTTATTAGCAAGTGCTAAGGAATAGTTATTACTATAAAATGAACTTAGTATCTGGGGCCTTCATTTGGGTATTTAAATTTTATCATTAAAATGTATATATAATTATTTTTAAAATGTTGTATTCACACACAAAAAATTGAGAAGGTAGTAAAGAATATTGTTTAGTACAGAGCCCTTGCTTATGTATAAAGACTAGATACATAGAAGTGGAATAGTTGATGCAAATAATATGTGCTATTTTAATTTTGAAGGACATTACCAAGTTATCCTGCATAAAGTTTAAACTAACCTTCCAACCCAGAATATATAAGAATAACACCCCCACCAATTAGCATAGACATTAATCTGGTAGTTATAAAGGATATTTTACTATACCTTTGATAGTTTTATCACACTGATTTATATGAAGGCTTTGCACTTTTTAAAAAAGTGTTTGTAGTTGTCTGTGTGTGTGTGCATGTGTGTACACATACGTATGTTGCAATTTTTTTTGTAATTCATTGTTTGACTGTAGATTCAATATTTTGAGAAACAGAAACTTTTAAATATTGTATAATCAAAGTTATCAATCATTTATATTTTATTTCTTTATTTTTATTTTTTGCTTAGAAAAGCCTTCCCTATTCTGAGATCATGATCATAGTAATCTTTCATGTTTTCACTTGTTATTTTTGTGGTGTAAATTTTTAATATTTCCCTGTTTTTCATTGAAATATGAGGTTGGACAATTAAGTTTGTGAACTTGTTGCAATGATGTTGCTAATCTTTTATGATATAAGAGGGGATTATTCATTATCAATTTGTACCAACTAGACAAACAGTTAACCAAGTTTACTATTTGGAAGTGCCGAAAAGTCTGCATGAAACAGACAACCTGAATTTTTCGCCAACAATTCATGGCCTTGCGTCACAAAAATGCACCAGCTCACAGAGCACTGTCTGTGAGGGAGTTTCTAGGCAGTAAACAAACAACTGTATTGGAAGACCCTCCTTACTCACCTGATCTGGCCCCCAGTGACTTCTTTCTTTATTCAAAGATAGAGAATATATTGAAAGAAAGAAGTTTTGATGATACTCAGAACATGAAGGTTAATACAACAACAGCTCTGATGGCCAATCCTGAAAAAGAGTTCCAAAATTGCTTTAAGGTGTGGACTAAGTGCCAGAATACATGTGTGGCTTCCCAAAAGGAGTACTTTGAAGGGAACCATAGTGATATTCAACAATACGGTATTAGCACTTTTTCTAGAATGAGTTCATGAACATAATTGTCAGACCTCATGTATAGCACTTAGCAAAAGAGATAGAGATAGAAATACAGATAGATAGATAGATAGATAGATAGATAGATAGATAGATAGATAGATAAAACAAAGTAAATATTTATGCAACTGCAACCTAAATAAATACAAAGAATGTTACCAGAATCTCAGGAGTTTAATATTTGCACTCGAGGGCTGGGGTAAAAAATTACGAAAAATTGGGTGGCTTTATACAAGATGGGTCTAACCTCTCACATTTCAAAGGGCCAGGAATACGTAATCAAACTGTCAAATAGGTTGATTTCTTCTTTTTGGGACATTCATGGTGAAGCTCTCTCAGTTTTCATCTTTTTTTGGAAAGTACTAAATCAGTTGTATTCAACAGATATAAAATTAATCAAAATTTCTGTTCTTTTTAAAAAAAATGGTAAAGTGTGTATTTAGGAATTTGTCCATTTAAAGTAAATATACAAATGCATAATCATAGATTTCATCATAACATCTTATTACCTCATTTTAATGTATGTCGGATCCAAAGCTGTGTCCCATTTTTCTTCAATGTACCAAATGTGGACTTTGTAGATGCTCTTTGTTGTATTTTATTTCATTACTTTCTCCTATATTCTTTACACTTCTCTTCAAGTTTCTCTAGATTTAATTTGCTGTGCTTGTTCTAATTTATAAATCATAAAATATACTAAAATAAATTTCCTCACAAACATGGTTTTAGTTTTTTTGCATGTTTTTTATGTGTAATCTTATCATTATTTTTCAGTCAAAATAATTTTTTTTAGTTTTCATTCTACTTTTTAATTTGGCCATGGGTTTTAGTGTATGACTTCTTAATCCCCCAATAGTCAACTTTTTAATTTTGTTGTTTTTAATTAATTTTTATTAGCTAAATTCCATATCTTACATTAGGGTTCAATTTTTGTGTTGCACAGTTCTAAGTGTTTTACAAATGTATAATATCATGCATCCACTATGATGGTATCATGCAGAACTGGTCACCATTTTAAAAATCCCCTGTACTTGCTCAATTTATTCTTCCTCCCCTCCCCCAGCTGCTTGCATCCACTGATCTTTTTACTATCTCAAAAGTTTTGCTTTTTGAGAATATCAAATAAATGATATCTTACAGGATGTAGCCTTGTCAGAATGGGTAAGTTTTCTCTTATGTTATCTTCTAGGAGTTTTATATTTAGGACTATGATCCATTTTGAATTAATTTTTGTGAAAAGTATACGGTCTATGTGTAGAATCTTTTATTTATTTATTTATTTATTTTGGCATACAGTTGCCCATTTTTTTTTCTAGCACCATTTGTTGAAGGCTATCCTTTTTCCATTGAATTCTCTGTGCTCCTTTGTCAAAGATCAGCTGTCCATATTTGTGTGTATTCATCTATTTCTTCTCACAGTTCTATCAGTTTTGTCTCTAATATTTGACACTTTATTGTTAGGCATGTACACATTAAGGATTGTTCTGTCTTCTTGGAGAATTGATTTTTTTTATCCTTATTTCTCTTCTTCATCCCTGAATATTTTTCTTGCTCTGAAGTCCTTTTGGTCTAAAAATTAATATAACTATTCCACCTTTCCTTGGATTAGTGTTGGCATGGTATGTAATTCTCCTTTCCTTTAACTGTAATCTGTGTCTTCATATGTAAAGCAGATTTCATATAGACAACATAAAGAGTTATCTACTAATCCAGTCAAGATTAAGAAAAATAATTGTATTATTCTTTGGTATTTCTTCTCTAATACTCTTCTTTATGTTATGCAAATCTGAGTTTCTGCCCTATTATCAATGTCACTTGTTCTGAAGAACTTTAACATTCCCTAAAAGGCAGGTTTATTGGCAATGACTTCACTCAGATTTTGTTTTTCTGGGAAATTATTTCTCGTTCACTTTTGAAGAATAATTTCAATGGATACAGAACTCTGGTTTGGTGTTTTGTTTTATTTCAACATTCTAATTTTTTGTTTTGTTTTTTTCACTCCAGTTTCTTTTAACTTGTGTGGTTTCTGAGAAGTGTGATGCCATTTGATCTTTGTTTCTCTGTAGGCAAGGTTCTTTTGCCTTTGGCTTTTTCAAAATTTCCCTTTTTTCTTTTATTTTCTGAAGTTTGAATATGATATACCTTGGTGTAAATTTGAAGAAAAAATATATCTCCTGCTTGGTGTTCTTTGTGCTTCTTCGATCTATGGTTTAGTGTTTGTCTTTAGAAGAATCAATGCCCTGCTCTTTTACTATTTGTGAAATTTTACACATTATTGTACATATGTTGTTAAAAAATACACCAAAAGAAAGGTCCCTCAAAGGACTAGAAAAGAAAAATTGAAAGCTTTAAAGCATCTGAGTAAAATGCATATTTCATGTCATGGTAGTAAGTGCTGCATTGTATTAGCAATTTAGCTATAGGATCAGTGACTTTTCTGTCCTTTATTGAATTTCTAATATCCTAAGAAAGTCACTAATGTGATAAAAGTCTTAAAGTATTACTGACTTTCTATCATGCTCTTGAAGTGAATTTTTATAGTATTAGTAAAAACAGAGTTTCAGAATACCATATAAACTGACCAAAATGGTAATAAAAAATCAATAATACAGTTTGTTCAGCTGATCTAGTTGAAGCTTCTCATATTTCACTTTCAGATCTTTCCTTTCAGTGGGTCCTGCCCATTGATAAGAGTACAAGTTACAAAATCTCAACTTCCTCTGAAATAACGTCTACTTTTCAGTAGATTTTTATACTAAGAACAGACTCTGAAAATTGCTGCTAGTATTATTTACACAAAAGAATGATAACAAAGTATTTGCAACACAATAAATGTTACTACCAGATTTACTAAACCTCCAGCAAAAATAAAGTCCAGTGAGTGAATCACCCTCTAAAGTTATTAAATTTGTTTTAGGTCTTGTGCATATGGAATGTTTCAGTGTGATAGATAGAATGTCATGTCTCACGGGAGTTGCTTTTATTTTCTGTAAACACTGAATATAAAAACTAAAAAAAAAAAAAAAAAAAACGAAAATATTTTTCTTTAGTTCTAGAGAGACAAAATAATTTTTAATTACTTTTTTCAGTTCCAGTTGATATTTAATATTATTTTATATTAGTTTCAGGTGCACAGCCTAGTGGTTAGACATTTATATAATTTATGCAGTGAGCCCCCTGATTAGTCTAGTACCCACATGACACTAGGTATAGTTGTCACA
This sequence comes from Rhinolophus hipposideros, assembly GCF_964194185.1. Classification (NCBI taxonomy): domain Eukaryota; kingdom Metazoa; phylum Chordata; class Mammalia; order Chiroptera; family Rhinolophidae; genus Rhinolophus; species Rhinolophus hipposideros. The sequence continues at coordinate 29,341,485 of NC_138053.1, forward strand.
ACATTACTGGGGAGCTGGGTGCAAAAGGTGAAGGGATTAAGTACACATTGGTATTACAAAGTAGTCACAGCTATGTAAAGTACAGCATAGAGAATATAGTCAAAGTATTTTTTTTTCGTTTTAATTTTTTTTTAATTTATTGGGGTGACAATTGTTAGTAAAATTACATAGATTTCAGATGTACAATTCTGTGTTACATCACCTATAAATCCCATTGTGTGTTCACCACCCAGAGTCAGTTCTCCTTCCATCACCATATATTTGATACCCCTTACCCTCATCTCCCTCCCCCTTTACCCTCTGGTAACCACTAAACTATTGTCTGGGTCTATGAGTTATTGTTTCTCATTTGTTTGTCTTATTCTTTTGTTATTTTTGGTTTATATACCGCATATCAGTGAAATCATAGGATTCTCTGCTGTCTCTGTCTGATTTATTTCTCTTAGCATTATACTCTCAAGATCCATTCATGTTGTCACAAATGTTCCTATATCATCTTTTCTTACTGCCGAATAGTATTCCATTGTGTATATATACCACAACTTCTTTATCTATTTGTCTATCGGAGGACATTTTGGTAGTTTCCATGTCTTGGCCACCGTAAACAAAGCTGCAATGAACATTGGAGCACACATGGCTTTATGGATAAATGTTTTCAGATTTTTGGGGTAGATACTCAGGAGAGGGATTGGCGGGTCATATGGTAATTCTATTCGTAATTTTTTGAGGAACCTCCACACTGCCTTCCATAACGGCTGCACCAGTCTGCATTCCCACCAACAGTGTATGAGGTGGGAATACACTATAGTCAAAATATTGTTATTCTTTGCCACCTACTCAATTTTACTAATGTTAATTCATTGTAGTAGTTTGTAATTGATATGCAACATAAACTGACCACAGAAACACGTTTTAAAAATACTCATATGTTCAAACTAATTTCATAAGTGGACTTTTTCTTAGCAGCAATTTTGTACTATTTGAAGAAAATGAAATTCTTAAAATTTGATTGATTATGGAGGATTAATGTACTGTCTTGTAAAACAGCTACTTTGGGTTACTTAGTGATTAGTGCTCCTTGACCAAATATCTTTCTCATATACTCCATGCATACTTAAATGTCAAAATGTAGTTTGGAAGATAAAATTTAAGAAGTGATAAGCATTAAAACATTTAGTACCATAAATTTTGGGAAAACATCACAAAAATTATTCATTTTTCCACATTTTTTTTGTCTATTAGACCACAAAATTGAAATTGGTGATATTAATAAAATAACTACTGTATTTCCCAAAAAATAAGACCAGGTCTTATATTAATTTCTGCTCCAAAGGACACATTAGGTCTTATTTTATATTACGAGCATCCTGAGAAATCATGCTATGGCTTGTTTTCCCGTTAGGTCTTATTTTCAGGCAAACACAGTAATAACAGCTTTTTTTTTCATTTTTTTATTTGTTTCAGGTGCACAAGACAATGTAATAGACATTTATCACTTATATACCTCACACAGTGACAACCCCCTTCCCCCATCCACTACACCTCTGACATCGCACACAGTCATTACATTTCCACTGTCACTATTCCTAATGCTGTACTCCACTTCTTATATATATGTATACACACATTTTATATATATATATAGATACACATACACATATATATGTGTATACATATATATACGCATATATGTATATATAGAAACATATGCATATATATGCGTATATATATAAACATACACATATATATGCGTATATATAAATATATATATATAGTTGACATTCATTATTGTTCAACTTCAACTTTAGGTGTACAGTGCAGTGATCAGGCATCTACATCATCCCTGAGATGGTCTCCCTAATGAGACAACATCGGACACCCTACAAAATCATTACAACATTATTGATTACATTCTAAAATTGACATCCATTTCCCCGTGGCAATCTTGTGGTTATCGACTGTGCTTTCTAATCCCCTCACCTTCCCCCTTATCCGCAACTCCCCTCCCATATAGTGACCCACAGTTTTTCCTCTATTTCCCTAAGACTTTTTTATTACTTCATTCATTTATTCTTTTTTTTAGATTCCACATATAAGTGAGATCATATGGTATTTGTATTTTCTGTCTGACTTATTTCACTTAACATAATGTTTTCTAGATCCATCCATATTGTTGCAAATGGTAATATTTCTTTCTTCTTTATGGCCTTGTAATACTCCATTGTATAAATGTACCACAATTTATTAATCCTGTCGTCTACCAATGGGCAATTCAGTTGTTTCCATGTCTTGGCTATTGTGTATAGTTCTGCAATAAACATAGGGGTGCATATCTTTTTTTGAATTAGAGTTTGGGATTTCTCCGGATAGATACCTAGGAGTAGAATTGCTGGGTCATAGGTAGTTCCATTTTCAAATTTTTGAGATACCTCCATACCGTTTTACATAGTGGCTGCACCAATCTGCAGTCCCACCAACAGTGCATAAGGATTCCCTTTTCTCCACATCCTCTCCAGCACTTGTTATTTGTTGATTTATTGATGATAGCCATTGTGACTGGGGTGAGGTGGCATCACATTGATTTTTATTTGCATTTTTTTAATGATTAGTGAGGTTGAGCATTTTTTCATATGTCTGTTTGCCATCTATATGTCCTTGATAGAAAAATGTCTCTTTATGTTCTCTGCCCATTTTTCAATTGGGTTGTTTGCTTTTTTGGAGTTGAGTTGAGTAAGTTTTTAATAAATTTGGGATATTAACCATTTATTGGATGGATATATTATTGGCAAATATCTTCTCCCATTCAGTAGGATAATTTTTGTTTTATTGATGGTTTCCTTTGTTGTGAAAAAAAGTTTTTAGTGAAAAAAAGTTTTTAGTTTGATGTTATCTCACATGTTTATTTTTTCTCTTACTTCCCTTGCCTGAGGGGATATATCAGTAAAAATCTTACTCCAGGTAATGTCTGTAAAATTTCTTCCTATATGTTCTTCTAGGAATTTTATGGTTTCAGATCTTACATTTAAGTCTTTAATTCATTTTGAATTTATTTTTGTATATGGTTTAAGGAGGTGATCCAGCTTCATTTTTTTTGCATGGGTCTGCCCAGGTTTCCCAGCACCATTTATTGAATAGACTGTCTTTACCCCACCGTAAATTCTTGCTTCCATTGTCATAGATTAAATGACCATATAGGCATGTATGTATTTCTGGGCTCCTTATTCTGTTCTACTGATCTATATGTCTGTTTTTATGCCAGTGCCATGCTGCTTTGATTACTGTAGCCCTGTAGTATAATTTGATGTCAGGTATCAGTATACCTCCCACTTTATTCTTATTTCTCTAGATTGCCGAGGCTACACAGGGTCTTTTTTGTTTCCATATAAATTTTAGGAGTGTATGTTCTATTTCTGTGAAAAATATCCTTGGTAGTTTAATAGGAATTGCTGTGATGAATCTGTGTATTGCCTTAGGTAGTATGGACATTTTAACGATATTAATTCTTCCTATCCATGAGCATGGTATGTATTTCCATCTATTTGTATCTTCTTTAATTTCTCTTTTCAGTGTCTTATAATTTTCTGAGTACAGAACTTTTATTTCTTTGGTTAAATTTATTCCCAGGTATTTTATAGTCGTTGAAGAAATTGTGCAATTGTTTTCTTAATTTCTCCCTGTGATATTTTATTATTGGTATATACAAATGCAACTGATTTCTGAATATTAATTTTGTATCCTGCTACTTTACTAAATTCATTTATCAGTTCTAATAGTTTTTTTGATGGATTCTTTAGGGTTCTCTCTATATAGTATCATGTCATCTGCATATAATGACAGTTTTACTTCCTCCTTGCCAATTTGGATGACTTTTATTTATTTCTCTTGTCTGAATGCTGTGGCTTGAACTTCCAGCACTATGTTGAAGAGAAATGGAGAAAGTGGGCAATCTTGCCTTGTTCCTGATCTTAAGGGGAATGGTTTTAGCTTTCCCCATTGAGTATGATGCTAGCTGTGGATTTATCATTTATTATGTTGAGATATGGTCTCTCTATTTCCACTTTCTTAAGAGTTTTTATCATAACAGCAACTAATTTTCCTTTAAGCCCTTGGTTATTTTATAGTGTTTCTTCCCCACTATCTATAAATCTTCAGGTTGATTTTTCGTTTTCTATTTGGTTAGTGTAAAAGTAATTGTGGTTATTGCATTTATTTTTAACTTTTTAAACCGCAATGACTTTTGCACCAATCGAATGTGAAATTGATTCTTAATTATGTTTATTCATATTCTGTTTGTCTCTTTGTACTCATGTTATTTAATTAAAAATCTATACCAGACTTTTATAATTTCTCACAAGTTTTTAGTGTTTAGTTGTTTGTATTTGATTAAGAGAATGAAGGCAGTGAAAGATCACCAAGATGTGCATTATAGCAAATCTTGAATAAAGGACTTACACATCATTCCACTCTAACCATTTCTGTGTTCCTTTAAACTGTCTTCATGTAGTGCTCACAGCATGCCTCTAATCATAGTGCTATGTACATTTGTTTTCCTCACTAGAACATAAGCTTTATGTAGACCATGGCATTTACATCACAACCCAAGGTGACCCAGGAAATATAGAACCAACATAAATCATATCTAAAAAAGCATTTCAAATTAATGCAGTCACTTATTGCTTAAAATCACTTTTTATCCCAGAAAATTGATGTCTCACTGAATTTAGTATTTTGTAGTTTATTCATAGGTGTGTTTATTTGATCGGATAAAACTAAGAGTGGCACATAGAGATACTATGATAAATATGAAATTCCGAAAAAATGTGTCAATGACTTACAGCCAAAGACCCACTGGAGCACACTTACAGTTTAACAAGTCAGGTTTACTGTTCCTTGCAACAAACAAGACACTACCTGGGGAACCATGGGAAGTCTTGGGAAGATAATGTTAGATTATTTGAAGGAGGGTTTAAAGAAGTGGGAACCTATTCAAGACTGTATGTTATCAAGAATCGGTATAAATCTATGACTGGGTATTTTTAAACCTAATGTATTTGGAGGAAAGAGTAGACAGATGGTAAAACTGTATATTATAAATATTTAGTAGTGAAATTTTATCATTTTGTGACTCTATAGTGTTTCTGTTTTGTTTGTGTTCCAACATGATCACATAATGGTCTTGTGTTTGTTTTGATCCACCATGGTCAGAGTGACCTTGTCTGATGTTGATGTTCTTTGAAAAGAAATCATTGTGAGCTTGTAATTGTCAGTTTAAATATTATTAGTTTTGTTAATAGTAAGTGAATGTTTGACAAACCAAGTGCAGAATACAGACTCCTGTGTGGAGGCTTGACAGTCTCAGCATGAGTGGTCAATCACTGCAGTCCCGTAAAAAAAGAAAGAAAAAAGAAAAGAAAAAGGAAACAAAAAAGATTGAAGTTTCATGAGTGTGAAATTTAAAACCATATTCCTCGAGCTCTCAGTGAAGGACCTCTTAACTAACTTAATAAAAATGCTCAGTCTTATGGGCCTGAGGGATAAAGTCTCAGAAATTGATAAGTGACTGCCTTAAAGCAAAAGAAAAGGCTCAGCCTTAGTGAGATTATCATTTCCACAAGTTCAGCCTCACAACTGCATCAGAGAACCGATAGTAATTTTATTTGCTTTGTAAATCTAGAAAGAAACCTGAGCTTTTGTGCAGGGTTAAAGACAACTATTACCATACAGCCTTGATACTTTGAAGTGCCTGGCTTAATTTCAGCAAAGATGCAGGATTCTCAGTTATTTTGGTCATGCTTCCTGCCCAATCTCCCACCTACCAATATTGCCATAAGTAGGACTGAAGCAAAAGTGTTCAAACTGAAGAGCAGATTTACGATGGATATCAAATGGAAAAAGTTAATTGGATATTTTCTATGTAAGGGCACTGCTGTGATTGTTAACTGTATTCCAGTCACAGAAGAAGTCATATGTCTAGGAACATGATGATATAGCCTCTCTTACTGGTCAATTAAGAGATAACAACAGTGTGACAGTAATTTGCCTCTCCATCTGCAGCAATCTGTCACTAACTCTAAAAGCCACTTATCTTAGGAAGACAACCCTAAAATAACCTGAAGAATTAAGAACAAAATATAACCGGTAAAGGAAGATTTCAGCAAAGAGTTGCCCAGCAACAAAATTAATTTGCCATCCATTAGACATTATATTGTATGTCTTAAATGTTTCTGTTTCATATAGAGGTTGAAGATAAATCTTGCCTTTAATCTATGGAACATAATGGGAAAATTACCTTTCCACAAATAGTAGAACATTTGAAATAATTTGTATTTTATTACTTCCAAAAATAAGTTTCCAATTTTCAGATAATGCAAACATGCAAACATTCTGATTGTCCAGGCTTACTTTATGTTAAAAAATACAAACAAACAAAAAACAAACCAAAGCACTTATTTTCAACAGGATTTAACCATATCTCTCTATTAATCACCCTAGAAAATTTCTACAAGAAATTATTAGGTGTCATTTTTCTCATATTAATTTATAAAGTAAATTTATTACTAGTTTAATGACAAATAAATCTACTAATTTATATATTGACTTACTTAATCCTATCGGAAGGTACTATGTTCATTTTCATTTTTTAGATAACAAAAGTCATAGCAATGGTTAAATTGTTTGTTAGAGATTACATAAGTAGTATTTGAACATAATCCATGTTTCTAAACTGCCATCCAGTAAGAAGAGTATCAAAAATGTAGTCACCCAATTAACACAGGAAAATTCAGTGCTACTGCCCCCAACATATTTATGTATGAATCATAAATACTCAGTTTACACAGGATATTTATTTAATTATTCTCCCTAACAAATATTTATGAGAATAATAAATATCGGGAAAGTGTTCAATCAAAGTGAATTATGGATGGCATCATGAATTTGTCTATGGTTTTCTTTCATTTATTTGCTTGAGGGTTTAAGGAGTAGTGTTATTGAATAATAGATTAATAGGAGGTTAACCTGGTAGTAGTGTTTATTAACAATAAAATCATGATCATTTTCTATTTTTATAGACTGTTATGCATAAATACAAAATAAAAGAAAAATACATTTGAGACATTTAAATTCTGTGTGATTGGGTTTTTTTGTATGCAAAAGAAAGTTTATCTTCTTCATCTTAAAAACCAAACACGCTATCTTTAAAAAAATAAAATAAGATAAAAGTTTTCTTTATTTGCTGCAACCAATATCTTATATTTCATAAGACCTGTGCAATTATATGTTTTCTTGATCCTCTCGATATAGATACCTAAGCTTGTCATAAATGTGGAAACTATTTTCAGAGGAAAAGTAACTAATCATGATCTTTTTTCTTAAAATGTCTTATGGATTCTAAAAGAGGAGACTTTTCTTGTGTGGTTTTAGCAAAGTTACCATATTCATTTTCAACAAGAATATTAAATACCATTGGAGCTTGAAACCCAAATATATATTTGCTAAACAATTTGCTTGAAAAACTGACAACTATAAAAACATAAAAGAAGAAAATTAATAACAAGAACATATAATCTTATCAAACTCTTCAACAAACTAATACGCTAATCTCTTCGGTATTTTCTATCAGATTTACACATTTTACATCGTTTTAATTGTTGACAAATGCTCAGTAAATTTCTCTGTAGGAAATTTGTTTTCAATTTTCAAATTTACATTTGACATTTAAAACTATCATTACAATTCTTACTATTGATGCATATCCTTACTGTGGCTTTATGCATATGAGAACACACTGTTAAATTTAAAATATCAAGTTTACAATTCTTCCTTGTCATCACATGAACTATTTGAAGCAAAACTTCTTGTCAACAATATGTGATATATAAATTTGATGAGAGTATTTTTCAGTTAAATTACTATGGGGTTATACGTTTCAATTTAACACTGAAAAATATGTTCCATGTTTCCTAAAGTTCTTGTTTTATTTGAAAGATTATTTTGGTTTTCATTTGAGCTGTGAAACTTAGTAATGATTTTTGTTTGGAGGTAATACTTTTTGAAAAGCAAATAACAGGTCTGCTAATGCTAAAAAGTGCCTCTGGAAATGGACACATAAAAACAATTTTCACAGCAACATAAAGAATAGACTGCATAATATTAATGGCCAGTGACTCATTCTTCAGAGAACTTCTTGTATACAAAAGAGGAAAAAAAATCACTATACAATAAATTTTCTCACATTTTGATAGTTGTTTTTTGGTCAATTCACAGTGAATTGTATGTAGTAAATACATACTATCAATATTTGCAAAATTAAATTGATGCTATCTAATCTGCAGCCCAAGAAACCAAACTGCTGTGACTAAGGTTTCCAAAGTACATGAAGCTCTTCTTTCACTGGATCAGACATATTATGAACAGACGTGCTCAAGGTCTTGAGATATGCTTAACATTTGAGGATACTTTGCTAGTAATTCAGACTGTTGTCTTTCTCCCAGAAGAATCTTATCTATACTGAATATTGCTCCTCAGGATACAAAGGAGGACTAATCTGTCAGATCTTCTATGATTAAATCTTAACAAAAGGAATTATAGGTCTGCATGAATCTAAAACAATATTCAACTGTCTTAATGAAATAATGTAACAATAATAGATTTTTATTTAACCAAATCAGTTGTTTAAAGATGTATGTGTCTATACTAGCAAAACAAAAGGGTATGTGTGGTGTGTGTGTGTGTGTGCGCACGGCACATGTGTGTAACTTATTTGTATCCAAGGAAAGCAGTTGCTAAGAATGCTTTTAAGGATTCTTAAAGAGAAATATCCCTCACAGTTAAATTTACATTTTCATTTAATGGGTAAATTACATTTGACTTGGTTAGAATAGAAGGTTGGGTCTGGCACTGTCAAATTGTTTCATCTTTCAAATTGCATCTAAATATTAAATTATCATTTTAAAAAAATCACTGTATGTAAGTGGAAGGGATATATTCCTTTAAGAAATGGTTTGTCACTGATCTGCTTTCTGTCTCCATAGATTTTCCTTTCTGGACATTTCACATAGATTGGATTATACCATATGTAGTCTTTAATGTCTGGCTTCTTAGTGTGGTGTTATTAAAGTTTATTCATGTTGTAGCATGTATCAGTGTGCTTTTCTTTTTGTTGCTGGATATTATTCCATTACATGGATATGCTACATTTTGTTTGTTCATTCATGACTAGTATTTTCTCCAAAATCTCACCAATATTGTTTCTCTCTCTTTTTTATTTACTTTTTATTTTTATTTTTTATTATAGCTGTTTTAGTGGTTGTGTGGCAGTATTACATTGTGGTTTTAATTTCTATTTCACTGATGACTAGTGATGTTCATTATTCCATGTGCTTTTCAGACACATGTATATTTTCGTTAATAAAATGTCCATTCAAACCTTAAAAAAAAAAGGTGCGTGAAACACTGAATGCAGCGACACGAAAGCATAATCGTGTTCTCATGGGGAAAAACACCAAGTTCAATTTCATTGGAAAATCAAGAATCACAACTGGGAAATTAATGTTTTACTACAAAACCTTCATCAAAGTGCCTATCCATAAGATTCACTCCATATACATTTGCACAACTGTAGATGAACAGATTTTATCACAAAGTATTAATTGTTTTCCACCTGAAGGGAAGACATGACAGAAATGCCAGGAGAATCTTTTAAAATTCAAGAATAAAGTCTTTGTGTTTTTATTTCCTCAGAAAAAGGTCTTTGAACACTGGCAATAACTGCATTTACTTACTATAGCAATTAAATTTACTTCGCTATATGTGAAATATATGAAAACCTTACATATTCAAGCATACAAGTAATTGTCCAATCCTTCTACATTTTAACATAAATATGACTATTTGTATGCAGGTGTATCTAACGATACTGTATATGAAGGTATATATACACATGTATGTGCGTTTGTGTGTGTGAGTATACATATTCCAGTTTCTTTGTAAAACTCAGAGAGAGAAATAAATTTTTCTCCTGATAGTGACATGCTGGCTACTCTGAGATAAGAAGTTCTAAATGTACTGGGTTTCTCTATATCCTGGATGCTTGCTCAAAGGAGAGCTAAAAACTACTGTTTTATTCAAATTTTCAACTCTGTAAAGTTCCTCAAACAGGATTTTTAAAACATTCCTTTTCTTTTAATTATTCTTCATGTTTTTCCCCTGATTTGTAAGTTAAACTTTCTGTTTACTATTTATACTTACCTTGATGGCTTCTTGGTAGCTTGTTATATTTGATATGCATATCAATCATTTAAAAAAAAACGTATTTCTCTTGTGGAGTACAGCATAGGGCATAGAGTCCGTGGAACTGTAACAGCAATGTATGATGTCAGAAGGGTAGTAGATTGGGGAAGGGTGGTTATCACTTTGTGAGGGGTATAAATTTCTAACTATTACATTGTTTTGTATACCTGAAACTAATTTTAAAAAGTATTAAAATAAGATTCATAAAGTGATTTAAAGAAAATGAAAACTAGGGTCAGACTTAAACTGTTGTTAGGTATGTAGGATATTATGTAGTTGTCTTAGAAATAGAAGACAGAAATTAATATTTGAAATAATGACAATAAGAGCAAAATACTAAAAATACATTTTATTATTTTTTACATTATGTAAGCTCTTTAAAATTACCAAAGACAAAGATAATCAGCAACAAAAATTATGAAAATACTTAAAAGGAAAAACAAACATCTCAGAAGCATATGTTAAGATTTCTGTTGGGTTTTCTATCATCTGTATTCCTGGGTATTACTTTCTTACCTTAAACTTTAAACAATGTTAATTTGCTCCCCTAAGAGGAGTTGTTTGAAAAGTTTAAAAGTTTAAAAGTTTAAAAGTTTAAAGTTTAAAATTTAAATGTGAATTTGTATGTATATGTGGGCATCATAACTGTTTTTGATATTCCTTTTTTTGCGCATTTTTCTGTTTAGTTGCCTTCTGCTCGTACTTCAAATTTGTAGCTTTATAAGATTTTCTTTCAGTATGCCACCATTACATAGGAAAACTATATTGAATGGTTTCAGAATATTTAATGCAACAGAATTATGCCATGGTGATAGATGAAGTTTTGATGGTTTTGTACATACTAAATTCAAGAAAAGAAATGAACTATTTCTGGAAATTAAATTAGAGAAAGCAATGATACTTTAATATCCTGTGACTTAAAAAAAAGAACAATTTAACATAATGGAGAGCTGTTCATAAATTTTTTATTTATTTATTTATTTATTTATTTATTTATTTATTTATTTATTAGTTTCAGGTGTACAAGACAAGGTAATACTTAGACGTTCATCATTTATATCCCTCACACTGTGAACCCCCCTCCCTTCATCCACTATCCCTCCGACCTCACACTGAACCATCACATTATATATATAAAATTATAGTTGGCATTCATTAATGTTTAGCTTCTGGTGTACAATGCCATGATCAGGTATCCACAGTATCCCTGAGGTGGTCTCCCAAATAGGACGCATGTCCATCGGATACCCAACAAAATCTTTACAACATTATTGAATACCTTCCCCAAATTAATTTTCAAAAAAACCCTGAGGCCATCTTGTGGTTACCAGCTGCTTCCAAATACCTTCACCTTTCCCCTTATCCCTAACTCCCCCCCCACCGCATCCATCTAACAACTCTCGGTTTTTTCTTTGTGACCCCAAAACTGTTTCTGATTAGTTCATTCACATAGTCTTTTCTTTAGTGATTCGTAATACTGTTCTTTGCATCAAACAGGCCATGTTGCCCAAGTTTACCTTGTAAAACATGGGCCTAGGAGAACACATTTCAAATTTATTAACAGTGCTGTAGTCCACATTGCCTTGATATTATATGCCTTTATATTATATATGATAAAATGAGTTCTTGAAAATATAAGATATCATATTCAGAGGTTATGAAGTCAAATTGTTTAATAAGATTAGGAATAAGAAAATAATTCAGTCATATTATTACAATTATATTTGTCAAAGAGACAATACATTTTACTAATTTTGTATGTCACTGGAAGGTCATGATACTGTTTTAAAAACAAACTCTACAAAAATGAGACAGAGATTGATACTTTTAAATTATTTATGATGAAACTCAACATTTACTCACAAATATCTCCATCTTATAAGCATCGACAAATTTCAGAAGATTTCAGTTCTTGTACTTTTAACCTTAAACTGGTAACGCTATTATCCTTAATCTACAGTGGATTAACAAACCTAAACGTTCCACAAATTATTTGTAGTTCCAATATTATCAGAATTTTTATGCACCAGTGAAAATAATCTGTTAGAAGCCAGCATTTTTCCCAATGTCTTGAAGACTTCATTACCATTCAAATTCCATAATATTGATGCATTGCAATACCAACAAACCATTTAAAGAATAAAATACTTATTATGAATAAAATTTGAATGTATTTTTAAATCTATTCTCTAATTTTCATTTTGTGTTATAATTATGTCTAAAAATAACAGTGGAGTTTTAAGCTTTAATATTTGTTCCTAATGGATATTCATTACTGATATTATGTAAGCAATATTTCTTAATTCTATTAGAATATGTGTAAAATTAAGATTTGCACATATAACAAGAAATTGTAAAATATATCAAATTGATTAAATCTGTATTTTAATACACATTACACATACTTAAATCCTCATGTTTCCATATGATTGTCAGTTACTAATTTTACTGTCACAAAAATCAGTCAACTTTTATGGGTAATAGATTATATATTAGGTAACAGTATTAAAGACTGTACAAATCCACTATGTCAATAGGTTGCTCAGACTATTTTATTAGGAAATGAAGTGAACTGAGAAATTTTTAATACATTAACATTAAATTGTACTTAGTTCACCTAATAAAATGTTATCATGAACTATTTTTTACTTTACAGGTATTTGAAAGATTGAAATGCAAATGAATGGTAAACTACCTTTGTATTATTATATCTAGGCAAATGGGACTAGACATATTTAATGGAGAGGAAAAAAAGAGAAAGATGAACAGCTAGAGTTGCACAAACACACTGCTATCACTTTAGCTAATCATGTTGCAACTTCAAAAAAAGAGGAAGGGAAAAGTGAGGTTCTGATTCGTTTGAAAATCTTCACAATTCATATCCTATTCATCTGCTAGAAAAGTCATTTCCCCTCCTAATGGATTCATCCAAGTTATTTTTCCCCATATTTTAAAATTGTGTAACTATTTTATGCAGCCTTGTACAACAGGAAGTAAAAAAAGATAACTTTTTCAAAAGGTATTAGAACATTTGATATTAATTCAAATGCTAAATGTTAGATTTTGGATTAAAGAATTTTTTATTTGGCCTAGTTTTGTGAATTGAATTTTTATTTTATGATGTTATTTACCTGTCTATCACGCCCTTTACCTACTTGAAATGGATCATAAGATTTATAATCACTGGTAAAACATTCTATTCTGTCAGAGGTACTTTGTTGTGTGATATTGTGTTGTGAAAATTCTCAGTCATTATTGTTTCAATAATTGCTTCTGTTCTTTGCCCTTTTTCTTATTTTTTAATTACAATTGCATATTTATTGTACTTTTTATAGTTGTCCCACAGTTCTTAAATTTCTGTTCTGTTTTTATTTATTTCTTTTACTTGAGTTTATTTTTTGTAGTAATTATAAATATACAATAAAATTGACAGTACAGCCATATCTGCTGTACTAGGAAACTGCTGCTCCCACAGATGCATACCTTCTTCCGTTGTCAACATCACATATAAGAATGGTACACTTTAACCAAGGACAAACCAAAGTTAACATATCATAATCACCCAAGCCTGTAGTTGACCTTAGGGTTCACTATTGGTGGTGTACAGTCCATTGATTGGAAAAAACATATATAATGACATGTATTTATCATTATAATATCATGCAGGGTATTTTCACTACTCTAAAAGTCCTCTATGTTCTGCCTATTTATCTCTCTCATCCCACCCCAAACTCTGGCAACCATTGATTTTGTTTTTACTGTCTTTGGTCCATTCCTTTAATCAAGATATTTGTTTTCTTATTGTTGAGTTTTCAGAGTTTTTTGTACATTTTGAATAATAGTTCTTTATCCGACATGTCTTTTAAATGTTTTCTCCCAGTATGTGGCTTGTCTTCCAATTCTCTGACTCTGTCTTTTGTAAAACAGAAGTTTTTTTTTTCATTTTAGTGAAGTCCAGGTTATCAACTATTTCTTTCATGGATCATGCCTTTGTTTTGGTCTCTACAATGGTATTGACATACACAAGAACATCTAGGTTTGCTCTTATATTATCTTCCAGAAGTTTTATAATTTTGCACTTTAGATGAATCATTTGGAGTTATTTTTTTGTGAAGGTTGTAAGTCTGTGTCTGTATTTATTTATTTATTGCTTGCTTGTAAATATTCAGGTGTTCTAGCACTCTTTGTTGAAAATACTGTCCTGCTTTACTATATTGCTTTTGTTCCTCAGTAAAAGACCAGTTCACTGTATTTTGGGGGCCTATATCTGAATGATCTATTCTGTTTTATCTACTTGTCTATTCTTTAGACAATACCACCCTACCTTGATTACTGTAGCTTTATAATAAGTCTTGAGGTGAAGTAGAGTCAGTCCTCCAACATATTTTTTTCTCTTTCAATATTGTGTTAGCTATTCTGGGTCTTTTGCTTCTTCATATAAACTTTAAAATCAATGTAAAGATATCGATAAAATAAATTATGGGGATTTGGGGAACTGTATTGAATCTATAGATCAAGTTGGGAAGAACTGACATCTGAACAATATTGAGTCTTCCTATTCATGAACATGGAATATCTCTTCATTTATTTAGTTCTTTGAGTTTGTTCAACAGAGTTTTGTAGATTTCCTAATATAGAACTTGCAAATATTTTGTGAGATTTATACCTAAGTTTTTTATTTCAGTGAATGCTAATGTAAATTATTGTTATTAGCTTCAAATTCCACATTTTAATTGCTGGTATATAGGAATGCAAATGAACTTTGTATATTTCCACATATTCTGCTACCTTGCTATAGTCACTTATTATTTGCCAGGATATTTTTTGTCAGTTCTATCAGATATTCTACATAGATAATCATGTTATCTCTGAACAAAGACAGTTTTATTTCATCTCAATCTGTATACCTGCTATAACAAGTAAACAAATTCAGCAAAGTTGCAGGTATAAGACCAACAGAGCAAAGTCAGTTTTTTACAGTAGCAGAGAACAATTTGAAAATAAAACTAATAAAACAATTCCACTTACAATAGTGCAAGCAAGAGTAAACTAATTTGGAATAAATTTTAACCAAAGCATTAAAAAATTTGTACACTAAAAACAAGACATAATTGACAGAAATAAAAGATGCTCTAATAAAAATGAAATACCAGTCATGTTCATATAGTCAAAGATTTAATATTATTAAGAAGACAGTACTTTGCAACACACTTCAGTGTAATCCCATCAAAATCACAATTGCCTTTTTTGAAGAAATGGATAAACTAATCCTAATATCATATGATTTATAAAAAAATAGAATAGTTAAACTAACCTTGTAAAAGAAGAACAAAATTGCAGGACTGCCTCCAATTTCAAAACTATTGCAAATCCATAATATACAAAACAGTGTGATACTAGCATAAGCATAGTCATATAGACTAATAGAATATACTTGAGAGTCTAGAAATAAACCTATACATCTCTGGTTCATTGATTTTTGACAAAGGTTCCCAGACCATTCACATGCAAAAATATGAAGTTGGGATATGGTAAATCTCCATGACTTTGGATTTGGCAGTGGGATTTTAGATATAACACCAAAAGCATAAGCAACAACAACAACAACAAAACAATGAATTAGACTTCATTTAAAAAAAACCTGCACATCAAAGAACACTATCAACAAAGTGAAAAATCAAAACATAGAATGGAATATAATATTTGCAAATTATATACATATATTATATATTATATATAATATGTATGTTATATATATGTATATTATATATATAATATATATATTATATATATAGTATATATCAGAATACGAAGAAAACCATTTTCAACTGATTAATAAAAAGACAACACAATTAAAAAAACAGGCAAATGACTTAAATAGATATTTTTCTAAGGAAGATATGTAAGTGCCAAATAAGTGAAAACATTGTGTTCAACATCATTGCTCATAAGGGAAATGCAAATCAAAACCATGCCAAGATCTGTCTCACACTCACTAGGATAGCTATAATATTTTTTAAATAAACAAAACAAACAAAAAAACAGAAAACAAAACATGTGTTAGCAAACATGGAGAAATTTTAATCCTTAGCCATTGGTGGTAGAGATGAAGGATGGTTCAGTAACTGTGGAAGATAGTTTGCTGTTCTTTAAAATGTTAAACATAGAGTTAACTTGTGACTCAGTACTTTTGTTCACATGCTTAAACCCAAAAGAACTGAAAATTGTACATTAATGTTCTTATTAACTATTTGCAGTAGCTAAAATGTAGAACCAACCCAAATCTTCATCAACTAATAAATGGATAAACAATATGTGACATATCTATAAATGGAATATATTCAGCCATAAAAAGGACTGAAGTGCTGATACATGCTACTAAATGGATGAACCTTGAAACATTATGCTATGCGAAAGAAGTAAGACATAAAAGGCTACATATTATATGATTCCATTTATATAAAGTGTTTAGAATAGTCAAATATGAATAGACAGCAGATTAATTGTTCCAGGGGTTACAAGGAGAGGGAAAATGTGGAATGACTATTTAATGGGTACGTGTTCTGATCTGGGGATGATGAAAATGTTCTGAAATTAGATAGTGTTGGCAGTCGTGTAATATTGTGAATATCCTAAAAACCAATTAATTGTACATTCTAAGTTAGTTAAAATGGTGAATTTTATGTTGATTGTACCTCAGTAAAAATAATCATGTTTTAAGATATAAAGAAAATAAAATCTTATTAATTTAAAAATGACCAATATTTAATTTGAAGTCTTATGTACTAGAGATAATCCGGGTTTTAAAAAGTTAATGAACATCTTAACCAGCCATCAAATAAAAATCAAACACAGGCAAGCAAGTAAGAAAATACACTATTTTGAGACTATAGCAAATAGGGAAAATACTCCAACTACAAGATGTAAGGAGTAAATACTGGTTGAGAGTGCAATTGGGTTGAGAGTGCAATTGGGTAAGCAGTTGGGTAAGCAGGTGCTCTTGAGAGTGCAATTGGGTAAGCAGGTGGTATTACTAAGTTACTACACAGGGAATGCTTTTCTTTGAGGACAGCAGATTCTCAGAAGAGGGTATCATGGCGGTCCCTTGGTGTTCCAGTGCTTGCTTTAGCTCAAGAGTGAGCCAAAATCAAGATATTTGGGGAGGAGCGACACCTAACTATAGTTTGGTCAAGTTCATAGATTTTTTTTTTTGTCCATATTGGTCAAAGTTCATTAGTAACATGAACTACTACAGGAGAAAAACCCAATCATCAAAATAAGATGATCTGTTAGTTAATTTGCTTGTTTGTTTCTCACACAGAACAAGTATATGCTCGTTTTACACATTTCCAACCTCTTTGGTATTATATGTCCCCATAGAAAATCTATGCAGGAGTATTTTGTTAAGATGTTTTCTGCTACTACAGCTGCTTAAAGTCACTAGATTTATACTTCTTTAGAAAGAACTGTAGAGTTCATAAAACTGACTAATTCAAGAAGACCTTTCTTCCTAGTTGTTTCAAATTAATGAGGCTAGCTAAACGCACTTGAAAGGATCATAAAATAATCAAAAGGTAAATAACAGTTGAGATTAGTAGAGTTTGCACATGTGCTAATAATGAATAAGATTGCAGATGTTCAGAGTTTCGTAGAAAATTTTGAGGACTTCAAAATAAACCACTTCAGAATGCTTTTTAGTATGTTACTTAAACTGTATTTATTATCAACTGATTTATTAGTAGTTGAAGTTCCTACAAGGTAATGGAGGAAGAATTCCTATAACACTAAGCAGCTTGAGCTTCAGGACTTCTCCTTTCATGGCCTCATCCTGGAAGGAGCTCTAGCAATGGGTTGTCAAGTTCAAATATTTTTGTAAATTTTGTGGAAATAAGGTATCCATTTAAAACCACGGGGTTTTTTTTGTTTGTTTGTTTGTGTGTTTTGTTTTTTGTTTTGTTTTGTTTTGTTTCTCCACTCTGACTTTCCCCTCCTTTTCACTTGCCTTTATGTCATGGTGGTGCTGATGAGACTTTTTGGATCCATCTAAGGGAAAGTTATTTTGGAATGTATTTAGTTAGAGTTTGAAAGGGTATAAAAAATGTGATTCACATATATATATATATATATATATATATATATATATGACTAAGTTATTGTTAATGGCCCAATGGAGGAATGAGTTCTAGAAATACTTCTACTGCTGCCCATAGTGTTGACTGCACAGTGCTGCATTGTGTCACAAAGGGCTAGGTGGTATTGTGGTATGGATATGTCCTGTGGTCCCTGGCTCAGAAAGTGTGAGAGTGGTAGAGAACTGATGGATCCAGAAACTTGACAATGCAAAATACTTCCCTACATTAATTGCGTAAAATTTGGTACTTAGCAATATTTAGTCAAAACAGAAATTCCCTCCTGCACAGTATTTGACTATGAATATTCCATATGATTTTTGATAGAACATCAGATATATTTATAAGGCAGAAACCCAAATTTGTACTTAAAAATAATACATGTGTGTGGTGTTACGTATTTTAGTCATCCCAAAGTTATTGTTCATAATAACAATAATAAAAATACGTATTTTGATTAACTGTGCTAGAGGAAAGATTGAGTCATCTTTCCATTTTCCAAATTGAAAAAAAAATAAAGTGTTATATAAAAAATCAAAGAGCATGCTGCTAAAAATTGCAGGGTAGCATATTTTAGTAGTGTGAAAGGGAGTTAATTCATGGGGATATTATGGTATTTATTAATTTTTTGTGATGATTTTAATTTGTTTCCTTATGGTAGAATGAATAATGGCTCTCAAAGACATCTAGGTCCAAATCACTGGAATCTGTGAATATTATGTGGCAAAAGAGGCTTTGCCAATGTGAATACATTAAGGATCTTCTGATGAGGACACTATCCTGTGTTATCAGGTGAAACTTAAATGCAACATGAGTGTCCTTAAAAGAGAGAGGCAGAATGAGATTTGACATAGAAACAGAAGGCAATGTGAGAACTCAAGTTACTATGCTGTTGGCTTTGAGCATAAAGAAAAGGGTCATAATCAAGGAATATAAGAACACAATTCATGAAGATGGAAAAGGGAAAGAAACAGATTTTTCTTTAGAGATTTCAGAGGGACCAAGGCCTCGCTGAAACTTCACTTTGGCATAAAACTAATTTTGGATTTCTGGTCTCCAGAATTGTAAGAAAAATGAATTTGCATTGTTTTCAGCCACCACATTGGTTGTAATTTGTTACAGCAGCAGTAGAAAGTTAACACACCTTTAGTAAAATTTTTTGTTAATGTCTTGTGATTTAATTTTCTCTTTCAAAATAAACAGATTTGTTCCAAGTTTACGTTGCTAATCATGTATACTTTTTCCTTAACAATAACTTTTGGAATTAAGTTTCTGATCTCACAAAAGCTGGCTCCAATCCTGATAGGGTTGCACAAATACTTTAAGAACATCCATCCATATTCATTAATGTCACCAATGAAGTCATTAATGTAAATATATACTAAGTGCCTTTTCGATATCAGGCACTGTGCTAGTCACGATGGGGAGCAGCACAGTCATAACTTAGATTAAATATCTGCTGTGTTGGGTCCTGCAGAGGATACCACAGCCACAAGTTGATCTGATAAGTAGAAGATTGTGGCATTTGGTGCTCCTGTACTACTTTGGGCAAGCTACTTAAGTGCTTTTAAAGTTGGTTTTCTTAATCATGAAAATAAAGGACTTAGATTAAAAGTAATTATCATTCTACATTCTGTGATCCCACTAGGTATTTCTTTGTTGTTTTCAGACTCCTAAAACTATAGGAGTGTGAAAAACATAATGTCATATTAATACTTGTTTAGAGAAAGCTTTTTGAAAACATAACATACCGTTGTATTCTTTATAGGATATCAGGGAAATTAAAATATATAATATTTATAAAATAATCTCAATTGTTTGCAATGTTGAAATCAAAATTAACAAGGGATTTTATAGGTGGAGAAAGATAAGAAAAATGTACTTATTTCTAAGAAGAGAGCAGTATCTTTATTTCTTGCTCTCTTTCTATGCGTTTAATTATTTGTCAAGATATTCCTTTTTTCAAAAAGATAAGTGTAATCTTTTTTATGCAATGATATCTAATGTAAAGATATAATATGTCTCATTCATTCTCTCACTTTTTTGCTATCCTTATTCTCTTTTTCTGTATTTCTCTGTTATTCTACAAGGACATGTAGGGACTTATAAGAGTTATGCACAGTAGCACAATTTCTAGTGGTCACTGTTTAGAATTTCTATTTTACCATATGAGAGCCACTTGACATTTTCTTGACATGTTTATCAAGTTAGTTGTTAATTTCTCTTTTATTGGAAGTACACTAATAAGCAAACTTGAATAAGTTCTGCTTTGACTGCTTTATCTGATTTTCCCCTTCCTAGGGATAGTGATATTAAAAATGTGACCTGGTGATCTTAAAAAATTTTATTGAAAAAGTATATATAGCAAAAAACGTCTCTCTCTCTCTCTCTCTCTCTCTCTCACTTACTCTGTACATATACTATATGTGCGTGCTTGTGTATGCATGTTTATTCATATATACATACATATATACACATACATACATGTATACAATTAATGTAGGAACTATTTCTCTCTGGAGAGAGCTCTTGCTAAATTAACCCAAATTCACCTCTTTTCTTATTTTCAATCTTGATTAGTAACCCAGTGTCTGAACTGACAATAAACATTAAGTTATTTAGAACATTACAGATTTTGTTAAGGTCTTAAACATAGGATCAACATGCTTTTTGCTTTGTACTGGAAAATAATTGCTGATTTAAAGAATTACAAATATTTCCTTTTGTTAAGCATTTTATAAACCTTTCTACATGCCAAAGTATGTTAATTTAGTTAAAAGAAATAGTTTTAACTAATTTTAAATCAAACAGAAAACCTTAAAAAATTATGGCAATGTTATATCAGTTTTCATGTCATGTTATTTAATAGGAAGATCTTGGTGAGTTGAATATTTATTTCATTGATGCTTCTTAAAATTGACCTGATGTGGGATATGCTTATTTTTCTTTTCTATCTAGACTTATGCAAATCACACAATTTTTATAAGCACATCCCTGCCAAAGGAAGAGGAAGAGATGTCTTTTATTAAAGAATGGATTAAGTGTATATTCACTGTAAAAGTTTTATTAAGAAAATGAATGAATGTGTGCATATGAGTATATGAATGCATGTTTAAACTAGAGACACTAAATAGTGGAAGGGGAATTTTCCTTTAAAAATAGTCTTTCAATGAAATTTTAAATGTTAAGTATGAAAATTTAGAGGAAATCAACTGTAGACAATAAAAAAAATTTAGAGGAAATCAAATTCATGGCCTTGGAATAGGCAAACATTTGTTAAATAAGTCACCAAATTCTAGTCATAAAATGAAAAGTATATGAATTGGACAGTAATAAACAAAAGAACTTTTGTTCTTCAAGTAATCCAGCATGGAAATTAAAAAGCTACTCAGGAGTGAAGAGAGTTTGTCACAATTCCTACAATACATATTACTGACAAAGGATGTAAATCCAGATTGTGAAGAGACATCATACAAATCATTAAGAAAAAGACTACCAAATAGAAACTGAACAAATTTCTTGACCAGACAATTCATAAAAGAGTAAATAAAAATGAATAATAAACTCATGAAAAAGTGCTCAGCTTCATTATTTGTTATGAAAGTGAACATCAAAAATCCAGTGTGGTACCCCTGCATGCTCAGCAGAAGAGCAAAAGTGATGCAGATAGACAGCATTAAGCATCAGTAGGGATGTGGAATAAGTTACACCATGGAAGTGCAATTTTGTAATATTACTCAGAAGAACTTTTTGGAAGTTTCTCATAAATTTAAACATATATCTAGCCTATTTCACAGCAATTAAACTTCTCGATACAATTCTAACAAAAAATGTGCTCAAATATTCACCCAAAGACATTGATCAGACTCTTCATAGCAACATTCATCACAATAGCAAAAATCTGGAAACCACCAATGTAACTGATCTAGAGCAGAAAGAAATACTAACAAGTAAAGAGAATAAATGATTTAAAACAACAAACAATAGTATGAATGAATTACACAGAAGAAGTCAGATTCAAAAGAAAATTATCCCATTGACACAAAGTACAAAATCAAGCAAAACCAATTTATGGCATTAGAAATCCACCACTGGTGCAGGTGAGGGAATCTGAAGTGGGCTCTTATTTTATGTGCTGGCTACAAGTAGTAAATTTGATTTGCAAAAAAATAAATAAAAATAATAAAAAAAAATAAATCAGGGTTTCTACTTATGTATATTTTATTACACATATATTTTATTTTAATTAAAAGTTTGAAAATGTATTAATGTATTTATATTTCCTACATCCATTCCTATTTTCAATAACATCTGAGGCTTATAAAAATCTCTTAAAATATAAAAAGCTTATTTTATTATTTTTATTGCCTCATGTTATTTTCTGTTTACTGTAAATAAACTCAAATCCCACTAAATATCATAACAATACCATGGAAAAAGTTCAACCCAGACATGGCATTTCAAATTTGAAGAAAGAACACTTCTAAACAAATGACTCTTCCCATAAGAGTCCATCCTGCACTGAAGTTGAGTATTGATATTTTTACTGGAAGTCAGCAAATGGTGAGAGCCTCATATATGTAAAGTAAACTGAAAAAATACTGATTGTGAATGTCAGACTTGAAATTACTCAAAGGAATTTTCTAGATTAGATCATCAGTTTTAATATAACTCCTTGTTTTTGTTTTTGTTTTGTTGTTGTTTGTTTGTTTTTCTTCACACTAGGAAATGTGTATTGTTGCGAAACAAATAGGAGCTCAGGAAGACTCTGCCAGAGCATTGCCTAACTTGTAGCAATTGATTTTTTGACACTGTTTTTGGGTTCAATTGTTCTGAAAATATCTAAGTATGCTTTGAATTGCATAATATTTAAATTTTCACAAAATTATATAATGTTTTAGGTGAGGCAAGGAGAAGGTCACAATCTTACCTATTACATTAATTTATATATTACTTTTTCCTTTTTTATGTTCTACAATGCTCCAACTTTTTACATGAGGGACAGTTCTCACCTATATTAGTTACCAAAGAGGAATTATTTGCATTATTACTCAATAACTCAGTTCAGAAGATTTGGCTGGGCCCTGCTCTTCTTCCCCAATCAGGCTAAGGTGATACTGTCTCCATCTTCCCAGTTTGGCCCCGCCAAATTCTGAGGAATTGCTCTTTTTCCAGATGTAACAGGAGCAGGTTATCTCTGCCTTTGGACATAAACACTCATACTCTCTTTGACCTTTGATTAATTCCTGATGACAGCCAGGTGACCTGAGAGGTTAACATACTGACACAACTGCCTAAATGACACAGAATGCTAGAATGATAGTGCCAACATGCATAGCACTTTATTTTCAGCACTCCCATCCTCACCTGAGTGCTGATCATTTCCACTGGAGATTTACAAGCTAGATAAAACACTTTTTTGAAAAAGGTCTTTCTGCTAGTGAATTAAACTCTACTTTGAAAACAGTTGGACCGTGTGAACATTCAGCCACATTTTATTGTTTTAAGTGCTTGTACAATGTCACTGAAAAGTGCATACTATTTTCTTTCCTAAGTTGTTTATTTCAGTCTGCTTTAAAATTTCACCATTATATGTCAGTGGAAAAAAGTTAACATTTATTGGCCCCAACTACTAGATTCGTTTTGCCCTCTTTCTCTACCTCTCTAAAACTCCTGTGACAGGAGTCCAGAGTAGACTTAAAATGAAGGACAGTAATTTAATTTCTGTTCTCTCCCTTCACCTGGAGGCAGTCCTCACCATCCAGACAAAAAAATAAGGGTGATTCTGGAACTGGAACATTCGATCCAACAACTCAATACAGCATCACCTAAGAAAACACAACAGCTATTCTTGCCTACGGCTAGCCGAAGTGGCGTTTTCTGAATTTATGTGAGGAGACTCAGATCTAGAAAAGAAAATTTCTTCAGGAATTTCTATCATTCTTTAATGTATTTCCTCCTTTGAAAAATTATCCCCTTTATGTAGTATCAGTTTTACTGCAACATTCTTGAAGTCTTTTCTAGCTTGTAATTCCCAGATTTTTTATCAGAAGCATTGCAATTTGCTAGTTTGACTCTTCTTCCTTTTAGTCTTTACATTATGGAAACATCGGTGAAGGTTCATGTATGGTGAATCAAATTCATTTTTTACTCTTAAAAATAAATAGTCCGTTCTCAGAAAGAGTCATTTAACAAATCCTAATACAGAGGCAGTGCTTTTTAGTTGGCAATGGACTTTTACTTACCACCACATTTTCATTTTCACTCTCATAATAATTTTTGGATTTTTTTTTTCTGAGGTAGCTGTGTCTATTTCTATTTTCAATGGAAAAAACAAAAAGACATTGCCTAACTCAAGCACTCTGATCCACCCTGGACTATAGTAAAGTGTTATTATATTTACCATACCATTATTGAATAGTCTGTATAACTAATTGCCCCATCTTGTTATGCAGATAGACAGCATTAAGCTGTAGGGATGTGGAACAAGTTGCACTATGGAAGTGCAATTTTGTAATATCACTCAGAAGAACTTTTTGGAAGTTTCTCGTAAATTTAAACATACACAAATTTAAACAAATTTAAACATATACAAATTTAAACAAAATGTATCATGAAAAAGTACTCTTTTTCTCATCAAGTGTCTAAGGAACTGGTCTTGTTGGGTCTTGTTTGACTGGGTCCTGTTGGGGGTTTAGCATAGGATATGGCACATAATACGTATTTATGACTAAGTTCTAAATATAATAAACAGAATTAGTTAAAGGTACCAACTAGTAAGTGGCAGAAATATTAAATTTGGCCATTCAATATAAGTTTTGAGCTCTTTTCACTAAAATATGTTGCCACATAACCTGACAATTAGGCAACAAGACAGTAAAGACCTCTGCAGTAAATGACAGATGCTTTGTACAACGTAGATAGTCAAGTGACAATAGAAATGAGATAAAGAGTAGGAGGTTTCTTGTAAATTTTTGCATTGTCTTTATTTTCACTTCCCAACTGAGATCACCCAATCCACCTCACCTTTATTATTTCTCTTAGTAAAAAACACTCAAAACTTTTTCTGTTTTTTTGCCTTTTTAAATTTAAGCCCCACTGTATTTTAAACTTTCAGAAAATGTGTCGTGAAAAAGTACTCTTTTTCTTATCAAAAATGAAAAATGCATCCCAGCTGAATTGTAAGAATTAGGGGTGAAATTTTCAGCATGGATTGAAGGAGAGGCTCAAAGTGAATTCAGAAATAAGTACCTTAATAATGCCTAGTTGTGAAGATAATTCAATGAGTAAATTAATTTTCTTCCCCAAAAAGTAAAAAGGAACAAAAATGAAGTAAAAGAATTCTTGACTATCTTGAAAGAATACAAGTGTTGGTTGAATGAACTTTGAAATCATTACTGAATTTGTAAGAATTACATATTTTTTCTCCCTTCAAAACAAGAATAGTTAAAAAGAGTTTTGCTCTAAGTTCATAAACTTTTGGAATAATGTCTTTTAAAACTGAATGTAGTTTGGAACTGTGTTGTAACATTAAGTGCATGCATTTTATTCAGAAAATCTTTCAATGATTGTTCAAGGCAAGGCACCTAGATCCTTGTTTTAAAATCATTGAAATCCACTAGTTATACCACAGAAAAGCAAATGTGTGGAACCAAAGGACATTATATTTGAAATTTGAATTTAGTATTTTCCATAGAAAAAGAAACAGGAGAGAAAGAGAGAGAGGAGATGGGGTGTATCTGATCAAGTCATTTCAGTCGAGGTTATTTTCTGTATTTTTACAATAATGGGGCTGAAGTGAACTTTGCAAGGTCATCAGGTCCAGCCCTCTGCCCTGAGGTGAAAGTACATCACTGAGGCAGATGAGAATCAGTACTGTTTGTTGAGACTCCCCCCAAGGAAGACCATCTCCAGCCTCCTTCATAACCTTTGGATTTTTTTACTTATGGTTATTTAAAAAGGTTGAAATTCATATGGTTTCCTGAAGACTTGAGGTTCCTTTAGGAGAATTGAACTATAAGATTCTGAAACAATCCGCCCCCCTTTAAAGACATCTTTGATTACATTCTAGAGATTACTTTCAAGTATTCAACTAGGAGAGGACCCCACATTTTAAATTAAACAAAAGAAAAAAACACACACCGAATCATTAGCATACTTAAATAAATCCTGCTCAATAGTGTTACTACTGAAATGGTTCATTCATTTAATAGGAGAGATCCACTAACTAATGCTTGGTACAAAAAATGTAATGGTTATCATTATGTTGGTGTTTTACATTCAATTGTGTTTGGAAAGAAAAGAGAAATACTCTTTTTTCACATTAATTTCTTTGAAACAATAATTCTAATCCATGTAGAGTAGGTCAGAGTAGAAAACTGTTTAACTAAGACAGTTAAATGTTCAAACATAACAAAAACAGATAATACATAATTCTTATTTATAAAAACTTATAGACTGAGACCATATTTAAAGATCTCATATCTATGTTGAATTCTAATTGATAATGAATTATTCTGAGACCCTGAGCTAAGATTATTTTCATGCCCAATATTTACATTTGAAATAGTTCCTTTTCATTTGAAATAGATCCTTTACAATTGAAATAGTTCCTAATTTCAAAATCAATAAATCTTAACTTCTTATTTTACTTTTGTTTTCTACGTTGTGGCACTTTCATTCTTATTTTAGTTTCATATCTCCCCTCTCCTCTATTTATTCCCTTTCTCACAAGACACACAGATGTTGAGACTTACTATATATTATGGCATTCATATTTGCCAACTGAATGATGTAATACATAGATTGTGAAATTTAAATATGGTTATTTTTGCAGCATTTTTTGTTATAACAGTTTCTATGGATGTTTGAATCCATCTTTGACAGGCTTACTTCAGATACTTATAACGCATCCCATAGATTAAGCATGTAGAATCCTCTAATGCATTTAAAGTTTACAAATATTTTTCATATGTATTTTTAATTTATGGTAACTTTTATAAACCCCATTTTACTTGGATAAGTTTTGCTTTGTCCTTTTTTTTATGGTGACAACATTCAGAGATAGATAAAAGTAGAAAGAAGACTATAATATAAAAAAACCTCACCTACCCATCTTCCCACATTAACCTCAGCAATTATCAACATATATTCATATTCCACTCACTTCCTTTCCCTATACATCATGATATTAAAGCAAATTTGAGATACTATATTATCTCTCTTTTAATTCTAAATGAGAATTTTTTAAATGACAAGGTTAATCACTCAAGTTTCAAAATGATATTTCCACAAAAATTGATAATACCCTAAATAACTCAACTTTACTTTGAAAACGTATTATTCCTGGAATTGACTATGTGATCATAAGCAAGAAATAGAAATCATCATGACACCTAGAAATATTTAAGAGACAGATGTGTCATGATCATATCCTGCAAAATTAGATTAGAAACATAGACCAGATATGTGGGCCATAAATATCTACTAAGCAAGTAGGAATATAATTTATATTTGATTTGGGGATTTATTGTGTTCATATCACATTAATTTCTTTGAGATAAAAATTAATAAGGAATTGCAATTTGGTGAAACCTTAGTATTCATTTATGCATATAAATTTGGAAAATTCCACAGCAATTCATCAACAAAGAATAAGAGGAAGGAGATAAAATTGTTATAGCATAGGGAAATTAATGGAAAGCAGAGAGAAAACTATCCCAGAGAGAAAACAAATAATTTAAAACATTAAAATAATTTGTTTTCATAATTATCTTAGACAAAGACAACTAGATGAAATAGGGGAAAAAAACTCTATAAAATATGTTTTGACTATTAGAACCAATATAAAACATTGTTTTTTTAATAGTGATTTTGGAAAATCTTTAGGAAAGTATTTCAAATTAATTCCCTGTCTTCTCTAAGCATGTACTCTAGTGTTTCATTTGTTCCTTTTGTTTTTGCTTTGACACAGCTCGACCTGGGCAGCTGTGGCATCATTCACCACACAGTGATATGCAAATGGCAGGAGGGAGTTGGGTCCATAAATCCTGTGCTCAGTATACCTGACTCTCCTCCAGGGAATATATGTAGTTAGACATCCAAACCTTACTTTCATGGTATAAATGTACTGGTATAATATAAACTGTGAAGAATGTTTAAAAAAAATCTTAATATAAATTTGTCAATGTGTAGGGGACATAGGTCACAATATATTTAATAATTTTGGTAGAATTTTACATACATGCATATCACCAAATGACTAGAGATCTGGATTTTCAGTGTAGCGATATTGCAGAAGTATTTATGCTGCAGCTGGTATCACAAACATGCAAGGTGTTCTCAGTTCTAGTGCTTAAAATATCTAAAAGATATTCTAAATAAATGATTCACAAATATATGCTGGCTTTTTTGGAAAGTGAGTTGTGCTGTTACCAACCTTTCTTTCCAAAAGGAATTATGGAAAATGTTCTGGATTTTTAAACAATGAGTATCCTAAAGCTCATTGATTTCTGTAAAGCTTTTGATAGCCATCACCCCCCCCCTTTAATTAGGTTTATTCAGGGAAGCTATAATCTCTCCCAGTGAAGTCTTATTTTGAGGATTGTAAGGGAAATCCATGAAGGAAATTAAATGCTGATTCAATGATAGGCCTTTTCAAATACGGTAGCACTTTTTTTTCTTTCCTCATCTATCATTTTATTTCTGACATTGACATTGGGAAAATTAAGGAGCTCTTGGGTACAATAGTAAATTTCCCTTGAAAAACTGTGACCCTAACTTCATCATGCCATCTTTTTGCCCACATTGAAATCTACAGGATATATCTAATCCTAATTTAGAGAAGGCGAGATTTTTCAATAAAACTAGTAATAATTGTCCTTTATTTATTTTAAGTTTTAATCTATATACTATATTTCCCCCAAAATAAGACCTAGTTGGACCATCAGCTCTAATACGTCTTTTGGAGCAAAAATTAATATAAGACCCGGTATTATATTATATTATATTAATTATATTATATCATATTCATTATATCATTTCATATTAGGCCCAGTATTACATTATAATAAGATCCCGTCTTATATTAATTTTTGCTCCAAGAGACGCATTAGAGCTGATGGTCCAGTTAGGTCTTATCTTCAAGGAAACACGGTATAATATATATGTATATAGTATTTATAAACTATATATAGTAGTATACTATATATACAGAGAATGAAAGTGCATGTATACATACATACACATATATACATACACACACGTTATATAATATGTATAATGGCTACACTTTGGGGTAGAATAGATTAGAATTGGCACTAAATAAATGCTACACACACACATACACATTTACAACAAACACTTCAATGTGATTATTATCCTCATTTTCTAGGCACAAACACTAAAGTTTAGGAAGTTAAGTAAGTTGCTCAACACCATGTCCCATTTAAGTGGTGGATAAGGATTAATAAAATCTTACTTTACTTAACTCATTTCTCAAACATCCCTCCCTCAGTGATATATTCAGGATTGAACTAATCTTTAGGACAAAAGAAGTTTATAGTTTCAGAGTCATTTATTATTTTTATATTTTTTGTTTTTCTTAAAAGGAATGAAAAAAAAAAACATTAAGGAGCCTACAATTATAGGAAACTTAGTCCATCATCTTGCTGTAACAGGATGTTTCTGTAATGTTAGTTTTCAAGAAAATAAACCAGTGTGCTTGGGCATAGAGAAAACAAGCAAGCAAACAAATAACAAATAAACAAAAGACCATGAACACATACCACAACAACAAAACCCTGAGGAACTAATAGAATGAACTGAGTCTTTTTCCTCTACTAATTAAAACCAAAGGAAAAATGGATATTTGATCAAGTTATTTGATGTGAGGAAACTTCCTTGAAAGCAGAAACCCAGTTAGAGCCACAGCTCTCAGCAAAGGCTGGTAATCTACTAGTGCTCAGCCATATTGTCAAAGAATAAAATTATCTAAATCCTTTCATGCCATTCGTTATATACATCTTGCCTTGAGTCTCCTGAGGCAGGATTCTGCCTGCAGCCCTACCTCCTGGCCTTTTTCCTAAGTAGCAACCAAAGGATTGTCAAGGCAGGAGCAAGGTTCTCCCCGACCTGTTAGAGCCTACATCCTGTTCTGATTGATCTATGCCTACTCATACTGATAGTTATGTGATTTGAAAGTTCTTGCTGGTGTCAGCATGGCTCATGTTATTTCAGGAGAAATAAGCAGTTAATTAAAAATGAAAGGAAATATGTAACTGATTACTCGATACAATAAGGCTGTCTAAGGACAAAAGCAGTGGAAGAAATTTCAAAGAACAAAGGACAATGGCTTTTATAACCTTTCAAACAAGTTCTACATACAGAATTAATTTAAAAATTAAAGTTTTCAATTGCATTGAAAACTATGTAAAAGAAGTGTGAACAAAAAGTATTAATATACAAATTTCATAGCTTTAAACACAAAACTAATTGAACACTCGAAAAGGAAAACTGGAAAATATGGACACTTTACTGAAAAACCCAAATAAGCTAGGAAAAAACATATGGTATAATTTTACAATTAATCAAGGAAGTAAGAATCACTACAATGGTATATCATTTTCAGCTAAGAATTCAGCATAATTGACCTTTTAAATAGTGAAATTCTTCAACTTGGATAGTCTCAACTATTTTTCTCACAAGTGTAATGAGATACTCAACCCAAAGATTTTTAATATTTCTTGACAGTGCCACTCAAAGATACTTATAGTTTTTAAAGAGTTTTTGTGTATTTCTAATTATTGAGGAGTAGTTGTTATGCAAATCAATGTTTACCATATAAATCATTATTTAAAATGTTACCGTCTATAAGATCTATAGACTGCACAAGTGAACTAACTGAAAAACCTCAATTTCTGGACAAGATATGGTTCTTAATATCCTTTTCAAATCAACGTGCTTTCTCAAGCCTAATTTGACGTTAATTATAATAATTAGATTAAATATGGTTTGAATATTTTATTTCCTTGATTCTAATATTACATTTATATACTGTTATACCAACTTTATTACATATGTGTATTCCGTTACCTTACATCGTTTTTGGAAAGAAGTATGGTTCACATTTAAACATATAAATTAAATTAGGGTAAGTTTGAAATATTGTGTCCTTAATTTTTTTAAGAACTATTATGTGGTCAAAATAGCTTTTGCTTTTAGGATATTCTTAAGTAGTTTTTAATGAAGCCTTCTTAAGAGTACCTTCTGCCATATCTGCTACCACTTTCCAATGGAGTGTCAATGTACAAACATGAATTTTAAAATTATAATTGCTTTTTATTAGCAATAGAGATGTGAACGATTTATATTTCAACCACAATGCATATACTTTTAAAAGCCTTTTTTTTTTTTAAAAAAAAGGATGCCTCTAAAATGATTGTTAATGGAAATATACCTCATCACTTTATAATTAAACAAACCTACAACAAATTAAAGTGCTGATTGTGAAGGCAAAATAACACTAATCTATAATTATAATCAGGAATAGCAACAACTAAAAACCATAGCCAACCACCAGAGATTTCTTAGTTAAATCCAAACTAAGCCATAAAAATGTACTCATATTCTTTCTAAATTTTGGTAGGTCTTAATCATTTATTTAATATTTTACTAGTTGTTTGGACATAAATCAACATTACATTAGGTTTTCTGTCATGTTTTCTACAAACAAACAAACAAACAAACAAACAAAAAACCAAGAAACCAATACTCGAAAGTTATGTCAGTAACCTCCACTGGAAGAGCACTTGTTATTCCAACTAGGATCACACCATAAAAATCATTACAAAACAAACAAGCCAGGTAACAAAACAAAACAATATGCTTGTTTCAAAACTCCTGTTGTCAGCATGTCCTGGCACTTTCAATTGAATTCACATATATCGATGTTATTGATTGAGCATTTTTCTTCCGAGAGAGAGAAATATGATTACATATACCTGTATTTACTAATGGCACTGACATATAATTTTCAGAGGCAAAGTGCAGACATTATAGAATCTCAGATAATGCTTCTCTACTAAAAATACATTCCTATAGGAAGTTAATTAGCATAATATTTAAATGATCTGGATTGCTTAGATTCAAATGTCATTCCCTCTATTACTGATTGTTACCTTATCCCTCTAGAGCTCCATTTCCTCCTCTTTGGGGAATTTCAATAGTATGCTGTCTCCTAAAATTGCTGTGAAGATTAAATGGGGTAATACATATATACTGTTTTACATGATATGTGAGACATAGTACAGACTCAAGCATTTTTTCACTATTCTTATCGAAAATGGAATACCACTGCATGAAAAAAATCACTGAAAAAACAGTCTAAGCTTTCACATTAAAATATTGAATGTATCTTCCTGCTCACTCCAAAATCCTTTTGTTTAAACATCGTGTCACTTTAGAGAATTGACATATTTTATAAATTGGTTTGACTCCGCCCTTGCTTTGAAAAAGAGTTCATAAAAGAGATGTTATTATATTTCTTCTATGAGAAAAAGATGCTAATTATTCACAGAATTGTTGAATATTTCAATAGTATTTTTAGTGGTTTCAGATGATCCATAAACAAGATATAGAGCACACGTGTGCCAGCCAGATATAAATGCAAATCATTACTTTTCCTCATTTTCATTCACTCACATGTACACACACATACACATATGCTTAAATATTTTGATACGATTTTATATCAAGTCTAAGAAATAAAATTAACAAAATCTAAACCTAATTCCTTAAATCTAAAATCAAATCCTTCTCAAATTAGATAATTTCTCATAGAATGAATAAATCAATGTTTCTATTGCAGATTAAGTGCTTAGAAGTTTGTGCTTAGAATACAGCCTGACACATTTTTTTCCCCCAGTAGGTCCAGATATAGCATTTTCTTTTTTAAATTTACTGTTAGCATTTAGTTTTGGGAAAGCTTTGTATTCATGTTGTGTGTTTTTTTTTTTTTTTTCTCTAGATGGGAACAGTCAGTGATGATAAAACAATTAGCACACTGTTTTGTATGTAATAGATTTTTTTAATCATCAATGAAGGATTGGATGATTTGAATGGCTAGGAGAGTAAGTATAAAAGTTTATAAGAATATGCATGAGAAGGGACCGCCTTTCCCTGGAAAGAGATAATCAAATTTGCTTGACATAGAGACTATATATTATTAAAGTTTGTAATTAAAAGTTTTTGTCCAAAAATATCCCTTTATATTAGAATGGATAGTAATTTATTTAGTTATATCTTGTGCATACCCAATCCTTATTGGTCATTTTGTTCACTCATTGAAAATTTAACAAGAAAATTGCCTAAACTTTTGAAAACAATATAGAAAACTGGAAATACAATTATAAAACATAGGGTAGAATTTATATGATTACATAACCTCTTTCAAACTTCAGGAGGTTGCATTTGCTTTCTAACTTATGGATAATGCAAATGACTGAGTAGACATAACATCAGTGATCACTTACTCCAGATATTTCCAAAAGATGATCGAATGGACTGCTACAGGTTTGGCTGTGTAGATATCACTTAAAAAAAAAAAAAAAAAAAAGATTTGGGTGCCTCAGTCATGGAGAACACTTAGTAACTCTAAAGTGGAATACAGAAATATTTTATTTTACCCCTACCAGGTACATCTAAAATAAATAAATACATAAATACATAAATATATAAATACATAAATACATAAATATATAAATACATAAATAAAATAGTCTAACACCTATTTTTAACATATAGGAAACCTGGAACCCCAAGACATTAAGTAACTTATTCAAGTTCATGAAACTATTGAGGAATAGATTAACAACTATAAACAATTGACCTGACTTATAATCTTACTCTACTACAATATACTATCATTATATTTCTCCTAGTTTATATTTATGCAATGTTCCAATGCATTCCTTTTTCTATTTATAAAACAAGTATATTGCAAAAAAAAAAATCAAACAAACAAACAAACAAATTCTGTTGAAGACAAGGAGTATTTCTTGTTTTCCCTCTGCTTTATTTAGATAGAGTGACATATTGTGTGAGTTGAGGTATAAAATGTGATGGTTTGATATATGCATACATTTCAAAATAATTACCACAATAAGTTTACCTAACACATCCATCACTTCACATGGTTACCATTTGTTTGTGTGTGTCGGAGGGGGTAGGGAGTAGGAGGGTGAGAATATTTAAGATCTACTCTCTTAGCAACTTTCAAGTAAATGATACAGTATTGTTAACTATAATCACTGTGCTGTACATTAGATCACCGGAAATTATTCATCTTATAATTGTAACTTTGACCAACATTTCCCCAGTTCCCTCAACCCTCAGCCCTTGGCAACCACCAATTATCCTCTGTTACTCTGAGTTTAGCATTTAATTTTTTTCCTTTAGAATTATTTTATTAATTCATAAATGTACAACAGCTTCTTAACTCTACACACACTTAAAATTTTTCAAAAGAAAAGTTGTGTCTTATTACACAATGATCCTAGCTA
Organism: Rhinolophus hipposideros; assembly: GCF_964194185.1. Classification (NCBI taxonomy): domain Eukaryota; kingdom Metazoa; phylum Chordata; class Mammalia; order Chiroptera; family Rhinolophidae; genus Rhinolophus; species Rhinolophus hipposideros. The sequence goes on from NC_138053.1 coordinate 29,376,463, forward strand.
ATAGCTTTTTAAGACTTTCACAAAAATCTTTAAAAAAATGTTTCACTGTTATCTGAAACTTACAAATTTAACATTGTCAAAGAAGGAATGCTTCTACACTCTTACAAAGACCATAAGAAAAAACAATTAAAAAGCTAAGAAACTGTCTCAAAGACATATTTTTTACAACCCTCTTCCTCAGTAATGTTATTAAATAATCCAATCCATTCACAAAATGGCTCTCTACATCTGCTCTGGTGTCTTCTGCCATATCACTACATATATAAGCATGACTGAAGAAGGAGTTTCCTTACCTTTGTATTTTGATAACCTGAACCTGTTCTGTTACCTCAGAACTCTCATCCTCTCTTCTTTATAGAGTGAACCCCTGGCAAATAGGAAGAAGATCAATATCAGTGTCTTCCTCCATAACCGCTACTTCCTGCAGGACCATAATTTCCTTCATCTTATCATCCCCCCCATGTTCCTGCTGCTACCAAAATGTCCACTGTGGATTGGACCCTAGTTAGACAGTCACTGGTTATAATTTCTAAAATCATTGTAATTTCCTCTTCTGTAATTTCCTTCTCCATAGTTGTCATAACCACCACCCGCTATAGACTCAACCCTGGTCACTATATCCAGGTCCTCCACCACCATATTCTCTTCTCGTTCTTTAGATTCTACATCTAAATGAGATCATATAGTATTTTTCATTCTTTGTCTGACATATTTCACTTACTATAATGCCTTTAGGTTTCATCCGTCTTGTCACAAATGGCAAGATTTCCTTCTTTTTTATGGTTGAATAATATTCCAGTATACATATATGCAGCATTTTCTTTATCTATTTATCCATCAATGGACACTAAAGCTGTTTCCATATCTTGATTATTGTGAATAATGCTGTGATGAATGTGGAGTTGCAGATATCTGTTCAAAAATACTGATTTAATTTCCTTTGTATATATAACCAGAAGTGGGATTTCTGATCAAATGATAGTTCAATTTTTATTTTATTAAAAAAAAAATTGAGGAAACTTCACACTGTTTTCCATAGTGGCTGCACCAATTTACCATCTCACCAACAATGAAGAAGGGTTCCTTTTTTTCCCCACATTCTCACAAGTACTTGTTATCTAATTTATTTAATTTAATTAATCAATTTATTTATTTTTGGTAATGGACATTCTAATAGGTGTGAGGTGATATCTCATTGTGGTTTTAATTTACATTTCCCTGACAATTAGTGATGTTGAACATCTTTTCATGAACATGTTGGCCATTTGTATGTCTTCTTTAGAAAAATGTCCTTTGCCCATTTTTTAATCAGATTTTTTAGTGTGTTTTTCCTACTGAGTTGTATCAATTCAGCAAAAAGTATTTCTTAATCTTCGTCACATTGAATTAAATTGCTGTTTCAAAGATATTACTACAGAAAGAGGATGAATCCAATACTACTACAATCTGCATTTGGAGTTAGCGTGTCAGAATCTTAATGGTTTATGAGTGTGTGGGTGGTGTTTGTAATTAGATGCAGTAAACATGTTATGTTTGAAATTTTCCAAGTAAATAAAGCTTCTCTTTTCTCCTTGACAATCATTGATTTAAAAACAGATGCTTCACAGATAAATGTTTTCAGATTTTTTGGGTAGATACACAGAAGAGGGATTACTGGATCGTAGGTAATTCTGTTTATATTTTTTGGTGTTTTTTTGTTGTTATTGTTGTTTTGGTTTGTTTGCATTTTTATGAGGAGCCTGCATATTGTTTTACATAGTGGCTGCACCAAGTTACATTCCCGCCAGCAGTGTATCAGGGTTCCTTTTTCTCCACAGCCTCTCCAACACTTGTTATTACTTGTCTTGTTGATGACAGCCATTCTAACAGGTGTGAGGTGACATCTCATTGTGTGTGTGTGTGTGTATGTGTTTTAAGGAAGGCACAGCTCACAGTGGCCCATGTGGGGATTGAACCAGCAACCTTGGTGTTATTAGCACCACACATTAACCAATTGAGCTAACTGGCCACCCCCTCATTGTGGTTTTGATTTACATTTCCTTAATAGCTAGTGAGGTTGAGCATTTTTCATTTATTGAAACATTATTCATGGTGACCAGACATGGAAACAAAGTGTCCTTCAATAGATGATTGGATAAAGATTGTATACATATATACAGTGGAATATTACTCAACCATAAGAAAAGAAGAAATGCTTCCATTTGTGCCTGCATTAATGGATCTTGAGATTATCATGCTAAGAGAAATAAGTCAGACAGGAAAAGTCAAGAACCATATGAATTCATTCATATGTGGGATATAAAACTGAAAGCGACAAATGAACAAGAAAAACAAACATAGAAACAAAACCATAGACAGACAATAATTCAGTGGTTATCAGAGGGGAAGTGGGGAAGGGGGGATGATAGAAGAGGGAAAAGGGGATCAAATATATGGTGATAGAAGGAAAATTGACTTTGGGTGATAAACACACAATGCAATACATAGATGATATATTATAGAACTGTACACTTGAAACCTATATAATTTTACTAACCAATGCCACCCCAATAAATTTAATAAATAGATTTTAAAAGCTAGACACTTTATTTTGAAATCATGTCAAAAGAAGCAATAGAAATAGACTTTTCTAGACACCTTTTCCTTATTTAATCAAAGCTAAAATATTTTTATTTTGCTGTTTATTCTAGAAATGTAGTGCTCTTTAAGTTTATTGATTTCATCCTAAAATACTCAAATTTCATTTTTTATGAAGCTGTTAAATGTTTCTTCTCTGTATACTGGGAACTTCGTGCTAAGTAACTGATTATTTTCCTTTCAAGTAGAAAATACTACTACTTTGAATGATTTTTGTCCAACTTTTTGTGTCTCAGACTCCTTTCTCTTTTACTGTGTAACTCTTCCTTGGAAATCTCATCTACTTCTTAGCACATTAAGGTTCATAAAATTTACAGCTATAACTCTAAGTTAAATATCTCCTAAGATTTAGACATATACATTAAACTGAATTTTATATATCAACCTGGATATCCCAAAGATTCTAACTCAATTTGTCCAAAATTACACTCCTCATCTTCCTTCTGTGAGTGGTTGCTTTTATATTTTGTATTCCAGTCATTAGTATTATCATTCATCTTGTTTATCAAAACAGAAATGCTGTATTTCTTAGAAATGCTACTTACTACCTTGAGTATTTCCAGTTAATATCCATCCATATATTGGTACCCCATCCTTAAATTTCTTCTCTGCCATAATGAGAAATCCAAACTCCAAAACAAATCTACTGGCATCCTTTGTGAATCTGATCTTGCCAATTGCTTCAACTTTCTATTCCAGATATTAGCACAGTTTATATATTTATTTTTCCCCTCAGAAAACCCTCCGTCTTCTACCTCTCAGACAATACACCTCTTCTCCCTAATTCCGTGTAACCTTTAACATTTATATCAACTACCACTTTCTCCAGGCAAATTCCCTTGGCTGCATACGTATGTATTGGTTAGGCATCTGTTCAGTATACTGAACATATTCTATTGTAATTGGCTGTTTATTGCTCAGGATCCTCATCTTTGTTCAGTAAGACATGTTTCATAGAACAGTCTTACTCTCCATGCGATTCATGACCCGTTACCGGTCCACAAATTTTTACTAATCTGAAATGAAATAAGTAAAGAAATTAAAAGTGTTTAGATACTTTTAAAAAACAATTTGACAGAGTAATCTTATGTTTGATGGATATAATAAACAATTTGGCCATGTATTTCTACTTCACTTCTCTGGTAATTCATTTTCACTGTGCCATACAAAAATATCAGTCCGTGATAGTTTGGGAATTACTGCAATTGAGGTTGGGACTTTGGAGCCAATATTCTTCTTTGTCCTGTTATATCACCAGAACCCAACACAGAGCTTTACTCCTAGTAGTTACAATATGTTTGCTGATTTATTGAATGAATGCAAATGCTAATGAATATATCTATATATACAACCCTCACTTAAATTGATAAACGATGATTAAATGAAGCACACATGAAAAATCGTGAAATACAAGAAATATTCTGAAACACAATACTCATGAAAAAGCATCCTCTATATTTGGAGCTTCTAACAACTTCCTCAGTTGCAAACCAGCTTTCAAAATATTCGTATTGAATAAAATCAAATTTTGGGATACCTCCTTTTCTTGAAAAGTTGTAATCTACAATATTTTTGATTTATCATTCTTGCATCAGAAATTATTACAAACTCTTAGAAATGTTAAATACTTTAACTGACAAAAATATATTCCCTGCTTTAATGATGGGTAAAGGAAGAGTCTAGATAAAATTTACAACTTCTGTGAGTTTTTCTTTATTTTTCTGTAATATCTTCTTTGTCCCCTAAACTCTTCCCTCTTCTCATCTTTAATTATTTTTCTTGTCTTATCCAGAATTTCAGGAAGAAATTTCTTGAGTTACACTTTCATAAGAAATGGATGAGTGTGTTGATGAAGATGAGCAGTTTACAAATTAACATTTTTTTCTATTAATGCTGTAATGGATTATGTAGTTTTCCATTCAGACCCTGCCTTTAGAACCGAGGCACTTATTTTTAGCTACTGCCTGGGTTTTCAGCTATTGATTATTCATAGCATATTCTCTCCCTGGGAAATTTGTCCTTGCTAATAATGGTGCCTCACTCAAGGTTCTACTCTGTTCCTGGGAGTTTCCCAAATCCAGTGACTAGTGACAAGGAGGTACAGATAACCAGTCCATTGCTTTAATGTGGAACAACTGTGATTCCCTCCTAGCTCCTTAACATCTCATAGGATGGGCTGAAATTTTTGTTGTAACTTGATTGCATTTCAATTTCTCCTCTCCTCACATCTACTTTCTCCCTCCCATATATAAATAGTTCTGAGAGTACTCTCCAATAAACCACATAAATGTATAACTAAACCTCAGATTCTAATTTTAGGAGAAACCAATTTAAGAGAATGAATAAAATGTGTTAGATTTGGGTCATATCTTAATGAGGATGTCAAAAGACAGGTAAACTAAAATAAGTTTAAAAATATGGCAGAAGTCACAAAGAAGAGTCATGTAAACTGGTCACAACACATTATGCAGTTGATATATTATACAGTTGTACACCTGAAACTTATATAATGTTATTAACCAATGTTACCCCAATAACTTCATTTTTAAAAAAATCTATATCCACCCTATTTACAAAGTATTAAAATGTAAATAGGATCTCTGTGAGTAAAAACACAATAGTGACTATGTGGCGAGGTTGTTCTGGAACTTCCTTAAACAAAAGAATCATGTTGAAACTTACAACAAATTCAATTAGTTTGAGGCAGATCCCAGGAACCTGTGTTTTTACCAAGGATCACAGAAGATTCCAGCCTGAGACTATATATTAACCAGCTTCTGAGGAGAAGTCCTATCAGTATAGATAAAGTTTATTTATGTTATATTACTGAAACAAAACCAGGAAACATGGTTAAAAGAAGCAAGAAAAGTAAAATTAAATTTTTATTCAAAATAATCATAAAATTTTGCATAGCAAAAGAGATTTTTTTTATGAATAGGAACTAAATCAGATTAACTTGTAAAAAGTTAACCTCATATTACAAATTTTTGAGTACATATTTTTGAGTACACGCCCTTTGGACTATGTGGAAATCAATTCTGATTTTAGAGTGAGGACAATTGTTTGTAAACAGCATATATGTTGTTAATGTATGGAGTTTTGACTTAAGTACTTTTTGTAATTTTCCCTTTGGTAATCTTTTTTTTCTCTTTCAATTAAACTTTATTGGGGCGACATTTGTTAATTATGTTACATAGATTTCAGGAGTACAATTCTGTAATACATTATCTATATCTCACATTGCGTGTTCACCATCCAGAGACAGTTCCTTTTCCATCACCATATATTAGACCCAGTTTACCCTCCTCTAGAGCCCCACTTCCCCCTTACCCTCTGGTAAACCCTAAACTATTGTTTATCTCTATGAGTTTTTGTTCTTTCAGTTGTTTTTCTTGTTCTTTTCTTGTTTTTGGTTTATCTACCACATATCAGTGAAATCATATAGTTCCCTACTTTTCTGTCTGACTTATTTCGCTTAGCATTATAATCCCAAGATCCATCCATGTTGTCACAAATGGTTCTATTTCATCTTTTCTTGTCACCTAATAGTATCCCATTATGTATATATATCGCACTTCTTTATCCATTCATCTACTGAAGGACATTTTGGTTGTTTTCATGTCTTGGCCACCGTAAACAAAGCTGCAATGAACATTGGAGCACACTTGTCTTTGTGGATAAATGTTTTCAGATTTTTGGGGTAGATACCCAGGAGAGGGATTGCTGGGTCATATGGTAATTCTATTCATAATTTGTTAAGGAATCTCTACATGACCTTCCATAGCGGCTGCACCAGTCTGCATTCCCACCAACAGCGTATGAGGGTTGTTTTTTTTTTCTCCACAGCCTCTCCAATACCTGTTACTATTTGTCTTGTTAATGATAGCCATTCTTACTGGGGTGAGGTGATATCTCATTGTGGTTTTTATTTGCATTTCTCTGATGATTAGTGATGTTGAGCATTTTTTCATATGTCTATTTGCCATCTGTATGTCCTCTTTGGAGAAATGACTCTTCAGGTCCTCTGCTCATTTTTCAATTGGGTTGTTTGTTTTTTTGTTGTTGAGTTGTATGAGTTCCTTGCATATTTTGTATATTAGCCCCTTATTGGAAGCACTGTTTGCACAAATCTTCTCCCATTCTGTTGGTTGCCTCTTTATTTTGTCAATGTTCCCTACTTTTCTGTGCAATAGGGACAAAAAGCTTCTTGCTGTGCAGAAGCTTTTAATTTTGATATAGTCCCATTCATTTATTTTATATTTTACTTCCCTTGCCTTTGGAGTAAAATTCATAATATGCTCTTGAGCCCAAGGTCCATCTAGGTTTTCATCTATGCAGTTTATTGTTTCAGGTCTTATGCTTAAGTCTTTGATCTATTTTTGAATTAATTTTGGTACATGGTGACAGATAGCAGTCCAGTTTCGTTCTTTTGCACGTGGTTTTCCAGGTCTGCCAGCACCATTTATTGAAGAGGGTGTCTCTTCTCCATTGTGTATTTTTGGCTTCTTTGTCAAAAATTACCTGCCCATATTTATGAGTTTATTTCTGAGTTCTCAATTCTATTCCATTGGTCTATGTGTCTGTTTTTCTGCCAATATCATGCTGTTTTGATTATTGTGGCCCCGTAGTACAAGCTAAAGTCAGGAAGTGTGTTACCTCCAGCATTGTTCTTTTTTCTTAGGATTGCTTTGGCTATTCGGGGTCTTTTGTGGTTCCATACAAATCTGAAGATTTTTTGTTTTATTTCTTTAAAAAATGCCATTGGAATTTTGAAGGGGATTGCATTATATCTGTATATTGCTTTGGGTGATACAGCCATTTTAACTATGGTGATTCTTCCAATCCATGAGCACGGAATGTCTTTCCATTTTTTTGTGTCTTCTTCAATTTATTTTAAAAACATTTTATAGTTTTCAGTATATAGATCTTTCACATCCTTGGTTAAGTTTATTCTTACGTATTTTATTCTTTTTGCTGCAATTGCAAAATAAATTTACGTTTTCTTCACTGAGATATCATTGTTAGTATATAGGAATACAACGGACTTTTGTACGTGGATTTTGTAGCTGGCAACTTTACAGTATTCATTTATTGTTTGTAATAGCTTTTTGGTGGAGTCTTTAGGGTTTTCTCTATATAGCATCATGTTATCTGCAAAGAGTGAGAATTTAACTTCTTTATTCCCAATTCAGATGCCTTTTATTTTTTTGTCTTGCCTGATTGCTCTGACGAGGACTTCCAACACTATGTTGAAAAGCAGAGATGTTAGGGGACAGCCCCTGTTGTGTTCCTGAACATAGAGCAAATGGCTTCAGTTTTTTACCGTTAATTATGAAATTAGATGAGGGTTTGTCATAGATGGCCTTTATTATGTTAAGGTAGTTTTCTTCTATACCTATTTTTTAAGTGTTTTAATCATAAATCAATGTTGTATCTTGTCAAACACTTTTTCTGCATCGATTTATGATTTTTTGTCCTTTATTTTGTTTATATGATGTATCACATTGATGGATTTGCGGATGTTGAACCATCCTTGTGCCCCCGGGATGAACCTGACTTGGTTGTGATGAATAATCTTTTTAATGTATTGTTGCATTCAATTTGCTGAATTTTGCTTAGGGTTTTTGCATCTGTATTCATCAGAGATATTGGTCTGCAGTTTTCTCTTTTTTGTGTTATCCTTACCAGGTTTTGGTATCAGGGTAATGTTGGCCTCATAAAATTAGTTGGGACTGTTGTCTCTTCTTCAAGTTTTTGGAAGAGTTTGAGTAGGACAGGTATTAGATCCTCTTTGAAGGTATGGCAGATTTCACTAGTGAAGCCATCTGGTCCCAGACTTTTTCTTTTGGGAAGATTTCGGGTGACTGATTCAGTTTCCTTACTGGTGATCGGTCTATTTAGACCGATTCAGGCTAGGAAGGCAATGTGTTTCTAAGAACTTGTCCATTCCTTCTAGATTGCTGTATTTGGTGGCATATAGTCCTTCATAGTATTCTTGGATGATCCTTTGTATTTCTGTGGCATCCGTGATAACTTCCCCTCTTTCCTTTCTCATTTTGTTATTTACATTAATTTTTTTCTGTTGTTTCTTTTTGTTCTCTATTTCATTTAGTTCTGCTCTGATTTTCATTATTTCCTTTCTTCTGCTGACCTTGGGTTTCATTTGTTCTTTTTCTAATTGTTTAAGATGTAATGTGAGGCTATTCATTTGGGATTTTTCTTATTTCTTGAGATAGGCCTGTAATGATATAAATTTCCCTCTTAAAACTGCTTTCACTGCATCCCCAAAATTTTGGTAGGATGGATTTTCTTCCTCATTTGTTTCTATGTATCTTTTGATCTCTCCTCTGATTTCTTCTTCGACCCGTTCATTTTTTAAAAGTATGTGGTTTGACCTCTACGTACTTGTGGTTTTTCCTGCTTTCTTTTTTCATTGATATTCAATTTCAAAGCCTTGTGATCAGAGAATATGCTTGGTATGATTTCAATCTTCTTAAATTTGCTGAGGCTAGTTTTATGTCCCAATATATTCTCTATCTTTGAGAATGTTCCATATACACCAGAAAAAAATGTAGGAGTCTGATGATTTAGGATGAAGTTCTTTATAAATGTCAATTATGTCCATTTCATCTAATGTGTCATTTAGGGCTGCTATTTCGTTATTTATTTTCTGTTTGGATGATCTATCCATGGTTGTCAATGATGTATTTATGTCTCCTACTGTAATTGGGTTTTGGTTCAATCCATTTACATTTAGGGTGATTATTGATATGTGAGGATTTCCTATCATTCTATCTTTAATTTTCTGGTAAGACTTTGTCTCCATTGTTTCTTTGCCTTTTTGTTGTTGTCTATTATTTCTGTTTGGTTGTATTCTATGATTTTTCCCTCTGTTTTTTTACTTTATTATGTTATATATTTCAGTTCTGGATATTTTCTTTCTTTCTTTAATTCTTTTTTTTTTTTTTGAGTGTTTACCATTACATTTATGTAAAAGAAAGTTTGAAATTTAGAGTATTGCATTTTTTCAACATGCTTACTTTCTCCATTCTCATATTCCAGTTCAGGCCTTTACTCTCTCTCCCCCATTTTATATTTTAGTTGCCAGAAATCATCCCTATTGATCCTGGTCGAATAGCCTCCTTTCGTATTTCTTGTAGTGCAGGTCGTGTGTTAGAAAATTCCCTCAGTTTATGTATGTCTGGAACGGTCTTTATTCCTCCTTCATATGTAAAGGATATCTTTACTGGGTATATTATTCTTGGCTCATAATTTCTCTCTTTCAATAGTTTGAATATTTGGTTCCACAGCCAGCCTGCTTCCACAGATCCCTCCCCTTTGACTGAACTAGTTGGGCTGTGAGTCAATGTCTGGAGAAGCACAGTTCTCAGAACTGCAAATATTCTGTTCTTTTTATCTCACACTGCTACTGTTCCACTTCTACCACTGGGCAGGTGGGAGCAAATGAGCTCTGGGAGGATGGGGAGGAGGCAGCTAATCTCAGTGCCTAAGATTTCCTGTTCTTTGCTGGGCAGTGAGCGTTTAAATCACCATTTTCAGCCCTCTTTCCTCTGTCTTTGCTCTGAGGTATCTGACGTAGTTGTTCGGTTGAGCTGTGTTATATGCTGTCCCCTCAGCCCTATAGGCCATAAGCAGAGACCTAGCAGTCTAAGTTCTTTTTTCTCCCACAGTTGTGTTAGTTCTGGAATGCAGCGAGCTCGGATCACCGAGCTAGGTCTGTCCTGAGCCCACATGGCTCTGTCTCCACACTTCTCCCTTCCCTCCTCTCCCACTCACGCAATTTGCCCACCTTTAGGTGATTCCAGTAGTGCACCTCTTAGTCTTGCCTGCCTGGTGCACAGGGAGTCCTTTGTGGAGTTCTAGTTGTTCAATTTGTTGTAAATTCCAGGAGCTATTTAAAGAGGCTTACCTCACGCCGCCATTTTTATGACGTCCCTCCTTTGGTAATCTTAATCACTTCCATCCCTGTAATTGTACCCTAATGATTTCTAATTGTTTGTTTTCAAATCTAGATCTGCCTTTGGAATATCAGATATAAATACATATATTTTTTGGCTTTACTTTTCTGCCTGTCCCACAGTCCTATCAAGTTCAGCATGTTCTAAAGTTTACTTTATTCAGTTACCCAAACAGACCATATATTATGTTTTATATTTCAGATAATATTATCTCCACCCTCCCAGTTGAACAAGCTCTTCATCAAACCTACGTTTTCCTCATCAGCTGTACACAACTTGTTATTAAATAATTCTTAAAGACGTCATCTCATATATATCCCTTGGATATAATCCTTCTTTCTTTCCTTGATGACAACTAACTTGGTCCAGGCCTCAATCCTCTCTCACCTAGATTGGTGCAGTCATTATTTACTTGTTTCCCTGCTTCCAGTTTCTTCCTTTCAGTATACCAAGTGGCCAAGGGTGTTACAGTCCTGGAACTTCTGAATGTGTCACTTCTTTATTTAAGAAATCTTTTTTTTTGTATGTCAGAACAGTCTCTTATTAAACATTATCCCACCAAGTTTTGTACCTGCATCTTACATCAATTAGTGACAACTTCCATGCTCTGGTTATTCAATTCTATCTTGCCAGTTGCTATGGGTAGATATAATGTTTAATTTAAATTAAAAAAAAATAGAATTGAGAAATTTTAAAATATTTTAATAACATATTTTAAACATAATAAAAATACATGGTAATATGCGTTACATGTTTTGTAAAAAATAAACATTTTTTTTTAAAAAATTAAGAAAGGGTGGTATGGATTTTATAAATCTCTTCCATGTCTAGTTTTTTTGTTTATTTGCTTGTTTTTGTTAGTTTCAGGTGTGAAAATAATGTAATATTTAGACATTTAAACATCTCACAAAGTGATAACCTCCCTCCCCCAATCTACTACCCCTCTGATGTGGTATATAGCGGTTATCTTATTAGGGAGACCACATCATGGATGGTGTAGGTGCCTGACCACTGCAGTGTACACCTGAAGCAGAATAATAATGAATGCCAACTATTATTTAATTATATATATATATATATATATATATATATATATATATATATATATATGCGCAGGATGTGGCGTACAGCATAAGGATTACTGAGTGTTTTGATGGTCCCTTAAATTTTGTACCCAAAGCGAGTAGATATCACTTGCCACACCGTAATCTCTACCTTATTAAACCTCATTGATTATAGCATCAATGCAAAGTCAACACAATAAAAAAGGCAAATGACATCCTAATAGTGTTTAAACATGTTATAAACATAGGTTTGACCTCATAGACCTCCTGACAGGGTCTCAGTGACTGTATTTGAATCACATTTTAAAACCACTGCTTTGGGCTAACATAATGAAAAACAGGTAAAAATAACTTTAAGTCTAATAATTTACCTCCCTACCCTACAAAAAGAGAGTACAGCATATTTGTTTTCAAAATTGTCACTATTCACCTTAAGAAAGTATATTAATTCTTCAAAATCAACATCTTTACAGTTGTTACAAGGAACATTAAATGGAGATATTGAACAAAGTAGGTAGAAACACTGTCAACGTAGGAAGGAACCATCTTCCTATGTCCATATCTTATAATAAAGTAAATTATATATCTTATGTATATCTTATAATACATATATTATAATAAAGATATCTTATAATAAATATACTTATGATAAAGTATATTATAAACGAACCATCTTCCTATGTCCATATCTTATAATAAAGTAAATAAAATACGTAAGCGTATTTTATTCATACTTTATGCCTAGTTTATTTCATACATTATGTAAGCATAGTTTATTTCATACTTTATGTAACTCAATAAAGACCCTTTTCAGAGTGACTTTCTAAATATTAGCCATGACATAGGTGATTATGTACCAGGTGATTGTAAGATTGTTCAAACTGAGAATCTCTAACATTGCTCATTATCATTATCATTAAAATGAAGCATTTCTAGCTATTTCAAAGATTATAAACTCCTTGAAATTAGGATCATACTTTTTAAACCTTGAGAGTCCCTGTATCATTATCAGAATCTAAACAAATATTTATTAAATTAAATTGACTGTATAAACTGAAAGTCCACTGTGAATGGATGAATGAATGGATGATATGATTTTACTTTCAAACCTTGAGCCAATAACATTTATTAAGTAAAAAAAAAAAACTGTCTATTTCTTATAATAAACTCACATGAAACTCTAGAAACTTGTAAAACTATTTTCAAAATGTATCATGACTAAGAAAAAAAGCCCTTAGCAAGAAAAAAAACAAATTTATATGGACACAAATAATTATCCCTTAAACTTCACTTCAGTTAATAAATGTTGTATGTGGATAAACTGTACATATTTCCACATTTTCAAAAATAAAGAAATTGTATGAGTTAAATTTAGAACAGGGTAATTATAAATAGTCCTTAAAATTCTGAATTTTCTTCATTACAGTTATTTGGTTTTTAACTGTAATTATTAACCCCTTATTCCTACCAGTAGAGAAAAAAGTCAATATGTTTTGGTAATTTTATTGCAATGTACAATAGCTTTGTGAATTGTATCAAATTAAATTGAGTTAGGCCACAATACCAGATAGCTAGAAAGACAATTTTGCCTAATTGAAGTTAAAATACAAGTTGCTGTTAGAACGATATTTAGGCTGTTTGTTAACTGAGAAATATCAGTGAGCAGTTAGGTCAGTGCTAGAGTCTAGAAATCATATGACTTAGCATATAATATAAACAAGAATGTACATTCATTAGGTGTTCAGTGTTGACAATAAAAGCAAGAGAGTATTCAAGTAATGCTAATAAAGAGTAAGGATGAATAGTTTTAATCACTGTGATTAACAACGATGACAGCAACAAAATCATGGCTGTATTCTAGGAAATGTTTTCTAGTAATTTATTCCATTCAAACTACCTCAAGAGGTAACAATCTTACTGGATGGAAACAGAATGAGTAAGAGCTTCACATAAACAAGAAAGCCAGAGGATTTATAAACTGACATTTTATTCCACAGAGGTTTTTATATAGACTTGCTGTATTGCTTAGTAAGGAAAATTCTTTTAGTCCACAAAAGGATTTAGACTGAAAAGCTGGGTGTTTTTGTTGTTGTTGTTGTTGTTGTTTAAGTGTTTCTACTTAAGTGTGATACTTTATGAAACTAAATCAGGGTTAGGGAGAAATGAAAATTCCTCCTTAACAAGATAAATGCAATCAATTTAATGAACTCTTCTTAGAGACAAGGATGAGATGGAAGAAATTATTTGTTCATTATGCTAATTAAAAAAGGGGATCTAATGTCTGTGAAAACAAAACTGATTAAAGCATATTCAGTTTGGTTAGAGTTGTGAAGTACAAAATCCACACATAGTGTGTAAGCCATGGATATCGACTGGAGACTGCACATAATTATTATCTTTTTTTGTATGTGGTGAATATGGTTTTTTGTTTTTACCTGAGATTGTTTGACATGTTAAACACATATGGTAGATAGAAACTCAAGAAGAGATCACTGAGCAAGCCAGAAGTAAACTCTTAATGTTCCATTGCAATTAAGCAGCATATAAACTAAGGCATACAGAAAAAATTCCTAGTGGCCTTCTTTTATGAAACTGCTAAGAGGCCCAGTTGAAACAATGTTCACAATATATAATGCTGGCTTGACACCAGAGAAAAATGGTTTTCACCAGCTTTTTTCCATTAGCCAGTCAGAGGGAGCTTGCAGGGATATAAGAGTTTAGTCATCATTTACCAGCTCTTTTTAATCCATCCCTATCCTTCATGAGGGCTGGAAAGTGTTCTTCTTGCACTCATAGTTTCAATTGTTAACAAAAGTTCGAGTATGTGAGTAAATATGCATGACATTGAACTCTGAGCTGCTGAAAAGAAAATAGATAGTTTATTTCTGAATGAGATTCAATGTAGATTAACATCTTTCCTAGGAGTCAAGGGATCAAATGGACTAAAATTTGGAATAATTTTAAGTGAAATATTATGCTATATTAGAATAAAATGACTATATTTCCCAAACATTTTACATGATAAAATATATTTCAAATAATTACAGAACTGATGAAAACTAGAAATTGTGCAAGCATTTAAAAAATAGTTTGATATAAACAATAGGTATTTGTTAAGTAAATTCAGTATTCCCCACTGGCATTTTACTAGATCTATTTCATATAGCTTAAAAACTTTTTCTAAGTAGGGCAGATAGAAACAGTTCACATATCATGCCATTTTAATGAGTTAGTTTACTCTTAAGATTTTGCTTAACCATGTGCTTCCCTGTGTGGTTTTATTCAACATGTACAGAGTTATTCATTTTTAAGGTAATGTGATACGTTGAATAGAACCATGGAACTCAAAGTCAAAAGACATCAGTTTGAGTTCTGAAACTAACACTTACCAATCTTGAATATTAAATAATACATTATTTCTTTTACCATATTTCCACGTCAGTAAAATAGAATCATCTGACTCTTTCTATGTAACTTACAGCGTTACCTTTGGACAACATATGACAGAAAATAGTCTGCTAGCTACTTACACAGGAGTCATTTGGCTATCTATTAAACAAGTATTTTCTAGATCCCAGCGGTGATTTATATAATTAACATCTAGAGGTGCACACCAAAAACCTGATTTTTAACAAGTACCTCAGCTAAAATTTGAACTGTGATTTGCAGTATAATTTCTAAGAAATAATATATTATGCAAATTAATAGTTCTATATATATATATATATATATATATATAGTAGTTTTATATAACAGCAATATTATATCTATGCTTCTAGAGTTCTCCTTTACCTTCCAAAAAGTTATACCTATTAAAATAATAGGGCATTACCACCCTTAGTGCAAAAGCAACACACTTCAATTTGATCTGTAGGTAAATAAAGAGTATCCTTATACCATTATCATTATTCTTCTTCTTAAAATGTTCATTTGGCTTTGTTACATAAGGGAAATTGCACACACTATGAATCTTTTTTTTTATTATTATTAAAATTTATTGGGATGACAATTGTTAGTAAAGTTACATAGGTTTCAGGTGTACAATTCTGTGATACATCATCTGTATATCACATTGTGTGTTCACCAACCAGAGTCTGCGTGGTAAACACACTATGAATCTTGAAAATTAAATATTTTAATATTTGAACTCACTCAAAAGCATCTTGGCTCTAAAATAAGTTCTTCTCAAAATGTGGACCCCAAAGCAGCATCATCGTTATCACCTGGGAAGTTGTTAGAATCGGAAAGTCTGGAGTAGCACTCACTAAGCTCTGTTTTGTAAGGCTTCAGTCGTCATGGTGCCTGCTACATTGTGGGAGCTGCTGCTCTAAGATAGTTGGACTAAGGACTAGTATTGCAGGGTAATTTGATTCATTCCTTTGGATATGCTCTGCCTACATGGAGCCTCGTTGATCATCAGTGCGAAATGAAGCCAATGTTATATAATTCAGGTTCACAAATGGTATTTTTTTTTCTTAACTTTGGATAATTGGGGTAAGACCCAGGGCTGTTTTTCACAACACATGCTATTGTCAAGCCACTGCATTTATGTCTCCTCAAAGACAGCCCAGAGAGTTCTCTAATTCTTATATTTGGGGATAGACTTTAAGGTAACTCCTGATAACCCTTAGAGATAAATTCTCTGGCAGAGGTATCTGGTTCCTTTAGAAATAGGCTTGATCTTTTCTCTGTACCTAATTGTACTGAAAGATTAGCTATCTTTTCTCTTCTATTGGGAACAGAGATAAGGGAACTGACTGGAGTTTATTTTCAGCTGGAAGCCCACAGGGGAATGAAAGTAATGCTAATGGTATGCTGAGAATTCTATTCTGACACCATTTGAGCTCTACATCTAAAACATGTAAAACAAATTCTAAGCAGCCAATTTTTATTCAGTCTCGTTTATTCGAAATTTGGGAGAGGTAATATATTCGAAATTAATTTTCTTCCACCTAGTTTTCTTTAACCCAGCTTATGACAGAAAGACATCTATGCTATTCAGAATATTTGTGAAATAAAACGATTTGATTTTTTAAAGTAAAGATAACATATTGTAATCCAGTGTTCACTTGGGGACACACACTGAAATGTGGTGCTTACAAAACTGATTTTAGTTAATACACTGTAAAAACTTCAGCTGAAATGTACAAGTGAGAGGCTGACATTCTGTAATCCTTTTTCTCTTGCTTTTCCTTTTCCATTTTCATTTCTTTTCTTTCCTTTTGGCCACTGGATCTGCTGTCCCGAATTCTCCTTTTTCTACGTGGGCATTGCTGCAAAATTCTTAGCTCTTCTTCTCATCACTGCTGCCCACTGGGTTCTTTCTGGTTGGCTTGGTTGGGACCTCAGGGAGACATCCCAATTCTAATCCCTCTCACAAGCACATGGGAATGTAGACACAGATCTATAAAATACAGTAGTGCTCTCATGGATACGACTGACTAGTCCAGGTTGGACCCGTCATCCAGGGCCGGCCTAATTCCCTGTCCTGGGAATTAGAAGAACAACAATATCAAACCATAGACTACTGTATCCATGGAATTGAAGCCGTTTCAACTTGGAAGAAGGGGTCAGTTTTGTCTTGCTATATAAACTGGGAATCATAAAATTTTATTCTTCAGTGACAGAAAGTTAAAAAAGGAAGAAAGAAAGAAAGAGAGAGAGAGAGAGAGAGAGAGAGAGAGAGAGAGAGAGAGAGAGAGAGAAAGAAAGAAAGAAAGAAAGAAAGAAAGAAAGAAAGAAAGAAAGAAAGAAAGAAAGAAAGAAAGAAAGAAAGAAAGAAAGATAGAAAGAAAGAAAGAAAGAAAGAGAGAAAGAAAAGGAAAGAAAAAATACCCAGAGAGTTGCACAGGACAGGACAGAGATGGGGAAAGGGAATTTTGATGCTATTTTAGTTGTGGTTCTAAATTATTCCTGATGTTAGGAATTACCCCTGTGTCTGGGAAGTAACATTTAAATGGATTCCCCTTTTGTGATAAGCTAACTCAGTTGGATTATATTCCTTTCAAAAATAAACAAATTAATATAATATAATATATATTATCCTCAAGTTACTTATTGCAAATGGACAGCTAAATTGTTTTTTTTGAACTAGGATGAGAAATCTAAAGAGCATATCTCATACTTCTATAGTTAAATGTGTTCTGAGTTTAAAACACTAGTAAATTTTGGTACGACAGTCCTTGTGAAGGACTATGTTTGGGTTCTTTATTGATATTTTAAAATATTATGGTGCCTCCAATATTTCTTATTCATTGTAATTTGAAGTTCTGTTCCTTTGAAAAATGGGTTAAATAAGTTTAATTACATTTTTAGATATCTGTCATGTATTATATCTAAGAGTAAATACACAAGAGATGAATGATAATACATACTGCATATATATATGTATATATACATATATATGTATATATACATACACACACACACACACATATGGATGTTCTCATGTATTCTGATCCAAAATAATATGAGAACCAATTTATCTTATAAATAATGTTAGTTAGCATCTTCATATCTTGACATACATGTCTATGTTCAAAACAATCTGAAAAAGGACAATATCAAAGTTGGAAACAAACAGACAAAAAACATATTTGACTTTAGTAAACTTAATGACTCACAAATTTAACACTCAAGGTGAGAAAATAAGAAGTGTTGGAAAGGATATGGAGAAATGGGACTCCTCATACACTGCTGGTGGAAATGTAAATTGATACAGCCACTGTGGAAAACAGTATGCAGGTTCCTCAAAAAATTAAGAATAGAATTACCATATGACCCTGCAATGTCTCCTCTGGTGTCTACCAAAATAATCTGAAAACATTTATCTGTAAAGATCTATGTACCCGTATGTTCATTATTCATGGGGGCCAAGGCATAAAAACAACCAAAGTGTCCTTCGATAGATGACTGGATAAAGGAGTCATGGTACATATTAATATATACAATGGAATATTACACAACCATAAGAAAAGAGGAAATACTGCCATTTGCGACAACATAGATGGATCTTGACATTACCATGCTGAACAAAATAGGCAGAGAAAGTTGAGAACTATAAGATTTCACTCATATGTGGAATATAAAACTGAAAGCAACAAATGAACAAGACAAACAAAAACTAATAGATACACATAGCAGTTCAGTGGTTCCTAGAAGGTAAGGGGGCGTGGGGAGATAGAGGAGGGTAAAGGGAGTCAAATATTTGGGGATGGAATAAGATTTGACTTTGTGATGAACACACAATGTAATATATAGATGATGCATTATAGAATTGTACGCTTGAAACCTACATAATTGTATCAACTAATGGCATCCAAATAAATTTAATTAAAAAATTATAAAGAAGAAAAAAAACTTAAAAAGCAGGCAAAGACACATTTTTGAATTTTACTACAATGTTCATAATAAAATGAATTTTTGTAAGTTCTATAATGCACATATGTGAGACTACATTAAGAAAATTTACATAATTTTTTTGTTGTTCTTAAGGTAGTTATAGATCTGAGATTAAATGTATAAATATTTAACAGAAGAAATTACAATGAAAAAGGACAAAGTTTTGTTAGATGCTGATTCCAATATACTTCCCTAAGTGTACACTGCCCTCTGAAGTAACATATTTTATGGTTCTTCCTCCAAATTGCAGTCACTGGTTTCTAAACCAGGCCTGCAAATAGTGTTATTTATCAGCATTTTATTTCCCCAATTTATTTGCCATCAAATTTAGTCTTGAATTTCCAGATTGTCCACGTGTTTCTAGATAATGGCATTGTTGTCGATAATTTTTTTATAGTTTCTACTTAGAAATTTCGGATTAGGAAAGAAGAAGAGGAACTGACATGTATTGATTACTTATTGCGTGCCAATCAACATCTATAGGTTACATAATTATTACAGACAAAAACCACATACTCATAAATTTACATCTTGAGATTGAGAAGTTCCCCTAAGTAGCTGAAACTCAGAGCAATTGAAAAAATTGCTAAACATTTCAGAGCTTTGAGAATTGAAGCCATAATTTCAATGATAAGCCTTGTGCTCTTTCTAATACATCTGTCACATGTTTTAAGTAAACACTAATACGCTGAATACACAAAACTGAATTTCACATCACTGAATGAATGCTTTGATGCAAATGTTTGCTTGATGGTGTAGGACTGACTTTTATAGTTTGAAACCCTTCTATTTTGGTCAAGTCAGAATCCATGCATTTTTTTCTTTTTTAATTTAATTTTTTTTTATTTTGAAATATTGGGGAACAGTGTGTTTCTCTAGGGCCCATCAGCTCCAAGTCAAGTCATTGTCCTTCAATCTAGTTGTGGGGGGCAGGGAGCGCAGCTCATTGGCCCACGTGGGAATCAAACTAGCAACCCTGTTGTTCAGAGCTCTCTCTCCAACTAACTGAGCCATCCAGCTGCCCAGGCTGTGCATTTGTTGAAGTGCAGTGGAAATGTCTAAAAGAGTAGAGGGCTCTGTCTTATTAATTTTATGAAAGTAAGTTATGGAAGATTTGATTACATGGCAAATTATTTTGGTAGATCTTTTTTAGACGTTTAAAGATATACATTTACTTTTCTTTCACAAAGAATGAGGACTAGGTCTAAATCATAAAATGATCACCTTAACTCATTTCTTTTGACTTTCAGCAGGTATAATATTCTCCTGCTTGAAAGTTAAAGAGTTCAATATATGCAATCCGCACCTAGAAAAGACTGACTTTGATGTTATATAGATTCCACATTTCAATTTTAATGCAATTATCTGAGAAAAAAAATAATTACAATTATTATAAGAAGGTCACTAAAATTTGGTTAGATTACATTAAACAGATGTAAAGTACATGTGTGTTTTGTGTATTAACAAATAGAAAGTAATGAATTCCACGCTCTTGAACAAATGTACTTTTAGATGAGTACCTTTAATGGGAACAAGGTAACAATAGCCAGAGTTTGCTGACATCTAGTTTCTCAACAAAGTAACAACAAAAAAGATATGCCAAAAAGGCAATTTTAAGTTGGGAATTTCCTAAGACAAAGTAATAGCTCTCTCCTGAGACTATATTTGGGTGCCCCCAGAAGACCTATTTTTGTGTTGGATTCCAGCTGTGTGTGCAGTTTCTTTCTATATGGTGAACTGTTGTTACAAAGCCATGAAATATAGAAATTTATGATACTGAGAAAGTATTGTAGTCCACTGGAGATGAGAGTCAATTAGAGATAAATAAATCTTGACAAATGTCCTGGAATTTTTTTTATTTTTTTTTTTTTAATCAACCTTTCTGAAGTAAGCCACATTGTGGGGAACTGAGCTGCATGATATGGATGAAAATGGGTTGGTCCTAGTTAAACTCCAGATAACAGGCACATGAGCCATCTTATCTAAAATTTCCGTTCAAAAAAATAAAGACTTGAAAAGGAAGGGCAGGAAAGAGAGACAGAGAGAAAAAATCACATAGGTCATTTGATCAATCCAGAATAACTGGGAAATTTTGCACTTTAACATATGCTGCTAACACTGAGTTCTAGGAGCAGTCCAACAAATCTTTTCTACTTTAACTTCCAAATGATTTTCATGTTATGATACCTTTGGTCCTCCTGTACTTTCATTTTCATTCTCTGCTGACTTATTTTATAGGCACGTATAATTCTACTACAACTTTGTTTCAGATTCTTATTCTTTCTAAGTTTTAGTGCATTGAGAATCCATCACCAAACAACTAGAAGTTTAAAGGAACAAAAATGACAACACTTCTTTTCCATACAGTGCCAGGCAGTTGGATCCACATGGTCACTCTCTCGTACAGATCACCTATCTAGGTGTCAATGAATTTCAGTAAAAGCCACACTTCATGTTTAACAGTTCAAACTTCCTCTATATTAAGTAGAGTTATTCATATCCATTTTCCATTCATTGTATACTTAACTCATACAGTCACCTGAGACATCTCGTGCTCTTTCAATACACATGGATGAAACTTATGTATCTACACAGAATAGGAGGTGTTATCATCTATTAATGTGAGTTACAATAAGAGCAAAAGTAATTTATTTTGGTACATGTGTTGTGTCTATTTTTTTCATGATGAGGTAAGGATTTTTTTTTTCTAATTAGGCTAACATTTAATGACATTCTATATTTATATGTAGTACAAGATATTTTAAAAACATTTTCTACAATCACTGTTATCAAATCAACACAAGCCTTATGTCTTTCTTTGGTTGTTTTTTTTTTTTTTTGTGAAAGTTTATTGAGATGACAATTGTTAGTACAAGTTACATAGATTTCAGGTATACAATTCTGTAATACATCATCTATATATCACATGTATGTTCACTTCCAAAGTCAGTTTCTCCTTCTATCACCATGTACTTGATCCCTTTTACTTTCATCTACTGTTCCCCTCCCCACTTACCCCCGGTAACCACTGAACTATTGTCTGTCTGTGAGTTTTTGTTTCTTCATTTGTTTGTCTTGTTCCTTTGTTGTTTTCAGTTTTACATACCACATATCAGTGAAATCATGTGATTCTTGACTTTTTCTGTCTCACGTATTTACAGTAGCCAAGACATGGAAACAACCAAAGTGTTGATTGGATAAAGAAGATGTGGTATATATACACAATGAAATGCTATTTTGCCATAAGAAAGGATGAAATAGTGCCATTTGCGACAACATGGATGGGTTTTGAGATTATCATGCTAAGCGAAATAAACCTTATGTCTTTTAATCCTATCTTTTCTCTTTGCAGTAGTGCCCAACAGTAAACAAGGAGTAGACAAGATGTTTTTTGTCTTTAGGATCAGTGCTCTATATAGGCAAAATCCAAAACCCAGTACGAATTATTTAAACATCAGTGTCTCTTTGAAACATGTGCACAAAACAACTTACTGCGATTCAGTCAGCAATAGCAGTAATCAGGGTCTATCTCAGGAGGAATCATTTGCCCAAGACTGACAGAGGCAGTGAATAAACGATGATGCTAAGATTGGAACCTAGATCTATCTGAGTACAACATTTATATGATAAACAAACAACTAATTCTGTTGCCTGATAATAGCACATGTAAGCACTATGGGCCATATTCACTTGTTTTGGATTCTGCATGACTTGTGTTCTTTGTGCATTACCATTCTCTGGTGTTTGAAAACTAACTCTAACTAAAGAAGTGATGTACCATTTATTGGTAGAGAAGAGCAATATTGTAGGAATATATTGCCACAGCATTTTTGCATAACAATACCACCTGAAAATTCTGTGGCTTAAACAATAGCATATATCATTTTGCTCACAAGCTTACAGACTTTCTGGGTGGTGTTTGTAGTTGATTCTCACCTACACATCTACATGCTAGAAATGAAGATTTTCTGTTCTTTGCTAAACTCTTTCTTTTTTGTTTCTGGGGTTTCAGCTAGGACAACTAGACTGACTTGGATCTGCTCCATATGTTCTCTTCAGCAGTGTAGATCAGGTAAGAGTCCAAGAGAAGAAAGAAAACAATTAAGGTCCTTAGACTCTGATTTGATAATGGAACATCATCACTTTCACCATACTTTATTGGTCAAAGCAAGTCAAAAGTTTATCACAGAGTCCTGTGTAGAGAAATAGATTCCTGTGGAATCAATTCAACTGTAGATAGAGAGATACATGGAGAAATGGGTATTTTTAAAAATTATTCTACCATAAAAAATCTTACACATACTTTAGAAGATATAAAAATGTCTCCTGTAAATGTTCAGTCCTCATTTCTAACTTTATAGTTTAGTATTCAATTTTCAGTAGACTGGGAAATTACTTAAAATCAATTCTAGATATCTCAATGAAAAAGTACAACGGAAGACTTTTATTATTACTCTTAAAAATAGAATGTATGCTAATGTCACAAGGTGAGTAACATTAAAGTCACATCTCTCTGTTTCACATCTAACACTGATCTCCTAAAACAGTGAATTCAGCAACTTGATGTTATGCTCCAGGAATCCCTCTTTAGAACATACATAAATGTAGCAAAACATTGTTTTTAATTAACAAAATACCAGGCTCATATGTTGCCCACATCCTCATTGGAACGCCTGTTGACATCAACAGGAATTATCTTCTATAGCATACTGTCCTAATAGGTAACACTTATTATTTTTAATAATTATTTTATTTTAACTCCTAAACAGTAGAAGCCTTTTAAATATAACTTTGCCCTTTCCTTTACTTATGACTCTTTTAAAGGGTCTGAGGTTTATTAGCAAAAGCTGTGTAAGAAACGTTTGAAAGCCAATTATTTTAGACAGAAGACAGTTTTCTAATGCTAATGTATATTTTTAAATAAACTAATTTTATGCAAAACAATATTTGATAAGACATTTGAATTAACTATAATAGTAAAACAATTTCCTGTAATTTGTTATTCACTTTTAACTTCCGCTGATTTATTTTTATATATGCTTGAAATTTGAGGAAGAAAACAGCTTAGTTCATAAATGTTTTCTCAAGTTTTATCTGATGGTGAAATAAACAGATATTTGTATCATAAACAATATATGATTTCTTTTACTAAAATAAGTTTAGTGATCTAACATCATCCAAGAATATGCAAAAAAATAAAATGCAGTTCAAGAACACAAACATCAAAGTATGACAGAGATAAGTATTAATTCAATCTCTGCAATAAAATTAACTGGATAACTATAACGTTTCTCTCCATAATCACAGTTTATATACAGGAATAACCCAGTTTATGTAATACAGGAATAACATAGGTTCTATGTACTGCATATGACATGAGGATAAATGACTTTATATATAACAAGGATTTTGCTTAGTGTCTGACAGAAAAAAAATCACTCGATAATTACAAAATAAGGTATACTAAGTAAACAAATGATTTTGAGTTTTGTATTTATTTTTGTCATAATTGGTGATAACCTTCTCATTCACTTACTTTCTCCTTCATCTTTTCCTTTTTCTTCCACCTTTTCTTCTCAGTATTCACATTAGAGAATGTGATTACAACATATGTAATAAAACTAAATAGATTCACTGCTTATTATTTTATAATATTTTCCTTCAACTAGACACACAATGAAGTAATGTGTAAAAAAGCAGATGTAGTTGATGTTACATTTGGAAAGTTGTGATGTTTTATTCTTTTTCTTCCTTTTTATTTATTAAACTTATTGGGGTGACATTGGTTAATAAAATTATATAGGTTTCAAGTGTACAATTCTAAAATATATCATTTAAATATCACATTGTATGTTCACCACCCAAAGTCAAATCTCCTTCCGTCACCATATATTTTGTCTCTTTTACCCTCCTTTATTACGGTTGTAGATCTTGCACATCGGCTTTTCATAAACCATAGGCACCAACTCCAGAGAATCACATTAATGACCTAGCAAGAAATTCACTATCACTTTTGCAAATTATAAGAACACTTTAACGAGGTGGGAAATGAAGATGACATCTAAGCCTGACTTCCTATTAGGTCTTCCTCAGTAAAATATTGGACTGCTGTAAACTAATTAATATATGGTTCAAGATAATACAGAGATCAGCAAGTCAATAAATGTACAAAGTAATTTTTTCTTCAGAAATAATATATAAATAAAATATCTAATATATAAATATATAATATCTAGTATTATATATAATATATATTATATATATATTTATATATATTTTATCTAATATATAAATAAAATATATAAATAAAATATCTTTATGGATGAATCCTATAAGTAGATAAATACAAGTTATATTGGACATGGAAAATATATTTGATTCATAAAAAATAAATTTCTAATTTTGTTATAATATTATTACAGTATTTAAAGTTTGATTTACATTTGAATTTAGTTAACTGGGTTTTTAATCCTACTATGGGAATAGAGCTAATAGTTTATCATTCTTACCTTATACATATATGCCAACTGGCAATTTCTTCCTTAGCAAATGGCAATTTTGAATTTCACATTGATATTTTGAAGCAATCATGGTGTGGTATGTGTATCTGGACATTTGTACGAGAAGGTGGGGAGGGACAGAGGGGAAAGTGTATAAAGGATGTACCAGTTTTGAATTCAGTTAAACAGATGTGAAGTACAGACACACATACTGTCAATACTCCCTTTGCATGCTTAAGGAATTGGGATATTTAGGCCTCAGGCCAAAAATACCTGGTAACCAAAGTCTCCAACTATCTTTCCAAAAATCACTAATATTTTTGATAATGAACATTAATTTGATATCACATTGTAAATTTTCCCTCTATGATCAAGACTTTTTGTGGTTCTTTAAAGCATACCATTGTTTTCCTTTATTTCTAATGACCAGAAGAATTTTAAAATAAATGTCAAGACTTCCGTTGTGTTTATTATGAAGGTTTAAAGTATGTAGATGTATATTTATACACCACATAATTACAGATCCCCTCCTACAGCTAATCATACATGCATATCTATTACACTCAAAGCTTCCATTCCTTAATCAAGCATTCTGTGATTATGCAAATTTGAAAGGTAATGAGGTACACCCTGTAATAGATAGAAAATCAGTGTTGTTAAACGAACTTCTAAAAAATGAAAAAATGATTCTTTTGATCCTGAAAATTTTAAGAAACTAATTAGTGGATTAACCACATAGAATAAAGTGACACATTTTCATATATTGCATTTGTTTTCTCTTTGCATTTGCTATCTTTTCTGATTATCTATGACTAAATATTCCCCCAAATTCTGGTCACATCTGGGAATCAGAAAAATTGTGAATAGATAAAAGAGGGCTTCAATCCAAATACACACTTGTCATGTCTATTGCCACCTACTATTTCGAAATTTGTTTTAAGGAACCACTTTCCATGGAGTTGTGATCCTTTCAAGAGTCAATGGTAATATGTTAGGTTTTGGCATTTTCACTGCCAGGGTGTGATCGGCAGCAGAATATTTTGCAGACATAAAGAAAGGAACTGCATTTTTTTATAATTTACCATTTCTTATACTGCTTCCATGAAACTTATATTTCTTCCATGAAACTTTGTTTTAATCATAGCAATGAATTATGAGTTGGTCATTTGCAAGTTAGAGTAGTTTTTTGTTGAAAGTTTTTATGTTTTGCCCTTTCAGAAAGAAACTCATGGCTTGGGAGGAGTTGGAACAAAATACTAATGTGTTGTATTATCCAGCTATCTCTGTTAATAGCTCTTAGTAGGATGAGTTAGTAAATACTTCATCTTCAAAATTCAGGAACACATTATCATATGAACTTTATTTTTTATAAGATATAAGAGTGAGGTGATGTGATTGTCTCATTCTTCTTAGGTGACTCTACTCTTAAAATGGGCATTGGAGGGGATGGGGGACTTGCAATTGTCCATGAGGAAATTGGTGTTTCCGAATATAAAATCAGATTGTCTCAAAATTCTGCCTCGGTAACTTGAAGGTGATTTTTGGAAAAGCTAATATTAGAAGGATTCTGTTTTTCTAATGTGAGAGGGTTATATGTTTCAGGTAGAATAGAAAGTCAGAAGTTTAAGAACAATATTCAAGGGCTAATTGTGGTCTTCATTTGTTAAATTGCTTTTTTTAAAATATATTATACCCTGTTGATTATTTCCATCAGATAGGTACTTGTATTCGAAGAGTCCCACAGTCTTTTACTTTTCTAAAAATCTCCAGTCCTTTTCTTTCTCTTCAATAATCTCTGATGCTTTTGTCATTATAAAGTTTAATTTATGTCTCATAGTCTTTTTATTCACTACTACAATGTTCCAATTGAACTTTATTATCAAATAATATTTGAAGATTTTTTAAATGAAGATATTTTCATTTTCTCTAAATGTTTCTTGCCATTCAACAAATGATATCCTTGATCCCCTTGAGAAAGTAGTAGACAGAACATAAAGTGAAAAAGTCAGTTAAAGTGATGAAAAGATGTTTTAGCTTATAGTAGACACTTTGACTTGAAATAAAACATTTTTGAGATGAACATTTTATATAGACATAGATGTGTTAAATTTGCAAAGGCTCAATTTGGAATATTCATCCAGGCTCTATATTGCTAGAGTCTAGATTACTGGAGAATAGATTTAATGAGAATAAACTGTGAAGTAGGGAATAGTACATGTTAAGCCTGGGGCAAGAGGACCACGCAAAATAAATTCTAGATATGTTGATGAGAAATCCAATATCAAGTGGTTTGTTCCCTGCTTGTCATTTAGTGGCCTTGCAGGAGACCATCTTACATCAAAATGGGGAAACCACATGTTGAATCTCCCACTTTAATGAATATATACTCAAAACAGTCTCAGTTTTGTAACAGAAATAAGTCCATATGATAAAATGTCAAAATTTAATACTTTATTATACAGATATTTATTGAGCATATATCATCATTTGTAGAAAGAAACAATGTGCTTGCTTTCATGAAAGTTATTTCTAAAGAGAGAGAAAGGCTAAGAGTAAGAGTTTGTAAATATCAGCAGAATTAGGTGTTTCTTAGCTAAGTTTAAATTGTTATAGAAAATTAATGTTACATTTCTGTACATCTGAGTAGTGAAGGTACATTTAGAGTGTAAATTTAGAAGTTACCAATATTTCTTAGAATTCTTACACAAAGTTCCGCTATGAACTTAAACTTCAGAGAATTAAACTTTAGAGAATGAAACAAAGGCTCAGAAGAAGAAACAAGTTTATTATTTGTAAAACAATAGCTGTTGCCTGTTATTTGTCAGAATCAACACTTTTTTTTTCTTTTTTTTCCATTAACAGCAGTGGTTTTCACATGACCCCCAGTTGTTTCTGCATTCATTGTCTGGAGGTACCAAGAGAAATCATACATGTATTCTGTTGAAACATAAGGAAACATTTATATAAATTTTAGTTAGAAAAAGAGAAGACGCTATAAATAGATAGTTACATGATAGCTAGCTAGCTAGCTAGCTAGATAGATAGATAAATAGATAGATAGATACAGAAGATAGACAGACAGACATAGTTTTGTTTTCTAAATAGCACCTCCTCAAAACCAGATTGAATGCTTATCTACTTAATTGGTAATAACTGTTATAGTTCCTGGTACCTTGTAGATGCTCATTTTATGTTGTAAATGTATTAAGCTATTCATCAGCAGTTATTAGATGCCCTGTAGTATGGCTAGGTTTATAGTACTTATTTGGTGGTTATTGTGTATGTATATTTTCATTTTAGCTGCATATTCCCTAAGGAAATATACTAAAGTTGGGAAAATTACTATTGTTTTATAGAACAGAAGGGCCTTGTTGGTCAGTGGCACTGTACTCATGAGGTCCTAGAGTTGATTCCCTATTCTACTAAAAAGAACAATGAGATCATTAAATTCTACACAAAAATGGAAGACACACTGAGAAAGCAGGGGGAGTACCAAAGATACACTTTCCTTTATTGTGCAGTTTTTGCCCAGGGCTTGCTTTGTTTTCCATTTATAATTTATGACTATGGGAGATCCTGAGCACTTACATGATTTCACATTATTATCTTTCTGCTTTCTGGAAAGGATTACATTTCAACAGCTGACATTGCTGCAAAGTTATGTTTAGAATGGAAGTACTCCAGGATTTTCAGTTCATACTTGGGAGACTACTTCTCACTTAATAGTATTGTGTGTGACACTTGTGTGAAGAAATTTACAATATTTAACCATCTGCAAATACATATGTGTGAAACAACGGGGGGAGGCATAAATACACAGAATGATACTTCAATTGCCCTTTTCTTCCTTAGAGTAAGTGGAAGAAGTTTATCTCCCCGTCTCTACCACTCAGGCGGCTCCTACTGCTAAATGCCAGCACCGTCACCTACACAGCTTCCATTGAAGATTTAGCCTGTGTCATAAATAGAGCCAGGCAGGAAATACTTTGTTCAACAAACAATGATTTTTTTTCCTACCCTCCATGGAACACTTGGAGTGAACAAAGCCTTTCTTTTTATCAGAAAAAGAACTTATCATGTAAAACAGAATGCATTAAAAACTAAGACCTATTTGGGAGGAATGGTTGAGAGAGAAGTTGCCAAGGAAAGTCTTTTTTTTTTTTTTAATCTTCATGAATAAGTGTCTGTATATGAAAAAGAAACACAGGTGATAACCAGTGAAAGAGCTAGATAAAACATTAGTCACTTAACTTCCAGTTAGTAAAATATAGAGATCTATAAAATAAAACTTATTTTATGAGTTTAGCATACCATGAAAGAGAATCAGGAAAAGCATGTAATCAGATTTACTTACAATTCTGTAAATAGTTTTTCATGGTCCATTTTGAAGTTTGAGAAAATATCACTATCATCATTATTTTTGACAATACACAGTTTATTAGGAGACTAAACAGAAAATGCCCTTGACTGTACTGTGCTAAAACAAAACAATTCAAAGAGATACTATCTTTTACAACATACAACAGATAGAATGTTGTATTCTTACCAGAAGAAAACAAAAACAACAAAAACAAAGAAACATTAAAAACTGTGGTAGGTTTTTGAATGTGTCTATACACTGTGGTGATAGTGTCACAGGTGTTTCCATATGTCCAAAATCATCAAATTGTACACATTCAATATGTTTAGTTCTTTATCAATATTATGTGAATAAAGCTGTTAAAATAAAAAGCCCTAGAAAAGAAGAGAAAAGACTAGCTACATTCTGGGGAAAATATTTGTGAACATACTCATGTTCCATAGGTTTAATGCATGTAATATACAAAGAACACTTAAAATTCAACAGTGAAAAATAAATAGAAATACAATTTAGAAATGCACAAAAGACACAAACAGACATTTCACTGAAGAAGATATTCAGCATACTTAGTCACCAGGAGAAGTAAAATTAAAGCCACAATGAAATATCACTATACTTCTGAGGATGACTTTTTAGAGCATAATGATGACAACAAATGCTGGTCAGAACTTGAAGAAATTGAATCATTCATACTTTGCTCATGGGACTGTAAATGTTAGAGACATTCTGTAAAACAGTTTGTGACTATTTTATAAAACTAGACACCCAGCTACTGTACAACATAGTAATTGCACTGCGTGTTTATCCCAGAGAAATAGAATTTGTGTTCACACAAAAAGTGATACACAAATGTTCATAGAAACTCCATTTGTAATAACCATAATACTATAATATTCCCACATGTTACTCAATAGGTGAATGACTAAACAAAGTGTTTCTATATATGTGTATGTGTGCATACATCATGTAATACAACTCAGCAATATAAAGGAATGAACTAAATGTATGTATGTAACATCTTAGATGAATCTCTAGGGAACTATACTGAGTGAAAAACACTAATCTCAAAAGGAATACATAATGCATGATTCCACTTATATAACATTTTTTGAAGCAAAAAAATGTTCAAAAATGAACAGTTTAGTTGTTGCCAGTGGGTAGAAACAGGCAGGAGGGACATGGGTGAGATTAAAGAAGGGCAGTAGGAGGGATCCTTGTGATGTTTGAATGGTTCAGTATCTTGTCTGCATAACATTACAAGTAAAACTGGGGAAAACTGAATAAGACTGGTGGATTGTATCCTGTTTTTAATATTATACTATAGTTTTGCAAAATATCACCACAGGGGGTAACTGAATAAAGTGTACATAGGTTCTCTATTTCTTATATCTGCCTGTGAATCTAAAATTATCTCAATACAAATTTCATTTCAAAAGAAAACAAACACTGAAAACTGAAAAATAAAAATTACATTCAGTTATATTTTTTAAAAATCTGTTGATTCACTTATATATAACAAATGTCTCACATTTTTCATGAACAATTCAAAATATTATTCGTGAAACTATATGTTCTTCAACTGTAATTCCATGTATTCCCTAAGGAGTCTCAATTTAATGCCTTGACTATAAGCAGTGCTTTTCTTTACACTTCTTTACACATTTTGGATTTAGTGAAGTTTATGTAATTAAGATCTCTGAAATCTAGAGATATAAAAATTAACTTATGATCTATAAAGCAAAAACATTAAATAGCTACTTTTAGTCTCTTTTTAGGTTTTTCAGAAGTTGGATATTATTTTTCTCTTTGGCAAGTGCATTTTTGAAGAGTATAGACCAGTTATTTTATAGAATGTCCCCAATTTTTTTTTCCCTGATGTTTCCTCATGATCTGATCTTGATTACATTTTTTTTGTAGGAATACCATATTGTGTTTTTATTCAGGAGGCCTATGATTTGGATTGACCCCATATTAACAATGTTGTCCTTGATCACTTTATTAAATATCCAACAGATTCTCCACAATATAGGTGTAATATATTCCCTCATAAATAAGTGGTTTATGGAAAGATACTTTTAGACAATCTAGCTATCTGATCTTTATCAACTTCCCACCTAACCTACTCTCCAATAATGAAAATATAATATCATCTTTAGAAGAGATATTTTTGGTTTTATTTATATCAGAAAGAATCTGTGATATCATTATAGAACTTAAATATACATGCAGATTTATGAATATATTTATATATAAAATACACATTTACACATATTTAAAGTTCCAAGTAGAAATATGTTTTTACTTTGTAAACAGTTCCTATTTTTATTGCACAGTATTGTCACATTTTTGTGTGAACTTTCTACTCTGTGATTTCTTGATTTTTCTGTGAATTAATGATCAGTTGTGAATATTTTAAATTGTAAATGTTATAGTGTATTGAAAAAAAGGATATATTTTCTATTATTATGATATAAAATATAATGTGTATCCATATAATCTACCTAGATTATTATGCATCCAAAACTAATATATTATGTTTGAAGCAAGGTTAGTGGTTACCTTTGGACAGGAGGAAATGGTTTGTGATTGGAAGGCACTACAAGGTATTGCTAGGTTTCAATTACTGGGTTGTAATTGGAATGGCACACAGGGTGAATGCTAGTTGCAGTTTTTCTTTTTTTTTTTTTTTTTTTTTGATTTTCTTTTTTTTTTATTTTTTTTATTTTTTTATTTATTTATTAGTTTCAGGTGTACAAGACAAGGTAATACTTAGACGTTCATCATTTATATCCCTCACACTGTGAACCCCCCGCCCCCCATCCACTATCCCTCCGACCTCACACTGAACCATCACATTATATATATAAAATTATAGTTGGCATTCATTAATGTTTAGCTTCTGGTGTACAATGCCATGATCAGGTATCCACAGTATCCCTGAGGTGGTCTCCCAAATAGGACGCATGTCCATCGGATACCCAACAAAATCTTTACAACATTATTGAATACCTTCCCCAAATTAATTTTCAAAAAAACCCTGAGGCCATCTTGTGGTTACCAGCTGCTTCTAAATCCCTTCACCTTTCCCCTTATCCCCAACCCCCCCCCCACACCCATCTAACAACTCTCGGTTTTTCCTTTGTGTCCCCAAAACTGTTTCTGATTAGTTTATTCACATAGTCTTTTCTTTAGATTCCATATATAAGTGAGATCATATGGTACTTGTCTTTCTCTTTCTGACTTATTTCACTTAACATAATGTTCTCTAGATCCATCCATGTTGCTGCAAATGATAAGATTTCTTTCTTCTTTATGGCTGCGTAATACTCCATTGTATAAATGTACCACAGCTTCTTAATCCAGTCATCTACCGATGGGCATTTCGGTTGTTTCCATATCTTGGCTATTGTGTAAAGTGCTGCAATAAACATAGGAGTGCATACAGATTTTTGAATTGGAGTTTTGGATTTCTCCGGGTAGATGCCTAGGAGTGGAATTACTGGATCATAGGGTAGTTCCATTTTCAGATTCCTGAGATACCTCCATACTGTTTTCCATAGTGGCTGCACTAATCTGCAATCCCACCAACAGTGCACTAGCGTTCCCTTTTCTCCACATCCACGCCAGCATTTGTTGTTTGTTGATTTATTGATGATAGCCATTTTGACTGGAGTGAGGTGGTATCTCATTGTGGTTTTTATTTGCATTTCTCTGATGGTTAGTGAGGTTGAGCATTTCTTCATATGTCTTCTTGCCTTCTGTATGTCCTTTTTAGAAAAATGTCTCCTCAAGTCCTCTGCCCATTTTTTAATTGGGTTGTTTGTTTTTTTGGAGTTGAGTTGAGTAAGTTTTTTATAGATTTGTGATATTAATCCCTTATCAGATATATCATTGGCAAATATCTTTTCCCATTCAGTAGGATCCCTTTTTGTTTTATTGATGGTTTCCTTTGCTGTGAAAAAACTTTTTAGTTTGATGTAATCCCACATGTTTATTTTTTCTCTTACTTCCCTCGCGCGAGGGGATATGTCAGTGAAAATCTTACTCCGGATAATGTCCATGAAGTTTCTTCCTATATTTTCTTCTAGATATTTTATGGTTTCAGATCTTACATTTAAGTCTTTAAGCCATTTTGAATTTGTTTTTGTATATGGTGTAAGGAGGTGGTCCAGCTTCATTTTCTTGCATGTGTCTGTCCAGGTTTCCCAACACCACTTATTGAACAGACTGTCTTTACCCCATCGTACATTCTTGCTTCCATTGTCATAGATTAGATGGGCATATAGGCATGGATTTACGTCTGGACTCTCTATTCTGTTCCATTGATCTATGTGTCTATTTTTATGCCAGTACCATGCTGTTTTGATTACTGTAGCCTTGTAGTATAATTTGAAATCAGGTATCGTAATACCTCCCACTTTGTTCTTATTTTTCAAGATTGCTGAGGCTATCCGGGGTCTTTTATGGTCCCATATAAATTTTAGGATTATATGTTCTATTTCTGTGAAAAACGTCGTTGGTAGTTTGATAGGAATTGCGTTGAAAATGTATATTGCCTTAGGCAGTATGGACATTTTAACTATATTAATTCTTCCTATCCATGAACATGGAATGTGTTTCCATCTATTTATGTCTTCTTTCATTTCTTTCTTCAGTGTTGTATAATTTTCTGAGTACAGATCTTTTACATCTTTGGTTAGATTTATTCCCAGATATTTTATAGTCTTTGGAGCAATTGTAAATGGAATTGTTTTTTTAATTTCTCCTTCTGCTATTTTATCATTGGTATATACAAATGCAACTGATTTCCGAATATTAATTTTATATCCTGCTACTTTACTGAATTCATCTATCAGTTCTAATAGTTTCTTGGTGGAGTCTTTAGGGTTCTCTATATATAGTATCATATCATCTGCATATAATGATAATTTTACTTCCTCCTTACCAATTTGGATGCCTTTTATTTCTTTCTCTTGTCTGATTGCTGTGGCTAGAACTTCCAGCACTATGTTGAATAGAAGTGGAGAAAGTGGGCAACCTTGTCTTGTTCCTGATCTTAGGGGGAATGGTTTTAGCTTTTCCCCATTGAGTATGATGTTAGCTGTGGGTTTGTCATATATGGCCTTTATTATGTTAAGATATGATCCCTCTATTCCCACTTTCTTAAGGGTTTTTATCATAAAAGGTTGCTGTATTTTATCAAATGCTTTTTCTGCATCTATTGATATGATCATGTGATTTTTATTTTTCATTTTGTTAATGTGGTGTATCACATTAATTGATTTGCGGATGTTGAACCACCCCTGCATACCAGGGATGAATCCCACTTGATCATGGTGTATGATCTTTTTGATGTATTGCTGAATTCTGTTCGCTAATATTTTGTTGAGAATTTTTGCATCTATGTTCATTAGAGATATTGGCCTGTAGTTTTCTTTTTTTGTGGTGTCTTTGTCTGCTTTTGGGATCAGGGTGATAGTGGCTTCGTAAAAAGTGTTTGGGAGTCTTCCTTCCTTCTGGATTTTTTGGAAGAGCTTGAGGAGAATAGGTGATAATTCTTTTTTGAATGTTTTGAAAAATTCACCTGTAAAGCCATCTGGTCCAGGGCTTTTGTTTGTTGGGAGATTATTGATTACTGATTCAATTTCCCTGGTGGTAATCAGACTGTTCAGGCTTTCTGTTTCTTCTTGAGTTAGCCTTGGAAGGTTGTGAGCCTCTAGGAAATTGTCCATTTCTTCCAGATTGTCAAATTTGTTGGCATATAGTTGCTCATAGTAATTTCTTAAAACTTTTTGTATTTCTGTGGTGTCTGTTGTCACTTCTCCTCTTTCATTTCTGATTTTATTAATTCGGGTCCTCTCTCTCCTTTTTTTAATGAGTCTGGCTAAAGGTTTGTCAATTTTGTTTATCTTCTCTAAGAACCAACTCTTGGATTCATTGATCTTTTGTATTGTTTTTCTGGTTTCTATTTCATTTATTTCTGCTCTGATCCTTATTATCTCCTTCCTTGTGCTCCCTTTGGGTTTATTTTGCTGTTCTTTTTCCAGATCCCTTAAGTGTGAAGATAAACTGTCAATTAGTGATGTTTCTTGTTTCTTTAGGTAGGCCTGCAGTGCTATGAACTTCCCTCTTAGGACTGCTTTCGCAGCATCCCATAGATTTTGTGTTGTTGTGTTCTCATTCTCATTTGTCTCAAGATATCTTTTGATTTCTTCTTTGATCTGCTGCTTGACCCATTCATTATTTAGCAACATGTTATTCAGCCTCCATGAATTGGTGTATCTTCCTGGTTTTTTTCCCCTGTAGTTCATTTCTAATTTCATAGCACTGTGGTCAGAGAAAACAATTGGTATGATTTCAATTTTCTTAAATTTATCAAGGCTTGTTTTGTGTCCCACCATATGATCTATCTTAGAAAATGTTCCATGTGCACTTGAGAAGAACGTGTATTCTGCAGCATTGGGGTGAAATGCTCTGAAAATATCAATTAAATTCAACTGCTCCAAAGTATCATTTAAGGCTGTTGTTTCCATATTGATTTTCTGTCTGGAGGACCTGTCCCTTGTTGTCAGAGGTGTGTTGAAGTCCCCTACTATGATAGTGTTGCTGTTGATCTCTGTCTTTATGTCCATCAGTACCTGTTTTATATATTTAGGTGCTCCTATGTTAGGTGCATAGATGTTTACTAGGGTTATGTCCTCTTGTCGGATTGATCCCTTTATTATTATATAGTGCCCATCTTTGTCTTTTAATATGTTCTTCATTTTAAAGTCTATTTTATCCGATATAAGTATTGCAACTCCAGCTTTTTTTTTGCTTCCATTTGCATGAAATATGTTACTCCAACCCTTCACTTTCAGCCTGTGTGTGTCTTTTGATCTGAAATGAGTCTCTTGTATACAGCATATACAAGGGTCTTGCTTCCTTATCCACTCAGCCACCCTATGTCTCTTGATTGGAGCGTTTAATCCATTTACATTTAAAGTGATTATTGATAGGTACATAGTTATTGCCATTTTTAAATTTGTAGTAAATTGTTTTCGTCTTTCTTCTATTTACAGAAGTCCTTTTAGTATTTCTTGCAATGCTGGCTTGGTTGTAATAAATTCTTTCAGTTTGTTCTTTTCTGGGAAGCTCTTTATCTCTCCATCAACTTTAAATGATAGCCTTGCTGGATAAAGCAATCTAGGTTGTAGGCCTTTGTGTTCCATCACTTTGAGTATCTCCTGCCACTCCCTCCTGGCCTTCAATGTTTCTGTAGAAAAGTCATTTGATAGTCTTATGGGAGTTCCCTTGTATGTGACCTTCTGCCTTTCTCTTGCTGCTTTCAAGATTCTCTCTTTGTCTTTAAGCTTTGCCATTTTAACTATAATGTGTCTTGGTGTGGGCCTGTTTGGGTTTATCCTGGTTGGAACTCTCTGCACTTCCTGGGCTTGTATGTTGGTTTCCTTCATCAGGTTAGGGAAGTTTTCGGACATTATTACCTCAAATATGTTCTCAATCCCTTGCTTCTTCTCTTCGCCTTCTGGTATTCCTATGATGTGCATGTTGTTGCGCTTGATGTTATCCCAGAGGTCTCTTAACCCATCTTCATTGTTTTTTATTCTTTTTTCTTTCTGTTGTTCAGTTTGAGTGATCTCTGCTAACTTGTCTTCTAAGTCGCTGATTCGATCCTCTGCTTCATCTAACCTGCTGGTCATTCCTTCAAGTGAGTTCTTAATTTCGGTAATTGTGTTCTTTAGTTCTAGCTGGTTGTTCGTTAAGATTTCTACATCCTTTTTTAGTTCTAACTGGTTGTTCTTTATGATTTCTATATCCTTCTTTATGTCTTCTCTAAGCTCCTTAAACATTCTTATCACCAGTGTTCTGAACTCTGTCTCTGACATGTTGGTTACCTCTGCTTCATTTGGTTCCAGTTGTGGAGGTTTCTTCTGTTCTTTTATTTGGGACATGTTTCTTTGTTTCCCCATTCTGACTGACTCTCTGTGCTTGCTTTGATGTAGTAGGAAGATCCCCTAGAGCTCTTAGTTCTTGCTGGGTTATCTTATGTATTATGTGTCCTTTATATTTGACTTGGACTACTTCGTTCTTCTCTGCATGTGCTCCACAGGTGGTTCGTGTGTTTAGTATATCGTCCTGTTCAAGAAGAACTTTAATTGCTTTTTGCTTGTGAGTAGGTGGGTTTAACTCCTAGGCCGTCTAGTTGTGAAACTTGGCTCTGCCCACCGCAGGGTGTTCTGCTGGGTGAGGGTTGGCCACTTAAATGAGGTTTGGCCTCTATGGGCTCTTATGCCTTCAGAGAATTCCCTCTGGGTGTGTGACTTGTAGGTCAAACCCGGTAGTACTCTGGTTTGGTCCAGAGTTGGCTTCTGGATATGTTGAATCTTGTGCCTCTTAAGCTGGGCCCTGTTAGGGCAGTTTCAGCACAAATCAAGTTACCAAGTACAACAACAACAACAACAACCAGGAAAACAAATCAAGTACATTCACATGTAAAATACAACCGACAATCCCCACTCAACATAGGCAAAGATATCAAAGAAATAAAGACAGAACAAAGCAAATCACAACAAGCAGAAAGAAAAAAAGAAGAAAAAAAGAAAGAAAGAAAAAAAAGAAAAAGAAAAGAAAAGAAAAAAAGAGAAAAAAAGAAAAGAAAACAAAACAAAACAAAAAAACAAAAACCACCAAGCAAAACAAAACAGAAAGCAGAACCAGTCTCGGCTTAAGCCCACCAGGTAATCTCCAGGTTGTCCTCCGCTGTGCCAAAGAGTTCCCTGCCTAGTGCGCAGGCAGCGCTAGTCACCTGGTGCCCAGAGTGAATTTGGGAGTGTAGATTTAAATGCGAGGGGCTGAGGGGTCTGGATGACAGTTTTCAGAGAGATCGTGCAGTTTCTGTCCTTTCCTGCACAAATGCACGCTGAGAGTAGCTCCACCAGCCCTGTGCCCAGTACTCCTGAGTCTTAGGGCCCTCCTTCCGTGGGTGTGTGGGAGGGGGCGGGCGGGCGATCTCTAAACTGCTGAAAGCCGGGAGCTGCGTCTGCCGCTTACTGCTGAACTCAGGGAGTGCTTCTGCGGTTGCCCTTGCCCCGCCCCAGGCCAGCCAGAAAGGGTGGGGGCTGGGGATGGAGGGGTCTTCTCCCTCCCAGGCCAGCCACATCACACTCCTCCCGCAGGCCTTCAGGTAATTTCTCCACGAGTCTCCCCGCTGTTCTGCGTGTTCTATATCTCCCTGTGTCTTTAGAGCTGCGGTTTACCGCCGCTGCCGCTGCCGCAGCCGCCGCCGCCGCTGGCCTGATTCCACCACGAGACCGCGCGTTTCCACTCCGCTCCCTTCCTTCTTCCCCTGCTCGCCCAATTTGCGCACCTTCAAGTAATCCTTCCACGAGTCTCTTAGGAGTCTCTTAGCTGTTCTGCGTGATGAGCAAAGAGTTGTTTGATGGGTTATATGTCCCATTTGTAATAAGATCCGGAGGAGAACTCAGAAAATGTGCCCTGCTGCCGCCATTCCTATGACGTCCTCAGTTGCAGTTTTTCTTGTTCTAGGTATGGTTATCCAGAAAATTTCAATTTGTGATAATATATTGGCTTTTATATTTCTGATATGTACATTGCCTACATTTTTAGCTCATAAAAATTATTAATGTAGGCTCTAGAAAAAGAAAAAAAACTTTTCTCTAGAATGTGCAAGGTTGATTTCTATTGCATAAATAGGGTCAGGCAATTTTATTAGTGTTTGAGTAAAATATCTGGAAATATATGTAAATAACATGGTTAAAATTTATTGGCAGGTAATGAAATATTCATCAAGCTTTAAAACAGCTGGATGTGCAAGAATAAATATGACATTATTTCAAAGTATACACAGTTTAGAAGAGAGATAGGAGAGAGAAAAAAATCATTACATTCCTTGTGTGGAAAATTCTACTATATATGAGGTCACAGTTGAAGTTGTGATGTCTACTAGCTAGCAAAGGAGGCGGACAAGAAATGCTCAGAAAAGTTGAAGAAGATAGTATGAGGATGAAAATCATAAGAAAAAATAATGAACTAAAATAATACAAAAGGCTGTTGGATACTTTGAGGATGAACATTTGTAGTGACTGTTGGGAAAGCAGAAATATTAGATTGATATGGAACACACTCTTTTGGTGAGTTTGGATATAGGAAGAAAGACATAAGCTGTTTTGTTTTGTTTTTAATTTGATACGTATGATAGGAAAACTTCAGCTAGTTTATGGTTTCAGGTGGAGATCCCAGCAAAGAAAATAATAAGTTGAAAAAATTAAAAAAAAAAGCTTGAACACTTGGAGTACAATATTTCTGGAAAGGTTCAAGACCAGAGGAACATTTCTTCTGGGTATCTAAAATACAATGAAAAACAGATACAGTTAAATTTAAGGGATTTGAATTAAAAATTATCCCCTGTTGTTTTACATTTTGCTTTTATCTCTGACCACAATGACCTGCCTTTTCCATTCCCCCCATACACCTTATTCTTTCTAGTTTGATCTTCACTTCTTTAATATCTCTAGTCCCTGACTTGTCCTATGTTTACAACCTATTCTAATCTGATTCTGTCACCCAGCAAGCACCTGGTTAATCACTGCCGCTGCTCCTATCAAATTCCACATTATCACATTAGCCCTAACCTACAAATCCTTTCTTTTATCCTGTCTTCTACAATTTGACTTCTCTATCCCTGCATTTCAGAACTTGAACTTTCATTCCTGCTGGACTGTGAAAGATCCAGGTTGAAATCATGAAAGAGAATGGCTGAAATAGACTGGAGAGTGCAGTCAGGCTCCCACAACAATGGAGACATTATCTCAGATGGTACCCAAAGTTAGATTTACAAGAAAAATTGTAAACCAGGTGTTAATTAATATGAGTGTTATCATAGAAAATTTACACTGACGAGTAGGAGTTCAGATAGACTACCAAATCATTTGAAGCTCAATGGAGGAAGATTTTGTTTGTTTGTTTGGTAGTGCAACTTTCATGATATGGATGGGTCTGGAAACATGGGCCTGACTGATGGGGTTGTATGAGAAAAAACGGAAACTTTTTCATAGACCTGTAAGAGATACTGGTTTTCTTTTTTCCTTTTCTTTTCTTTTCTTTTTTTGTTTTGTTTTGTTTTGTTCAGGTGGCAACTTTATGTTAGTGCAAAGAGGACATGAGAAATGGGGGGGGGGGGGCTCAAAGTTCTTAATATTTCTCAAAAAAAACCAAAACCAAAAACAAAACAAAACATAATAAAAACTGGCAGAGATTCTCACAGGTTGGCTAAGACTGGTCCTCAACTCCCAAAGTAATAGAAAGTTATCAAAGGTCTCAGAAACAGTCAGTATGTGAAATCTATGGGGAAATGCTTTTTCTTTGTTTATTCTCATTTCCCTTTTGCTGCATTCATCTACAGAGGGCAATTTTATATAACACTAGCCTGTAAACTGTGTGACTGGAGTCAAAAATGTATTCTTAAGAAGGAGCAGGGTGAAGTAGAAAAAGGGTAGGATTTCAGGCCCACTTTCCTGTACTTTTCTGGACAACCAGAGTTACAGAAACTTACAGCAGAACAGAAGGTAGTAATAATTAGTTTTAAAATAGGAACTGCTGAAGAAGCAAAGAGAACCTGGATTGTCAAATCTCTGCTTTCTTTTATATCAAGTACTCTCCCATTCAAAGCAGGTTGGCTTCGGAGGAGACAATTAGGCTCCCTTGCCATCTTCACTCAAATATGTGTTTTAACATATGGCGATTTAGATGTGGTTGCTTGTCTCCTTAAATGTCTCTCTAAGACAATTTACTGGTTTGATGACCAGTTTTAATGTGCTGCCATGTATTCAGTACTTGGCTGCCAGATACTATTTTAATACTGGCATATCTCTTGCAAGGAAACAACCTGATTCATTATTATTAAGTTATCTTTTTTGGCAGTAAGTTCTGCCTGGCTTAAAGATTATGTAGAAGAAGAAGAATGTCCTTTCACAATCATGGTTGCCTCCTTGACATTTCTCTGATAAACTTGTTTTGTATTATCTCCTGTTTCCTTTGTAGAGCTTTTCCTCCAAGATTTCATTACAGCTTGGGTGACAAGGATTTTGTTGTTGTTGTTTAAGTAAGTTGGCATGTGCTAAATTGCCTCTGATAGAAGAACTCAATCAAAACTGACATTGTCTGTCTAGTGTTTCACTAAAATCCCACTAGGTTGTAATATTTTAATTTTTTAAACTTGGGTACTGCCATGAATATTG
The DNA here is from genome assembly GCF_964194185.1 of Rhinolophus hipposideros. NCBI lineage: Eukaryota > Metazoa > Chordata > Mammalia > Chiroptera > Rhinolophidae > Rhinolophus > Rhinolophus hipposideros. The sequence goes on from NC_138053.1 coordinate 29,418,661, forward strand.
AATCAACAACTCTGGCTCACATAGCAATTCAGGGAATTAGCACAGAGCTCAGAAACTCTTGAAAATAAGGTGCGACCCTGCTGAAGATAATTCTGGCTTCCAGGCTTTCAGGGAGGATATATTAATTCATTAAATTATTCAAGCATGCTGCATACAAATGCTGACAGGGATTCAAAGGTTTGTTGTCTCCTATTAATCACTTTATTATTCATATCATTCTTTCACTAGAGGCATTAGAATATGTTTGATTAATATCTCATTTCTATTATTCTTGTGAGTAATGTTCATTGGCTCTGCTCTAGAGAACTTTTTGTTTTCTTTCAAGTAAATGTGAACAGAACAATAGATAATTATCAGATCTGGGTGTTGTTTTCTGGGATTGCACGGTGTTTCCTAACAACCATGTTTGGCACACCTAATTCATCCTGTTGCTAAGATGCTGCTGACATGTGGTACCTTATCTTCATCTGACAAGCGATGAAGAGTCTCTGAAGATCACTTGACTGAAGGCAAATCTTAACAAACTCATAGTATTCCCTGGCTATTTTGTTGTTAGCTCATTTGATGGATTTTTTATTGGGATCCTATCTATTTGATCTGAATATCAATCAAGGGGAAATATTTCTTTCATTCATTCTATTAACCAAAGAGATGAGGAAGATTTTAGAAGACTCTTGATGCTCCAGATATTGAGCTCAGGATTGCATATGTTACTTACTCTGATCTTGAAGGCTGAACCATTAGGCAAATCTTAATGGTTTATATTCAGGGCAATTTGCTTTGCTTTTTGAAGCTTAAATTATTTTAGAGCAAGTTTTGAATTGACTTAGGGAAAACTGAGATTTGGATGTGTTTCATGTAGAAATGTTATAAAACCAGATTTTTGAACATTACTGTTAGCTAATGTTTTAAAGAGAAAAACAAAACAAAATACATTTACACTAAAAAACAAGGTAAGCAAATTGAGCCTGGAAAACAATGGAAACACAGTTCATATACAAGCATGTTTCACATTGAAAAATATATATTTTTTTAGTTGCTAATCTTTTTTTTTTTCCATAGTCCCTAGATTCAACAACTTTTTTTTTTTTTTTTAATGTAGTTGATAGTTGCCCCTGACATTCAGGTCCTGTCCTCTCTTAGATGTCTTGTCCGGAATTCCATTGGCTGAGAGTTTCACCACAGGAATCTCCACAGAACAAGATGCTTCCAGCTAACTCCTCAGAATCCAGATGGTTCAGACCAGGTCCTTCACAAGCTTGAGTGTACCTTGTACAGTGTGTTTATTGCCTTATTGCTTCCCTTTCGAGCACTGCATTGCCCTTGTATGCTTGTTGTTTTTCTGCATTCCTAAAGTTAGTAAATAATCAAAGAATTGGGCAGAAGATTGCCCCACAGAAGTCAATGCCATCTCACTTACCCAGATTTCAGTTTTTTGGCTGTCTTAATTCTACAAAATATTTAGCTATAAACAATCCCAGATGTGTGAAGAAAAAGCCATTGAATTAGAGCTTCAATTTACAAATGCCAGTAAGTCAGCATAGAATCATAAGAGAAAGAAGTAAAGGTAGGCTTTCCAAGCAAGGCTGCTTTGGGCAAATTACCTCATCTCTTTGGCACCCCTATACACACTCTTTTGTGTGTATTAGAAGAACGTGGGGAAAATAAGAAGGGAAATGGCACTTGGGGAGAGAGCATAATATAATGGAAAAATTCATAGGTTTTAAATTCGAAGAGAGAGTTCCAAATCTTGACTTTTCCACTTATGACATTAGGCAAATTATTTAAACTTGTTTTATTCCCTTCATCTGTTAAATAGGAAAAAAAATATCACTTGCTTTAGGTTTATTTAATGGTGTTTGTGATTTCATCTGAAGTTCCTGACCTGTAATATAACCTCAGTAATTTAGATTTTATATTTCCTTTTTTTTAAAAAAATTTAGTCCAGGTTCTCCTTTCTTGAGGGTATATGTCAGTTTCCTCTTTGCATCCTTTACACCTGGAAGGTTGTGGGAACCCAATAAATATGTGTTGTGTGAATCTATGAATGAGCAAGTCATCCGTGATATTCCTTCTGAGAAATACTGGATTTTTGTTAAGATATTTTTGTAACTCTTACTTAATCTTTCCTAATAAGGCTAGATATCTAGTTTCCCAGAATACAGCAAACAATGGAAAAACTAGAATTGGGCTTCAAGATTGTTAGTAAGGCACATAGACATTAGTAAAAGTTACAGATGACACGTTGAGATACAGAAAAACTGAAAAACACTTGAGTGTGACCTGCTCTACAACTCTGTAAGCCAGACTGATCCCATGTGGTATTATCATATAGAATAGATTGGCGTTCACATAGATACTTTGAGTTTTAATGGAAAGGTTAAAATTATATTAAACCCATTCTGCTTTAGACTGCATAAATGTGTGTAATAAGTTTCAGAAATATTTCTATTAAAGTGGTTACTTTTAGTACTTGAAAAGTTAAGCTTCAGTTATCTGTAAAATTAACAGATGTGTACAGATCATTCCTCATCAATGTCAGATTAATAGAATGTTCTGCCTGTTTCCATTAACAGTCATTCTTCTGCCACCTTTTGGCATTTTTTCCCCTCCCAAAATATGCTACAGTGATGGATAAATTTTTCAAGGAAGGTTCCCTTTAGGAAAAGTAAGATCTACTTTAAAGCTAGCAAAGGCCATCTTAGACATGTTTTAGGTGATCATTCAAACTTTCATACTTCACTATGATGTCAAGAAAATTCCCAGGCTCAGCCTGGCATCAGTGCCATTGTATATGTTTGTAATCTGAGGGAGACATCTGTGAGTGAATTTAACAAGCCCCAGGGCAGGAAGGCTGGCATTTTTCCACCTGAATGACTGTTTAAGTAAAAGCAGCACAAGGGAGAAAGACAGCATAGTCTGTTTTCTTTGTAATTGGTGTTGGCTTGAATGTATGCAATTTATAAACTGTCTCAAAGGCTGTGCATTTTCAAGAAGACAATGCTTTCACATAATGTTGGAATCATCAAAGAGCTGGAAGATACAGCAAAGTTTTAACTATATGAATAGTCTAAACTTTTCCTTATAGCTTTTCATGCATACCACATTTCTCATACTCACAAATAGACCACCATTTCATTTGAGACACACACACACACTCACACACACCCTAACATATGTGACAGTTACCATGCTTTTTAGGCTTACTTAATAAATGTATATATGTTAAGTGTATTCTCATAAAAGTAAGTCTCAAGTTCCATTAGGTGGCTCATTGAGTGAAAATAATTTATAGATAGACTGATGACTATTGAATATGAAAGAAAATCTAATTATATAACAAAATCATGCATATCTTGTTAATAATCCTATGTAAATTAGAATTTAGAAATTAGAAAAAAGTGAAAACTTTACTATTGTCTAAAAGTAGAAAGTAAATGGGAGGCTAGTTTCAGTAATCATTTCTTAGAGTAACTTTAATATGTCGTTGTTAATACTGGTAAGGGTTATTTGGTATAGGTGCCAGGCAGAAGGTGTGACTGGTGGCAAATTGTGGTGGGGCAATTATCATCTACTGCAGAGCTAGACATACTATGTGGGACTTTATACGGGACTGTCCTTCTCTACTGATTTCACATTTTTATAAGGGAGAGTAAAAAAACAAAAACAAAAACAAAAGAAAAAAAACAAACAACAACAAAAAAAATACAAAACAAAACTTCCTTTGGGCTCAAGCAGTAATCAGGCTGAGCATAGTTGCCAGTTTTGAGGAGAGTGCAAGGAAATATCATCCCGCTGACCCTTGCAGACATTAGGGGTCTTCAGCTCCCGTGAACAAATTGAATGTGGGTCATTCCTTTCCCCTGAGAAGAAAGACAAGTACCCAGTCCCAGTTAGGTCACTGCCAGACAACCTATAATGAATCTCTGAAATTTTTCATCTGATTTTTCCTAACTGCTTTTTTCTACAAATGACTATAAAATTATTAAATATAAATTTAAATCCAAGGTTTTATTATTATTTTAAAGAAATTATGAATGTGGCGGAGTTCATTTAGAAAGCATAGAATTAGGAGGTTACTATAATTTTCATCAAAATCCTTCATTTTGCATGTGAAAAAGAGTGTAAGGGTTAAAGTACATTTTGGGATTTCTGACTCTTCTTGGCTTGTGCTTTTAGTCCATAACCATCTTCTCAAAATCTAATCAATTTTCTTAAAATAAAGTATGTCACACATGTCTCAGTCTTTACCAACTATAGGTCACCATTTTCCTTCTAAGTTTTCCACTTCGTTTTTATCCTTTCTATAGTGATCCAAGCCTCCACCAGCTTCACTGACACAAATTAAGCTGTTAACGCATACTCTGTTACTGGGAGTTTCAAGAAAGGTCTCTAACTCATGCCCACAAATCAGTCTGTCAGCTGAAGTTACCATATGGAATGTGTATGCCATTTTCTCTACTACTGTGACACTTTCTTGTTAATATCTGATCATGTGAATCCTCACCCTCTCACCCTGGACTTTGCTGAGAATTTGATCCACAGAATATGCTGATGGCAGTCTTCTATTAGTCCAAATATTCTAATTATAAGGGTACAAAATCTTTTCTGTGTTATGAAAAGCCAAAGAATGACCTCCAACATGCCCCAAGAGCCCTATAATAATGTTTATTTTGGCTCTAAAGCAAAATAAAAATCAAATCAAACCAATCTGAAATGTCATCAAAGGAGATGACTAAATAAATCATGCTAATTATGTATCTATCCATCCATCCATCCATCCACCCATCCACACACACTGAAGCAAAGATACTCAAATAAGGAAGTGGGTCTATGGAAAAAAAATCCCCAATATATTATGTTAAATAAATAGATGGTTACAGAATAGTATTTTTACATTTAAAGTAATGAAATTCTCCCATACAAACAATATTTATTATTTGGGTAGTTAATGAGCCAAATGCAAATAACAAAAGGCCAGGAAAAATACAGAGCAAATTCAGAAAACTAGTTTCCTCCCAGAAGTAACAAAGGGATTAGGGCTGGGGATGCTGATCAAGAGAACTTTTATGTAATGATTTTTTTACAGGAATTTATTAAAGTATTTCTTGTATCAATCAATCAATTTTGCTACCTGTCTTGCTGAGCCCATGAGAATATAAGAGGGAGTTAGTTGTGGGTGGCCATATGAAAGGGCCAGTGCTGTTCAGGGAACTAATTTTTGTTTTTAGTGTAAAGGTAAATTTACTTATTAATATGCAATTGCAGATTATCTTCTAAAGCAATACACAAACAAGTAGACTTTCTTGCTCAATATATTTCTTTTCTCCCCAATCTCTTCTTGGGAAGTGTAAGTTGCAGTTATCAACTCCAGGAAGTTTGTACTGTGAATACTAGTGCCACCCAGTTCTCTGATTTTTCCCTGTCGCCAGGAGAAAGTTTCATTTGGATGAGTCCCCAGTGGGCAGTGTATAAAGAAATTAGTTTAGTTGTATTTTGCACATTTACATATCATCTGTAGTAAAAACAATTTCTTGTCGACCAGAAAAGCTCTTGCCTGAGGACTTCGAGTGCCCATATCCTGGGTAAGCACATTTATTCAGGCGTGCTCAGTCTTGAGCAAATTTCTCCTTACTCTCCACAGAGCCATATTTTGAATCAGAAGCTCCAAAACTCCTGGTGATACCAGGAGGTAACATTTCCTATTAAGTCTCTGCCCCTCCCTACTCCTTTCAGCAAAATTTCTCTGATTCTGTCTCTAGGTATTTCCCTCTCCCCAGTGAAGTCTTTAGGGGCATGATCCCTACTGATCAGAAGACTAATGTAGAGTTCAACTTCTATTTGAAAAAGATGTAATTGGTTAGTTGGTTTTGCTCTTTTGGTGACTCGAAGTGAGTATATCACACTCTGTGATAAAAGTATCTGAAGTTACAGAGTTGAATTCATCTTCAAAGCCCTAAGCAAACAATTCAAACAAAGATTCAAAAAATTCATAACAAAATATCAAAGCAGTCCTTCTTTCTGATAAAATCACTTAGGTTCATAATTGTGCCTCCTTTTCCTTTCTCTGGGGTTTTTAGTCATTAATTAATTTATTTTTTTAAATTTCTCTGTAGTTCTCTCGCTTGCCCCTGTACAGTGAGTCCTGCCTTTCAACTTCTAAACATGCTCAGTCTCTCACTCTCACTTAAAACTAATGACCTAACAAAGAAACAAATACTCCTCAGCTATTGTTTACTGTTTCTCCTTTGTTTCTTGGGGTCCTTCTTTCCTTATCTGCCATTCATTTCACTCCTGTTAACTGTAGTTTGTTTATGACTTCAACCACTCCCACTGAGGCAGGGATTTTTAGGTATTAGGGTAACAAATAACTCTGATAATCTATTGAAAGCTTTAGGGTCCACCCACCAGGAAAAAAGAAATGCACATACTCGCAACATACTCACAATATACTCCCAAACTTAATGTGAAAGTCCTGTTGATGTATTGACATTAATTTCTCCTGAACTCAATACATTGAAAGCAAAAGTTATGAATCTGATAACCACAACTGTCTTTTTCTCTGTTCTATCCTTGTCAAGCATCGTTTCCAGATGCTTGTAGACGTGTAATAGATAAGTGTTACTTGCCATGGAATATGATGAACGTTGTTTACCTTATTAATAACCAGAATTTATTGAATACTACCAATAGAACGTGCAATAACTGTGCTTTTTATATAGGTTTTGTGTGTAACTCACATGAATTCTGGAATCAATATCTGTCTGTTGTTACCAAGGCACCATTCAAACTTCACTTCAAATAGCTACATCCCAGTGTTTACTCAAAACACATGAAAAAAATGCAATTCATAAACCTCCAGCAACACTTCACCGTACTCATACTCTTATTTTCACCGTCCAACCTTTTCTGAAACTTTTTATTCACCAGTCACATTCTAATTTCTTTCTCCCCAAACTACCACCTACTTATTCCACTTCTTTTCATCTTCCCTCTGCCTCAGAATTTAATAATATAGATTGGCTTAATCTCTTTATCTAAGTCATTTTCTTTCACTTCAAGTGTTAATTTCTCTGCCTTTCTGTGCCTGTAATATTAACTGCACTAAAAATCTAGGATTTCTCTGAAGAAGATCAGTTTTCTACAGAAGTTGGAAGAGAGAGGAGGGGTAAGTGGGAGCAGACTACATTCTGTTTCTGAACCATAAATAACTGTAGGCTTTCTTTATTATCCTTCTGTGACTTACCAGAAACAAAAGCTTAAAGGATAAAGCATTGGCCCATAGGCTCACTGAGGCCAACACCAAGACTCATCCAGGGCCATTTGATTCCAAAAATGTTCTTTTACACAATACTACATTACTACCTGCCTGAAACTGTAATAATTTATTTAATAAATATTTAGGGTTCTCTATTATGTACCAGGGATACAGAAATTAACAGAAAACTATATAAAAGTTTCTGACCTTGTGGATTTGATTTTTCAAGGGGGTGAATGTAAAATAAAGAGTGAAAATAGCAAAGAAAATATGTAACATTTACAAGGTAACATCAAATATAGAAGAAGAAAAAAAGCGGGTGGGGTATCTAGAGAATGAGAGGTGGTGAAGAGGTTGGAGTTTTAAATAGATTGGGTCCATCTTTGTCCCCATCTTATGAGAAGGGGACAATTGAGCAGTAATTTGAAAGAAGTGAGAGAATGAGCCAGACAGCTAACTCCAGGAGGATCATTCCTGGGAGATGAAATAGTCAGTATAAAGGCACTAAATCATTCTGCTGTTCAGAAAACAACAAAGGGGCTACTGTGTCTACAGTGGAGTAAGGGAGAGAGATGTATGAGATATTTTTTGTGTTTATATGAGTATATTATTCTAAGTTAATGGCACATTATTTTATTAACTCCTCCAAAGGGTCTCTGAATGTAAGAGGTTAAATTTTACTGCCTTGGGAAAAAGCGTGTTGGTAAATGTTTGAGATACTCATATTATTCACCTTAGCTGTTACATTTGACTGTGTATTGTTCACTCCTTAAAATTCTTTGTTCTTATATTCCATAAAATTGTATGCTCCTGGATCTCCTCATAGCCCTTGGAATTCACAATGTTTTCCATCATCAGCTCATATTTTTCAGCCTATATGATTGGCAAATATTCATTGAAAATATAAACACATAGAAAAATGAATGAATCAAATATCTGGAATCTGTGCATTTAGCAATAAAACAGAATGTCAGGTTATATGAGCCCATCAGAGAATTGATCCATACATTGTCTTTGAGCACTTGTCATATATTTTCTTGAGACTGACATTTAAGACAGGCAGACTTTCTATATTCTCAAAATTCTCTCCTTGTCAAGAGTTAACTACAAAATGGCATTACTGAGTTAAGTTTTCAGCTGCCCTTGATTTTTATAAGTAGATATTTGTAAGATACGTTACCTGAAAATTATATTTCATCTTGGAAAATTATAATTAAATATATTATTCATTTACTATTCACTCCTCCTTACATGAGGATCCATTTGACATAGTTCTTCTAGAACTCAGTGCAAGATAAACATTTGTTTTAAAAATTAACTTCTATGCTTTTTTTATTGTTTTGTTAATGAGAACCACCTATGCCCAACCTCTCTCTTACCTGTCTGTCTTCTATGGTGCTCAAAATTATATTGAATATTTATTGAAAATCTGTGATAGAAAGACTACAGTGAAAGGCACACAGATTGATTGGACAGTGATCCTGTTTTCACAAAGCTCTCAGGGAACTATTAAACTTATGTGTAAACAGTGGCACAGGAAGTAAAGTGACAACTTTAGTGAGGTTAAGGACAGATTACTTTCAATAGGGGAGAATTATACCAGTTAACTTTTAAAAGTAAGTATCTATCCTCAGTTAAAAATGTTTTTCCCTTTAATCATTTTATTCTATAAATCAAAGTTAAGTCACATCCTTTTCACAGATAGGCAAGGGGTACATCATTGCTTATAACAATTGTAAACCCATATCATACTTGACAAACACATACTGATAATCTCCTATGTAATTTAAGAATTTGTTCTAAGTTGGATGCAAACAAAGACAAATTGCACTACCTAAGAATGATGAAATAAGAAAAAAAAAATTAAAGGAAGTTGTGAAGATTTCCTGGAAAGGACAAGACAATAGTCCTGGATTATATAGTTGCTTACCTTTCTGAAGTTAGAGAAATGAACCAGATAAATTATGGGGTTGATTGTTTTTATAGTCTCTGTTATGCTATTGATTTTCCATATTACAGTAAGTGAAAGCACTGTGTATACTTAAATCTGTATGCATACTGACATGGAAAAAGTGTGGTGTAGGTGTGCCCCTATGTGTCTTGGTGTGTTTCTGTGGGTCTGATTTATATGTCAATGTAGAAATGATACTTACCTTGAATGAAATCTGGAATTTTATCCAAGATTTGATTGGCATTTAAGTAAGATTTAACTTATCAATGTGAAATAAGTAAAATCAGTAAAAAGACAAAAATAATAAAAGCATGCTTTTGAAAATAAGAGACTGAGTCATAATCAAATATTTTAGAGGCTGTAGAAGTAATTATGTGGTTTCTCACAAAGTAGCTGTTTTCGGATACTGTATTCACAAGATGGAATTTTGGTGATTTCCATATTTAAGTTTAATTTTTTTTATATATTGAGAGAAAGTGCATTTTCACAAAAGTATCATTTGTTCAATATCTCATTTAATTTCAGAAAATAGTTTGCCAGGCACCAGATTATTTACACAAAACTCCTTTAGAGGTACATTCTCTCACTTTCTATTACAGATAACATCTAGAAGTTGATGAAATCATAATTATTGGTCAAAACCTAACTTAGTTGACATTCAGCATGATGACATCATCTCTATTTCCTGATAAACAAATTCAAACCTCATGAAATAAACTCTTTTTATCATTAGATTTATACAGAAAAAAAGGGAGCATAAATGTTAACTATTCCTATGTTGGTTACCGCATCTAGAGACTTTTCTTGGCCCACATTTTCCATTTGCCAACACCATAATCAAGGTTCAGCTTCCCTTTATGATATACAAAGCCTGTTATAATGCCATGATTCCATAAATGTGATAACCACTGCTAAAGGCACCTTAATAGCTAGCTCATCTCATTTCACAGTTTGGGGTGGGGTAGGGTGGCTATGTTTAGAAGTCCTTTAAAATAAGGGTTGCATGGCAGTCTTTTTTGTCCACACAATCAGCTCACCATGATGAAAGAGGATCTTACATAAAATACTGTTATGATCTGAAGGATACATCCTCATTACATTTTTAGATCTCCATTTCAAAGACATCAGGGCTACTTTCCTCTCATAAAGTAAGACCTCTCTAAGGAGCATCATAAATGGGCTGTCATGAACTGGGTCATAAACTGCATACTGGTTGATTAGAGAAAAATAAAAGGCAACATTGGGGTTTGCTCCCCTGGAAGTTGGTAGGCTTACCACTGACTTTTACCCTTCCCTATCTGTGTTACCTTTCTCAGCACTCCATCTCATTTCCTTTAGATCAAACTGGAATAAAACATCCCTGTAGGTGGCTTTATTCTCATGGTAAGGTTTGTGAATTTGAGTGCTTTGTTTCATAAAAGTCTGACAAATTCAGCTTTCACTCAGCTTCTGAACACAGTTGTTAACCAACTAAACAAGAATAGTAAAAAGCTGACAGGCTTCACATAGATTTTATCTGCAAGTAAAACATTTCAAAGAATTTGAACCTGATTTTGACAAAAACTCCATTAATTTACGGTATATGCTGTTAAGTTAGCTGCAGCTTAATACTCAAAGGTTGGAGAAACTTAGGGCTAGGTCTAATGAACCTGAACCACAAAATTTCTTTGTATTAAAAAAAATACTTTGTCACATCTCAGTTAGGTGAACTCAGTAGCATCTCAGGTATACCCATCTACGAACATCAGCGGTTGATGTCTCTTCAGATTCTAGCCATTCTTAAAAAAAGAGAGAGAGAACAAAGTGAAAGTGAGTCACTAGTTGAGGATGGAGTCCCAAAAATGAGAGGTTTGTGAATGTGGTTTAATGAAGAATCAAGACTGTGAAATTATTAACAAGTTATTATTGAAAAAAAAAATTAAAATGGAAACATGAAAGCTAACTAGTCATGAAAAAACATCTAAGAAATTAAACAAAATGCTGTGAAATGTTAATAGCCTGACCTGACCAATGTGAAAAAATATCATGAATTGTGGAAAATATCTAGAAGTCACATATTAAAAACCATACAATGGATTAGAAAAAAATATTTTACCAACACCAAAAATATAGATTAAAATGCAAGATATAAATTTAAATTTCTTTTCTATGAAATTATATTTTTCACAAATTATGGCCAGTTTTAAGTGTGTATATGTGTGAAGATTTTTCCAGATTAAGTAGTAGGAAGAGGAATGGGATAGGAGCAGGTGGTTGGCAATATTTTGGGAAAGGAGTTAATTTTGAAGCAGCTGCTGACAATTTTCCTACAGTGTTATTCATCATTTTTAAAAATTAAAATGATTATAATTATCCTGATATGTCATATCGTATGTGGCTGAAAAGAGGAAATGATGATGGAGATGGAGAAAATGTACATATCCCTGGAGTAGATGCTCATTACTCTATAAACCCCGAGAGGTAGGCTTCCGTGGGATGTCGCCCCAATGGATGAAGCTCAGATGAGTAATACAATTGAGCAGAAGGCCTGCAAGTGCCACTGGCCACCTGATCAGAGCTCATTTAGTGATTGTCATCACTTTGTAGCAAACATGCAGTTAATACCTAGTGTATCTGACACCTGCTATGTTACATTAGTATCTGCAGAATTAACACCTGCTGTCAGCCACCCAGCATGGTTGTTTCTTCAGAATGAAGGGGAAATGAATTATTTCTCTAGAAATTTGTGTAAATTATTTTTGTGCATGGAGGATTACTTGGAAAGATCTTGGGACTGGCAGTCAAGATTCTTCATTTTTTGTAGTGTTAGCACTATTAGCATAGTTACGCAGAGTCTCTTTCTGGCTGTCAGAATAGAGATCTCAAAAATGAGCTTAATATCGTCCCTAGAAACACACAAGTCACTGGAGGTCAAAGTGAATAAAAATCAATACAGGTGTGAAGTGGTATGTTAATTGTCCATTGATAATAATCATGATACATTTGTCATTTTAAATTCTTATTGATTATTTGCGAATGGGAAAATCTTTATCTCTTTCAGTACATTTTCTTATGAGGGTGTAGCATACACACACACATATAAACTCTACCTATTTCTATTTATAGTGTCTATAATATGACACTAATGTCTTTTTAAAACATAATTGATAGTAATATTATGCATTTATATATTATATTATAAAATATAGGCACATATACCACGGAAAAGTTACTTCTTTAGCATCCATCTCCTTATACATAAAACAATATTACTATTAGTATTTATTATTATCATTATTATTCTATAATAAAGAGAAAGCACCTCAGTACAATGTCTGATACTGTAGGATTACCCTTTCCTGAACAAACCCGCAAACAAATCTTATAACAAAACAAAAACAAACCTAAAACACTGTTATACTACAATGACTTCTACTGTGGATCATAGGAAATAATAAATGTGTGTAAGACTTGCAAGTCGCTTTTGATTTTTTTGTTTATTTTGATGCAAAAAAAAATGTATTAAATGCTGTGGGAAATTCTACTACCAAGTTTTCCCAAAAATAAGACCTAGCCGGACCATCAGCTCTAATGCGTCTTTTGGAGCAAAAATTAATATAAGACCTGGTCTTATTTTACTGTAATATAAGATCGGGTCTTATCTAACATAATACTAGTCCGGGTCTTATATTAATTTTTGCTCCAAAAGATGCATTAGAGATGATGGTCTGGTTAGGTGTTATTTTCAGGAAAACACGGTAAGTATAAAATAAACTTTCTGAAACTGAAAAGCAGAATTAAGGTCTGTCCATGAAACACCTGAAAACTAGAATCAGAAGGATCTATATTCTCTGGGTGATAACATGGATTGAAGGTTTTAGAACAAAATGCCTCTTATATTCAGATGGATCAGAAATCAAGGAAAAATTGGTGTGTAGAAACTGGGTGAGTTTAAGGGAAAAAGGTGTTATAATACAGAGGGTTCAAGAACCGGCCTGATGAAGATAGTAGTTCCTGTCCTCCCGTCGGGATGAAAATCTCCTTAGTTATTATTATTGAGTTATTTACATGTAAAGTAGCCAGTCCCTAGAAACTAAAACATAAACCTGTTTTCTTGTCTGATACACAGGCCAATGCCATTAAAAATTGACACTGCTTGAGTTTTGACTATGTGGAGAATTGTCAGGAACTCATTGTGATGCTGTCAAGGTTGCAAAGATAATACATATAAAACTTGAAGAAACAACAATTTTAGAGGTTAAATTGCCCCAAACCCACCTTAGATAGTTCCTAGAAATATTCTTAATTCGATTTACAAAGATCCAGTTTAAAGACCTTCTACTTTTAAAGTTATTTTCATAGAGAGAAGCAGACTTTTGGAATTCAATCAAGTCCAGTGACTTTCAGGCTGAGATAAATAACAAATATATATATGTATACATATATATATATATGTATATATGTATATATATATGTGTATATATATATGTATATATATATGCATATATATGTGCATATATATATATGTATACTGGTCATCAGCAATGTAGAATTCAGGATGAGACTGGACAAGTTTTATTTGCTAAAGCCTGAGTGAAAAAAAAAAAAAAACGAAAAATAAAAGGAAGGAAGAATTAATTGAGCTAATGTTAACATCAGTAGTTATCATATCACTTTAGAAACTGAAAAAAAAAAATCATATTCAAGAGTCTCCTTAGAGGTAATTGTATAGAATGATCTTACCTCAGTGAAGGAATGGCATTCTGAGAACCATGCAATAATGGTTATTCAAGTCTACCACTCCCTCTGCCTCCTGGAGGTGGATTTCAGTCTCATGGAGAAAAAGAATATACATCATTTAAAATGCAAAAATGATTTTATTAAACTCCGAAATACACTGGGGCATAGTCAGTATTGTACTGGGTACCCTGAGTCCTAGAATACTGCACAATTTGAACTCCTGAAATGGAATTTAAAAATTGCTATGACCAGATCAAAATGAGAAATGTCACAATGGCTTTATGGAGCACTACACATTTCTACAAGCAGAGGATATGGGAATTATACCTGTGCACCTCCAAAATAATGGGTGTGTTTTGCAGAAGGCTAAATTGCTACATTTCAGCGAATGGAGAGCACCAAGGCAGTAAATGACATAAAAGATCAATACGATCTCTCTGCCCGCTAGGCCCTACAGTTACTTTCAATCTTCTTTGGGGTAAATTGAAAGTTATATTATAATGACCTCTAAGGCCCTGTGCCAACTGGCCCCGTCATTAGCTTTCTCTCCTTATTTCTTCCTCCCAGGGCAGCTTCACGGACATGATCTGTGTAGCTGCACATAGTCTATGCTTAATATAATGCTGTACTTGTTCCTTAAAATTCTGAACAATTTTATCCTTAAACATGTGATTTGGAAGTGAAATCCAGTGGATCATGGAGCAGGTGAAGAGATTCCCATAATATGTCTGCTATTCCTTACAGCCAGTTTTCATATGGCCGTTACAATGACCCATGAACATGCAATTCTGGTGGTTGCATAGTACATGGATCTTCAGCAAGATGTAAAGTGAGAACAAGGTAACGTGTTGTGTCTGACTAAGAAAGCAGCATTGTGCTGACAGCCCTACAATACCATTCTTCCATTCGAATAAGAACTTACTATGAAAGGAAAAAGAAAAATAAAATGGCATTCTAAGAAACACAAATGATCAAGAAACCCTATTAAGTTATTTCTTCCTAGTGTTAGTACTCATGTAAAACTCCTGTGTTAGCCAACCACATAACATTGAAAATGATGAGATAGAAGGAATGGAAAAGATAGGGTAACCCATAGTTCTTTTCCTTTTCAGTCCATCTTTACTCAACAGTAAGCTGAAGGTAAAGAGGTTTGGGAGAATTTGTGTGTACTAGGAAGTGACATAAAAGCAGTTGAGTTTGTTGTACTGCTTTACTGTTCTGATCATATATATATATATATATATATATATATATACATATATATATATATATATATATATATATATACTGCTACTATATATATATAGCTACAAATATATATATATATATATGCTACAAAATTCAAATGATTCTACATGAGTTAAATACTCATACTTGCATTTAAAACTGCTATTGCACAATATACAGTTAATACAATTAATGCTAATAATTAAGTGTAATTTTTTTTACTTTAGACAATATTAAAAAGTGAAAAAAAAAAAAAACAACAACAAAAAACAAAAAACAAAAAACACCATGACAAGTCAAAAGAGAGACCATGGAAGAAAGGGGGGAAATATATATATATACTGCAGTATTCATAACAGTACTTTTTTCCTGCTTTTTCAACAAGGGACCCCATATTTTCATTTTGCACTGAGAATAAGAAGAGAAATTATGTAGCCAGCCCTACCTATTTCTTCCCAACTATCTCACTCTTAATGCAACCATACTTGCTTTCTTACTTTTTCTTGAACTTGCCGGATTGCAAGTTTTTTTGAACTTGCTCCCATTGCAAGGACTTTACACTTATTCTTCCCTCTACTTGATGCTCTCTCTTCCCAAATGTCCACAGCAGGCTTTCTCACTTCTGCCACATTATTTATTTTAATAGTCTTTCCATTAAAGCTCTCCCTGTCCATCCTGTTTAAAGTGTAATCTCTCTCAACAAAGCAACTCTTAATTCTTTTTTCTCAGATATTTATGGTACTTATCACCTTCTAACTCATTATGTATTCTACTTAAATAATTTACCTATTGTCTGCCTGCCAGATAAATATTTATTGAGAAAAGAAATGAATTACTATCCAGAAACAAAGATCTAAGGAGATACAGAGTAAATTATTCATGATTTTTCCCTTTAGAAAATATCATTTTAACCAAATGGAAAATGTTAGGCCTCTTGCCTTTTGAGTTAATATTCAAAATGAGATTGAACTTGGTGGTCAAATGGGATCTTAGCCTTAATGTAAAACTTTAATTATTTGTCAAGAGAATAGATTAATACGTTTCTTGTGTAATAAAATTTAATTAAGACAAATGTAAGTTATGATTATCATTTATTTCATGTTATGTCTTCAACCAATTTAAACTCTTTCGTCTAACTTTTTTGTTTTTGCTTAAAATTAGTGAGCAGGAAACATTCTGACTAGCGAATGGCAGGTGTTCATTGTAATTTAACAAAGCAGGTGTCAGATTATTTACTGGGGAAAACTGCTACTCCTTCTGGAAAGCCTTTTACTTTGGGGTTTCTCCTAATTAAAAATACCTAGCCATCAACTGTCAGTGTTGTCTCTCCATGGGACAGCAAAACCTTCAGGGAACATGACGAGCAATCTTTGCAATAAAGAAAGAAAGGGGTAAAAAAATTGTTATTAATTATTTAGAGATAATTCTTCCTCTGCTGTCAAAATTATAGATGCATAATATAATTCACTTCTTCTGGAAAAATATTGTACAGACTCTAAGAGTAGTACAAGCTGATAAGTAAATTAAATGCCAAAGATGATGCATAAGAGAGAGCCAAAAATGCAATGTTAGATTATAAATATCATATGTCATTCGTGGGACACATGCTCGCTGCTCCATGTGTCATGTGGGGTGGCAGGCGGAGTCACTGGTCCCGCTCCCCAATTAAGAACACAGGACAAGAGGCCAAATAGGAACACCCACCGAGCCATTGATAGGGGAGTCATATTAGTATATTCTCACTGGGGGCACTATATTCTCACTGGAGGCTAGATCCACACTGTTCGCAACCCACCCTCCTAACTGCAATCTGCACTTGCCAGCTCAGCCACCATCTTCTTGCTAGCCCCCATTTTCTGCTAGCGTAGCCACAGCAGTTATATCAGTGACCAATGTCTCACTGGTTACAGCTGACGGCCAACTAGTCACAGCTGATGGCCATCCAATTACAGTTGATGGCCATTTACTACCTGAGCAAGCAACTTTCCAAGTGAGGCCGAGAGCCTGGAAACTGCACTTCTGGCTCTGTCCCCACATCATGTGTCTTTCATTATTGTTTCCTATAAAACTTCAAATATACACACAAGTAATATATTCTAGACTGTCCCAAAGAGAAACATAGAGGTTAAGTGTGTAACTTAATAATAATTTTATGTTCTGACGATAGACTTTTTCCTAGTGTTCTAACTATAAGACAATAGTTATAGCTTATGTGGATATTAGCTTGTAGTCACTGCACGGTCAGTGTGGTATGTAGACTTTATATATACAATGACTTATGTTGCAGAGATAGAGCATGGAACTCCATCTTCATGAAATAAAACTTGGTTAATGAGACCAATTTCATAGAGTATGGTGTCATGAAGCTTAGGAGGTTTTCTGTTTGTTTTAGTAGCTGAGAAATGTTTACAGAAAAGATTACATCTATTTATTAGGAAAAAGTTAAGTTTTATTAATTTTTATATCTTTATTTTTGAATTATACTCAAATATGCAGCTGTGTTTTGTTGCACTTTCTTAAATATAAAAACTCAATTGTTGAGCCATATCAATATTAAGAAATGCATACTAGGTTGAACTATAAAACCTGATGACGTAAACACTGACTAATGTTTAACCTAATATATTCCTGCTAGGACTAACTGAATGTTGATTTCTTTTTTTCTTTTTTTCTTTTTTGTTTTTTTTTAAGAAAGCTTGTTTTTTTATTTGTTTTTCAGGGGCAGGGACGTACCTGTATTGGTATACATAGGGAAATGAGCTGAATGAATCTGGCCTAAAGCAAATTGGGTAAAACTAATGAAAATTATTGTCTTTCAAATCATTTAAGACTTGAACCATGAAAGTACATTAAGTCTGTTCACCCTATATTTTTCCATGGTATTATACATTTGATACTTAAGTTTTCTGGTTGTGAGCTATAGTAGCAGAAATATACAAACAAACAAAACACCAAAACAAACAAACAGACAAACAAAAAAGCCCTGCCCTTTTAATTAAAGTTTATTGGGGTGAGAATTGTTAGTAAAGTTACAGTGGTTTTAGTTGTACTATTCTGTATTACATCATCTATATATCACATTGTGTGTTCACTGCCCAGAGTCAGTTCTCCTTCCATCACCATATGTTAAATCTCTTTTACCTTCATCTATCATCACCACCCCCTTCCCTACCCTCTGGTAACCACTAAACTGTTGTCTGTGTCTATGAATTTTTGTTTCTTCATTTGTTTGTCTTATTCTTTTGTTATTTTAATTAAAAAAAACTGCCATTACATTCAAGCTAAGCTCTTGGGAAACATGAATTTTATATCCAGAGCCACGGGGATAGGGTCTTCACATAGTAAGTCTCTCAAGGTATTTGAATTGATTTTGAATGTATTCAAATACTTTTATAAATTAGCAAAGTCATTTTCCCCAAATCCCACTAACTCATTGAACGGAAACTTGTGAACAGAGTAGCATCCAAAAAAGTAATCAATTTGATTCTATAAACAAATTATGATCTGTAAAGGTAAGTTCCAGAGCATTAGAACAGCAAAGCAGGTTATTATTTCAATTGGAATTTTAAGTTCATATTGTCTTTTTTTCTTGGACTTTGTATTTAGTTGGACATAAACTTGATATAGTATGGATAATATTATTTTCATGTTACAGGTTAGTTTTTGCATTGCCCTTCTGCTCTACTAGAAGCAATGGCCTTGATTTCAAATTGACAAATTCATCAAAAACAGTAGACTACACCCACCTCAAGTTTACTTAAAATTAAGAAAATATACAGGTTAGAAACAACATAATAAATTTCTTGTGACTTCAGAAACTATGAGTGTCATTAGCTTGTTGAGTTACTTTTATTCAGGCTTACAAATCAACACAGAGATTGCACTTAACTGGTCAACTGACAAGCCCATTTTTATAAGGAACGTCATACCAAAAGAGAACCAAACCATAGACAAAAATCGAAGAATAAAATAAGAAATTGAGTTTTAGCAGATCTACATTTAATTCAGTACACTATAAATTAAAATCAATTAGTGCCTTGAACAGTAAATAAGGAATAACTTGTTTTATTTTTATAATCACAAGAAGTATATTATAAATGTCAATAACATCAGATTACAAAAAACATGAAAATAATTTTTGTAGAAGCGAATATACTATCAACAATTTAGAATATACTATTATCAGGTAAATAAATATCCTGGTCTTTTGGACCTATAAAGCAACAGACATATAACCATTGCTTCTGGGGAAAAAACATAAATCACAGAATTCATGATAGTTAAAAAGACAGATTATCTAGAATATGTAGGATTATTATCTTTCATCATATTATTTGTAAGGATTACCCAACATTGAAATTTCTAGACTTTAGAAATGTAGATGTTTTAGAGAATGAATAAAAGCACAGGTGAATTGTGTATCAATCCAAATGTGGTTATGATAGATGAAAAAAAAAAGTCTTCATTGCTAAAATTACAATCTAAAACAGGTCATGATAGTAACTTAAGACTGTATTTACCTTTCATATATTTATTTAATTGTAACAAATTCAAAATGATTTTAACAAATAATTCTAGGAAATTCTATATTAAAAACCACTTTAAGGTCCAATAATCTGTTGAACACATCAATCATAACCATACACTATTCTTTCTAATTAAAGCACAAAGCTTAACATGGTGAAAGTAGTTTAATAATGAAATTTATAAAGGTATACTTTTATCTGATTTTATCTTCTTAAAGACCACAATAATGATCTAGTTATTTTATTAAACATTAGAACTACTCATTTGAATTAGCTGATTATAATAAGATTGAGTACTTGGTATTTGACATTAAATAGCCAATCCATTTTATTATAGAGATCCTGCCTAAAGTTTCCCTTATAGCTATTAAAAATTTAACTTGTCATAATTTAGGCAATGAGGGATCTGTTTAATCTGTTGTAATAATTTTAAGTGACTGTGTTTGACAAGCACCCCTTTGCTGTTTCAATTAGTCCCTAATGTAGACAGCCAGATCTGATAATTCAAAGTGTTTCTTTTTTAAAACCTGAATTATCTGGTTTGGTTTACTGCATTGGCTGAGTTAATTGAAGAGTTGCCAGATACTCACTTCATGCTGTGATGTGCAGACAGAGCAATAACATATTTGATATACCAAGTAATTTGCTGGATAAATATGATGAAAATAAGACACATTATTACCATATTTATCTTCAGCCCTTCACACAAAACATGACCTCACAAATCTGGTCTCCTATTTTGGTTATCATTGTGATTATTGCCATTAGCCAAGACTTAACTGATCAGTTGACAATTTACAATAATCATTCAGGGCAATTATTCATAAATTTTATAAAAAAGATAAGTTAGAGGAATTAGCAACTTAGAAATGTATACCTAATCATTCAGAATATTTTTTTTTAGCTGAATATGTTTCCTCCCTCAGAGCTTCAAATTTGGTTATTAGATGATCCTTCCACATTATATGTTTATATAGATATTTCGTTTAAAGTGTCATTTTATCACAGATGTTTCAACTGCTAGTAAAAATATTGTTAACTGATCAGGGTTTTTTAAAAAAATGCATATTATATGATAATATGTTTTTTTTAATTTGTTATTATTAGTTTTTAGTCTGGCCTTCTGGATGAATGAAAGTTGTCTTTACTTCCCTATTGGTCTTTTTATGAAGCTTCTCAATACCTAGTATAATTTTATTGGTATTTAGAAAGTACACATTTACTTTTTTATTCTCTCTCTTTTTTTTTTTTTTTTTGGTTAAATCATGTATGTTATAATAAATTGTTGTAAAGTACAAGATCAAACTTGTTGAGAAGATGTTACCTTTCATAATTTCATAATACTGATTCTCATTTCTATAGAATGAAATTGTGTCATTTATTTCATTTTCATAAAATAAAACACAATTTGTCACTCCTATGAAGGAAGCTGGAAAATTGAATCTTACAAATGTTTCAGGGGCTCAAACTGATTTGATGAGACTATATGGGAATTATGGGAATATGGAGTCCAGAAAAACACAGAGTGACACAATTTTCTTTGGTAGTTAGTCCATACTGATCACTGTTCAAGTGTTTCTTGACCTTGACCTATATAATCCTGGCTGATTTCCTAGTGAGTAACTGTTCTCTTTGGATTTATCATGAGAGTGACCCACTAGACCACTCTCAACCTTTAGGTTTTCCATCCAGGAGTTAGACCACAGTCCTGTTTTCTAGCCTACCACAGGAAATACACATCAAGTTCTCAAAAGAGTTCTCTTCAAGAGAAATTTCCACTAGATCGCAAGTGAGATGTGGGTTTCCTGGTTGAGATGGGAGAATGAAGGGAAGGTTGAACTCACAGCCCATCAGCAGCTTCTGTCAATGTAATTCTCCACAAATATCATTTTTGAATCGCATTCTTACTACAGTTCTTAACGTGAATCGCTTATCTAACTGGGTCTTGGTCTTATTTTGAAAGTATTAAATAGTGACTTGTTTTACGTCTTACTTGATATTTGCTAAATATCTCAACTGAAACTCTCATTTTAATATTTTCTGCTTCAGTTTCAGCATCTGTAAAGTTAAGAACGTATTTTTAAACATTCTATGTGGAAGATGACTTCTTAAGGCTATTATGACAATTAATTAAGTTATTTAAAAAATAGAACTTCTTAAAAAAATTAGTTTTTCCCCTCTAAAGCTATCAAATCTGCCTGATAAATGCACAAATGATTAAATGGCTGCTAAAGGGAGCTTAGACATAGCATGGCTGGAGATATCTACCTTGAGTTATAAATCTGAAACTCTATATTTCCTTTTCTTCTTTTCAATTATTTTTACTACAGACACTGACCTCTACATTTTGACACAGACTTTTAACCTGATGTTAATTTATAACTGTGGCTTAGCAAAAAAACTGAATCTTGTCCGTGATTTCTTCAGTTTTAATGTTGCAGAACAAAGAATCTGAAATCTTGAGCTATTTTATCTGACAAACTTTTAATTAATCAGGATCCACCAATCTTATTTCAGGTATATAATTTTATGTGATTGAGCAGACATTGCTAGTTGGCTACCCAGTCTATTATATAATTGTTCAAAACAATTATTGTTTACTTTTTAGGAAATTACACTTTTCTGTGCCAGTGGTATCATACTAGATTTAGCCAAAGAAATGTGAGCAAAAGTGATATGTCTCAGTTAAGTATAATGGCATTAAATTACTAATTTTAGTTCTATGCTGATTAACTTTTACACATCACACTTAAAACACATGAATTACATAATAAATTCTGTTTCTAAAACAGACTAGCAATTTCTGGATCCAAATAGAGAAATGAAGCTGGTTTACAAAGCCTCCCTGCAAAATCTGATAAAATTAAAATATGAAATTAGAAAATAAAAAAGACCAGAAATTCTTAAACTACGGAAATAAATATTACAATAGAATATATTTAGATATGTTTTTTATTGAAAAAAGAGAGACGACTTTAGAAATCAAGATGATTCTTAAAGCAATGTTGGGGAAGGAAAAGAAATTCAATGGAAGAACTCTGAAACATATCACTGATAACTTTCGTCCAAGCTATGAGTAAAGTAGGAAGCCCCCAACAAAGGGAGGGATAGAATTCTCTCTGAAAACACTGATTCACAATAAAAAAGTAAAAATGGCCATGGATTTTTTTTTGTCTTAATGAGACAACAGAGGGGAAAGACAAAAAAATAATGCTGATTACATTAACCTATTTATTTGTCAAAAGAAGGAGGTAGGTGAGTTGTGAACTTTTGAATAGAATGTGGACAGTTATGAGACACTTGTCCTTAACCTAACACTAAGAGCAAGACAGATATGCTACAAAATCAGAGCTATTGTGAACTTATTAGAGAGCAGATTATGTATTTAAAAAAAAGAAAAAAGAAACTTGAGGAACTAGCATGTAGAGAGGAACTTACCAAGATAGAGATGAGCTACAACTATATTCAGCCCTTTTGGAAAAAAAAAAGAGACAAGGTGAAATCCGTAATAGATGGTTCTTTGGGAAATATGGATCTCATTAGATTGTTAAGTAACTTTTATTCAGGCTTTGAAATCAACTACTATTTCAATTAATTCTTTAACAATCTAAGGAGAACCAAATATAGACACAAGTTTAAGAGAATAATAAGAGATTAGGAAAATAAGAGTAGCAAGCCGAAAAGAGAAGCCAGCCAAATCATTAATGTTTAGACTGGCTTGGTATAAAAAAAGAATGCTAAATTACTCCAATACCAGAGCAAGTTTTCAGCTACTCCTCAGTGTTTTCTGTGGATCATTCCTGAATGAATGGAGATGTTAGGTGGTATGTCAAAATAAAAGACAGGGCAGAAGAGCAGGGAAACATAATCTCTGAGGTATGTGAGACCTTCACTATCGACTAAGTAGTGAAACAGTGAAAACTGAACACCAACCAGGAGAACTAATCCAGATCAGCCAATTCATTTTCTTGTCGAGAGGCAATTATCATAGGTCTCTTGCATTTCTGTATATCTTGTGATCAGAACCATTAATAGCCTTTTGTTCTGGATTATTTTTTCAAGAATGTTTTATAGCAAACAGCCTTGGCAGGTAGAGAGAGCTGTGTGCCAGTATTATAAGGATAATTTTCTTTGCAAATGTTTTGCAAGTTTGGTTGCAGTCTGTTGTATAAATTTGGGTTTCCTAAATTCAGTGTTGCTCAGTTGTGATGTCACCCACAGTGTGTGTAGTGTCTCACTGGGGCCTCTGCCACTTTATCGCCATGGGATTTGGTGGGGGATGAGATCCTCACCAATGTGAATATACAACTCATGTTACCTGCTGTCTTGTGGTTAATAAAGCTATTGTCTTTGACTCAGCAATCTCCTGTCTTCTGCCAGTATCCATGAAATTCTGGAAGTCTGATGTGTTAGTTTACAAATAGAGAAAAATTTTGTACTCTTCACAGTTCTTGATAATTTCATCAAGTAATAGGCATCAGCTATTAATGGCTGGAAGCAAGAAATCAGGGATGAGAGAGACCTCACAATGTGTGAAAAGACCAAAGTGGCACTGAAGACCAAAGAGAACTTACCAATGGCATCAAATTATAGCAGACAGTCTGAAACCCCCAAATAGATCTCTGTCATTGCTCAGATTCCAAGCCCTGCTAAAGAGATAGTTCTGATCTCACACTCAAAATGTTTGAAAGCATTTGTGAACCTAAACTAAGACTGCTATAAAGTCCAAATACAGTTGAATTAAGTAAGAGATAAAGTCAGCCCTACACATTACTGATTTTCCCCAATTTAAGTAGCATGATCTCTTATGAAAATAAATATTATTAATTCATTTGTCACATAGCCAAGAGAAGAGTCAACGTAGAAGAATCACGGATAGTCTGAAGGTTGAAATTATCAGGAAGATACTTTAACACTGATAAACATGTTAATGCATAAAAGGAAAATATGGATAATATTCATATGCAGATAGAGGATGCATTGAAAGGAGGAAAGTAGAAAATATGTACCTGATGAAAAAGAAGGAAATAGAAAAAGAAAGAAAAGAAGAATTGTTTTGACAGATTAAGCAATAAATTGACACATTAGAAGAAAAAAAAAAATCTTTGCATATGAACATAGGTCCAATAGAAATTTTAAAAAAATAAAATATCAATAGAAAAAAATGTAAAAAAATATTTAAAAAATATGTAATTGAGATATATGGTCAATAACAACTGACATAACATGTGCAATTTAGTACTTAGTTAAGAGGAGAGCGAATAAGGAAAATTTATTTTTCAAACGATCATGGAAAGGAATTTCCAAAACTTGAAAACATTTCTTTTAGTTTCTTCCAATAGAACATGTAAACCATTTGTCTTCTTTTTAAATTCTGCCTGATGTCCACTGATGATATTAGGTAAGCATATTTAATTTCTTTTTAAAGAAATTTATATAACATATAAACATAAATGTATAACATAAATATATAAATTCATAAATAAATTATATAACATTTTTTACATATTTATAAATGTCAAAACTTTTTTTGTTTTACTGTCAGTGTCATCATACCTTTTTTATTATCAAGGTGAAGCTGAAAGGAACAATCAAAAAAGCATACTGAAATGAAAAAATAAAATTGATTTTTAAGTCATAAAGCAATAGTAGGCATGGTTGATAGGATTATATTCCCTAAATGAGTTTTCTTAAGTTCAATAACCTAATAATCAGCTCTTAAAATTATCATAAGTATATAAAATTTCAATATTCTAATATAAATTTCAAGTATAAGCCACATTTTTATAGTCTTACTTTTATCTAGATGCCTAATTTTATAGTTACTACATTAAATTACCCTTAGAACATAATGGCTAACTCCTTTAAAACCTTTCTTCATAGTTCACAGACCTCAGAAGAAAATTTGTGTATTAAATAATTACATTGGAAGGTTCACTCAGAGGATATTATTCTTAGGTCAAATTAACAATTACTTTGACATCAAAGTAGCAGCAGCATCATAGAATAAAAGAATCCCCAAACTGCAAAAGGTAGAAACTATCAATCTGTCACCCAATTTAGTACTTGAAGCATAAATTTCCTTTCTAAATTAATACATACTGAAAATAAACAACATTTGAAGTACTATTCTGAACAGATAAAGTATCCGATTCTGTAGCACAATAATTGAGAAAACATTGGTGATTCTCTGATGACCCTCTTTGCTTACTGATTTTTTATCCCCTTGAACTTCAAAACCATACTGCTCTTCTATACTTTCTCTTTTACTACTGTCCACTATATGAAAATCATGGAAAAGTGAATAGAAGAAATTACATGATGAGTGTTCAGCTAAAGTAGACATAGATGGGCACTTAACTCTGTGACTTACAAACTAGATTAGAATTCTCAAAAGGAAATGAGGGAACCCTGATCGTTTGTTTTACAGATTCTTCTAACACTGAATAATACAAGATCTACATTGAAGACATAAAGAGGATCTATCACAATTTAAAGCATTTGTAAAAATAAAATAATAGTTCGGGCTTGCAAATTGTGGTCATATTGTCTCTTGAAAGCAAGCCACAGTGGCCATAGTTAATCACCCCATTTTTTTGCCTTCTGGGAGTTTCCAAACGGGTCACCATTTTGAACACCAAACTCACTGTAAGATTTGAAATTTAAATGTGGTACACCCACATCAAAATTCTGATTTGAGATAAAAATAAGGGCACAATAATTTATAAGTCTCCTCAAAATAAGAGATAATACATTAAAAAAGAAATCATATCTATGTTAAGAAATACAGGACGTGAAGGGGCATTTATTTTTGACACCTAAAGTAGATAGTATTTACTTTAGAATATTCCTGTGATAGTTAAATAGGGTTATTTGTATTAAGATTCTTAGCACATATCCTGGAACATAGCTCACATATACTTATGGCTCACAAATTCTTTCAAAATATATTTCTCTAATTTTATCTATGTCTAGGTATTCTTTTAAGTGTGGTGGATACACAAATGAGCAATATAGATACATTCTCTATTATCATGATGAGGCAGACAATGAACTAATAAACATATAAATATATACTATGTATTAGGTGTACTACATATATGTTATGAAACAGATAGAAAAACTGATGCTGGATAGTCGAGAGTGACTAGAGTAAAGGCAGGGAAGGCAGGTTGTTTTACATAAAGTAATTATAGGAGACTTTCCAATAGAGTGAAAGAGTCCAGATCATGCAATATCTTGCAGACGTTGTCATAAAGTTTTTATCTCATTCTATTTTTTCATGGAGAAAATACAAGAGCATATTGAGCATAGGGGAAACAGAATCCAATTTAAGTTCTTTTTGTAAAGATTTTTATTAAAATATAACTAACATAAAATATTATATTAGTTTCAGGTATACATCATAGTTACTCAACAATACCCACATGGCATGATACATAATTATTACCATGTTATTAATTATATTCCCTATGCTAAAGAAGTGATCACCATGATAAGTCCAGCAAGGATCTGACACCATACCATGCTATCACAGTGTTATTGACCATATTTCCTACGCTGTATATTATATCCCCAAGACTTATTTGTTTTACTTCTGGAATTTTGAACCTCTTACTAATCTTCATCTTTTTCCCTTTAATTTTTTTTCAATTATAATAGACATTCAATATTATTTTATATTAGTTTCAGGTATACAGCATAGTGGTTAGACATTTATATAATTTACAAAGTGATACCCTTGACTAGTCTAGCACCCATCTAGCACTATACATAGTTATTATCATATTATTGATTATATTCCCTATACTTTACATTCCCATGACTATTTTGTAACTACCAATTTGTATTTCTTGATCCTTTCACCTTGCCCCAACCCCCATACCATCTATCATCCTGATAAATCTAGTACTCATCTGACACCATATGTAGTTATTACAATATTATTGACTTATGCTACACCCTACATCCCCATGACTGCTTTGTAACATCAAATTTGTACTTCTTAATCCCTTGCCCTTTTTCACCCACCTAAATACCCCACCCATCTGGCCACCATTAAAATATTTTCCACATCTACAAGTTTACCTCCATTTTGTTTGCTTGTTTTTTTTTTGTTTTTTTTTTTTATTCTTTAGAATACACCCACAAGTGATATGACATTTGTGTTTAGCTGTTTGACCCACAACGCTCAACACAACACCATTCAGATTCATCCATGCTGTCGCAGACAGCAAAATTACACCCCTTCCAATGGCTAAACAATATTCCGTTGTATATATGTACCACCTCTTGTTGATCAGTTCTTCTATACAAGGACACCCAGGTTGCCTCCACATCTTGGTCATTGGAAATAATGCTGCAATGAACATATCTATGAGCACATCCTTTTGAGTAGTATTTTGGGTTTGTTCAGATAAATATCCAGTGTCTTTGTCTCTAGTTATTGTCTTTGTTTTGAAGTCTATTTCGTCTAGTATACATGTTGCTACCCCAGCTTTTTGTTTGTTTGATGTTTCCATTTTCATAAAATATCTTTTTTCCATCCCTTTACTTTCAGTTTGTGTGTGTCTTTTGATCTGAAGTGAGTCTTTTGCAGGCAGTACATGTAAGGGTCTTGTTTCCTTATCAACTCAGCCCTCCTGTCTTTTGATTGGAGCATTAAATCTATTTACATTGAAAGTAATTGTTGATAGGTGTGTAGTGATTGCCATTTTATTATACATTTTATTTATTTATTTACTTACTTATTTGTGTTTGTTTGTTTATTTATTCATCTTTAAAAAGTCCGCCTAAGATTCCTTGTAATACTGGTTTAGTGATGATGAACTCCTTTAGCTTTCTCTTTGCTGGAAAGCTATTTATTTCTCAGTTGATTTTTAAATGATAACTTTGCTGGGTAGAGTAATCTTGATTGTCGGTCCTTGCTTTTCATTACTTTGAATATGTTCTGCAAATCCCTTCTAACCTGCAAATTTTCTGTTGATAAATACACTGGAAATCTTATGGGAGCTCACTTATAGGTAGCTAACTGCTTTACTCTTGCTGCTGTTAAGATTCTTTCTTTGTATTTAACTTGGCATTTTAATTTTGATATGTCTTGGTGTAGGCCTCTTGGGTTTTTTTTCTGATAACTCCAATCTAGGTAAATTTAGATGGTCTAGTATAACCCCTCCAAGACAAATGTTAAAAGAAGTTATCCAAGTTAATGAAAAGTGATATAATCTAAATGTTAGTGTATTTTTTTTTATTAGTTTCAGGTGCACAAGTCAAACTAATACTTAGACGTTTATCTTTTATATCCTCACATTGTGTGAACCCCCCTCCCCCATCCACTAACCCTCTGACATCGCACAGAGCCATTACATTTCCACTGTCTCTATTCCTAATGCTGTACTCCGCTTCTTGTAAGCACGTACATATGCACATATACATACATACATACATACATACATACATACATACAAATATATATATACATGTAGGTACATGTATATACATACATGTACCTACAAACTTGTAGGTGACATTCATTATTGTTCACCTTCAGCTTCAGGTGTACAATGCAGTGATCAGGCATCTACATCATCCCTGAGGTGCTCTCCCTAATGACACAAGTGTCCATTGGATACCCTACAAAATCTTTACAACGTTATTGATTACATTTCCCAAATTAAATTTCAGAACCCCGTGGACATCTTTTGGTTACTGACTGTTTTCTAATCCCCTCACCTTCCCCCTTATCCCCATCCCCCTCCCATCTAGCAACCCTCAGTTTTTCCTTTTTGTCTCCAAAACTGTTTCTGATTAGTTCATTCACTTATTCTTTTATTTAGATTCCACATATAAGTGAGATCATATGGTATTTCTCTTTCTCTGTCTGACTTATTTCACTTAACATAATGTTCTCTAGGTCCATCCATGTTGTTGCAAATGGTGAGATTTCTTTCTTCTTTATGGCTGAGTAATACCCCATTGTATAAATGTACTACAGTTTCTTAATTCAGTCATCTACCGATGGGCATTTCGGTTGTTTCCATGTCTTGGCTATTGTGTATAGTGATGCAATAAACTTAGGAGTGCATAAAGTTTTTTGAATTAGAGTTTTGGATTTCTCTGTATAGACGCCTAGGAGTGGAATTACTGGATCATAGGGTAGTTTCATTTTCAGATTGCTGAGATACCTCCATACTGTTGTCCATAGTGGCTGCACCAATCTGCAATCCCACCAACAGTGCACTAGAGTTCCCTTTTCTCCACATCCGCGCCAACACTTGTTGTTTGTTGATTTATTGATGATAGCCATTTTGACTGGGCTGAGGTGGTATCTCATTGTGGTTTTTATTTGCATTTCTCTAATGATTAGTGAGTTTGAGCATTTTTTCATATGTCTGTTTGCCATCTGTATATCCTTTTTAGAAAAATGTCTCTTCATGTCCTCTGCCCATTTTTTAATTGGGTTGTTTGTTTTTTTGTAGTTGATATGACTGAGTTTCTTTATAAATTTGTGATATTAACCCCTTATCAGACATATCATTGGAAAATATCTTTTCCCATTCAGTAGGGTCCCTTTTTGTTTTATTGATCGTTTCCTTTGCTGTGAAAAAACTTTTTAGTTTGATGTAATTCCACATGTTTATTTTTTCTCTTACTTCCTTGCACGAGGAGATATATCAGTAAAAATCTTGCTCTGGGTAATGTCTGTGAAGTTTCTTCCTATATTTTCTTCTAGGAATTTTATGGTTTCAGATCTTACATTTAAGTCTTTAAGCCATTTTGAATTTATTTTTTATATGGTGTTAGGAGGAGGTGAGCTTCATTTTTGTGCATGTGTCAGTCCAGGTCTCCCAGCACCATTTATTGAATAGACTGTCTTTACCCCACCATACATTCTTGCTTCCATTAAGATTAAATGGTCATATAGGCATGGATTTATCTCTGGTCTCTCTATTCTGTTCCATTGATCTATGTGTCTGTTTTTATGCCAGTACCATGCTGTTTTGATTACTGTAGCCTTGTAGTATTATTTGATGTCAGGTATTGTTATACCTCCCACTTTGTTCTTATTTCTCAAGATTGCTGAGGCTATCTGGGGTCTTTTATGGTCCCATATAAATTTCACGATTATATGTTCTATTTCTGTGAAAAACGTCGTTGGTATTTTGACAGGAATTGCGTTGAATATGTATATTGCCTTAGACAGTATGGACATTTTAATTATATTAATCTTTCTATCCATGAACATGGTTATGTTTCCATCTATTTGTATTTTCTTTCATTTCTTTCTTCAGTTGTCTTATAATTTTCTGAGTACAGATTTTTTACTTCTATGGTTAAATTTATTCACAGGTATTTTATAGTCTTAGAAGCAATTGTAAATGGGATTGTTTTTCTTTTTTTTTATTTCTCCTTCTGATGTTTTATAATTGGTATATATAAATGCAACTGATTTCTGAATATTAATTTTGTATCCTGCTACTTTACTAAATTCATCTGTCAGCTCTAATAGTTTCTTTGTGGAGTCTTGAGGGTTCTCTATATATAGTATCATATCATCTGCATATAATGACGATTTTAATTCCTCATTACCAATTTGGATGCCTTTTATTTCTTTTTCTTGTCTGATTGATGTGGCCAGAACTTCCAGCACTATGTTGAATAGAAGTGGAGAAAGTGGGCAACCTTGCCTTGTTCCTAATCTTAGGGAGAATGGTTTTAGCTTTTCCCCATTGAGTATGATGTTAGCTGTGGGTTTATCATATATGGTCTTTATTATGTTGAGATATGATCCCTTTATTCCCACTTTCTTAAGGGTTTTTATCATAAATGGCTGCTGGATTTTATCAAATGCTTTTTCTGCATCTATTGATATAATCATGTGATTTTTATTTTTCATTTTGTTAATGTGGTGTATCACATTAATTGATTTGCATGTGTTGAACCACCCATGCATACCAGGGATGAATCCCACTTGATCATGGTGTATGATCTTTTTAATGTATTGCTGAATTCTGTTCACTACTATTTTGTTGAGGATTTTTGATCTATGCGTCTATGTTCATTAGAGATATCGGCCTTTAGTTTTCTTTTTTGTGGTGTCTTTGTCTGATTTTGGATTCAGGGTGATAGTGGCTTCGTAAAAAGTGTTTGGGAGTCTTTCCTCCTTCTGGATTTTTTGGAAGAGCTTGAGGAGAATAGGTGATTCTTTTTTGAACGTTTTGTAAAATTCACCTGTAAAGCCATCTGGTCCAGGGCTTTTGTTTGTTGGGAGATTGTTGATTACTGATTCAATTTCCCTGGTGGTAATCAGTCTATTTAGGTTTTCTGTTTCTTCTTGAGTTAGCCTTGGAATGCTGTGTGCCTCTAGAAAATTGTCCATTTCTTCCAAATTGTCAAATTTGTTGGCATATAGTTGCTCATAGTAGTTTCTTAAAATTTTGTGTATTTCTGTGGTGTCTGTTGTCACTTCTTCTCTTTCATTTCTGATTTTATAATTTGGGTCCTCTCTCTCTCTTTTAATGAGTTTGGCTAAAGGTTTGTCGATTTTGTGTATCTTTTCTAAGAACCAACTCTTGGATTCATTGATCTTTTTTTTTTTTTCTTTTTCATTTATTTCTGTTCTGATCTTTATTATCTCCTTCCTTGTACTCCCTTTGAGCTTATTTTGATGCTCTTTTTCCAGATTCCTTAAGTGTGAAGATAAACTGTTGATTAGTGATGTTTCTTATTTCTTTAGGTAGGCCTGCAGTGCTATGAACTTCCCTTTTAGGACTGCTTTCTCGGCATCCATAGATTTTGGGTTGTCGTGTTTTCATTTTCATTTGTTTCGAGACGTCTTTTGATTTCTTCCTTGATCTCATGGTTGACCCATTCATTATTTAGTAACATGTTATTTAGCCTCCATGAATTGGTGTGTCTTCCAGTTTTTTTTTTTTTTTTCTGTAGTTCATTTCTAATTTTATAGCACTGTGGTCAGAGAAGACAATTGGTATGATTTCAATATTTTTACATTTATCAAGACTTGTTTTCTGGCCTAATATATGGTCTATCTTGGAAAATGTTCCATGTGCACTTGAGAAGAAAGTGTATTCTGTAGCATTGGGCTGAAATACTCTGAAAATATCGATTAAATCCAAGTGATCCAATGTGTCATTTAAGGTTGTTGTTTCCATATTGATTTTCTGTCTGAAAGACCTGTCCCTTGTTGTCAGATGTATGTTGAAGTCCCCTACTATGATAGTGTTGCTGTTGATCTCTGTCTTTATGTCAGTCAATATCTGTTTTATAAATTTAGGTGTTCCTATGTGGGGTGCATAGATGTTTACTAGGGTTATGTCCTCTTGTCGGATCAATCCCTTTATTACTATATAGTGCCCATCTTTGTCTTTTAATATGTTCTTCATTTTAAAGTCTATTTTGTCAGATATAAGTATTGCAACTCCAGCTTTTTTCTCATTCCCATTTGCATGAAATATCTTACTCCAACCCTTCACTTTCAGGCTCTGTGTGTCTTTTGATCTGAGGTGAGTTTCTTGTATACAGCATATACAAGGGTCTTGCTTTCTTATCCACTCAGCCACCCTATGTCTCTTGATTGGAGCATTTAATCCATTTACATTTAAAGTGATTATTGATAGGCACATAGTTATTGCCATTTTTAAATTTGTAGTTAGATTGTTTTCATTTTTCTTCTATTTACAGAAGTCCTTTTAGTATTTCTTGCAATGCTGGCTTGGTGGTAATAAATTCCTTTAGCTTATTCTTTTCTGGGAAGCTCTTTATCTGTCCATCAACTTTAAATGATAGCCTTACTGGATGTAGGCCTTTGTGTTCCATCACTTTGAGTATCTCCTGCCACTCCCTCCTGGTCTTCAATGTTTCCGTAGAAAAGTCACTTGATAGTCTTATGGGAGTTCCCTTGTATGTTACCCTCTGTCTTTCTCTTGCTGCTTTTAGGATTCTCTCTTTGTCTTTAGCCTTTGCCATTTTAACTATAATGTGTCTTGGTGTGGACCTGTTTGGGTTTATCCTGGTTGGAACTCTCCGCACTTCTCGGGCTTGTATGTTGGTTTCCTTCATCAGGTTAGGGAAGTTTTCGAACATTATTACTTCAAATATGTTCACAATTCCTTGCTTCCTCTCTTCACCTTCTGGTATTCCTATGATGAGCATGTTGTTGCACTTGATGTTATCCCAGAGGTCTCTTAAATCATCTTTGTTGTTTTTTGCTATTTTTTTCTTTCTGTTGTTCTGTTTGGGTGATCTCTGCTTACTCGTCTTCTATGTTGCTGATTTGATCCTCTGCTTTATCTAACCTGCTGTTAATTCCTTCAAGTGAGTTATTTATTTCAGTAATTGTGTTCTTTATATCTAACTGGTTGTTCATTATGATTTCTCTATCCTTTATGTCGTCTCTAAGCTCCTTAAACATTCTTATCACCAGTGTTCTGAAATCTGTCTCTGATAGGTTGGTTACCTCTGTTTCATTTGGTTCCATATCTGGAGGTTTCTTCTGTTCTTTTATTTGTGACATGTTTCTTTGTTTTTCCATCCTGGCTGACTCTCTGTGTTTACTTCGATGTGTTAGGTAAATCCCCTAGAGTTCTTAGTTCTTGCTGCATCATCTTATGCAATATGTGTCCTTTATATTTGACTTGAGCTACTTCATTCTTCTCCTCTGTGTGTGCTCCAAAGGTGACTCTTGTTTTGTGTATATTGTCCTGTTAAAGAAGATCTTTAATTGCTTTTTGCTTGTGAGTAGGTGGGGTTAACTTCTAGGCTGATTAGTTGTGAGACTTGGCTCTGCCCACCACAGGGTGTTTGTTACATGAGGGTTTGCCACTTAAATGTTGTTTGGGCTCTATGGGCTCTTGTGCCTATAGGGAATTCCCACTGGGTGTGTCACTTGTAGGTCAAACCCGGTAGTACTCTGGTTTGGTCTGGTGTTCGCCTCTGGGTGTGGTGAATCTTGTGCCTCTTAAGCTGGGCTCTGGTAGGGCAATTTTGGAACAAAGCAAACCAAAAGCAAACAACAAAGAAAAATTAATATACATTCACATGTAAAAACAACCGACAATCCACACTCAACACAGTCAAAGATATCAAAGATATAAAGACAAAAAAAACAACAAAAACAAACAAACAAACAAAAAAAACAAAGAAACAAAAACAAACAAATAAACAAAAAAACAATGCCAGTCTTGGCTTAAGCCCAGCAAGTAATCTCCAGGTTGTTCTCTGCTGTGCCAAAGAGTCCTTTGTGTATTGTGCAGGCAGAGCCGGTCACCTGGTGCCCAGAGTGACATTGGGACTGCAGATTTAGATGCGTGGAGCTAAGGGGTCTGGGTGATAATTTCTACAAAGTCAGTGCAGTTTCTGTTCTTTCCTGCATCTATGCACACTGAGAGTAGCACTACCAGCCCTGTGTCCAGTTCTTTTGAGTCTTAGGGCACTTTTTCCGTGTGTGTGTGTGTGTGTGTGTGTGTGTGTGTGTGTGTGTGTGTGGCGGGTGGGAGTTTTCTGAGCTGCTGAAAGCCCACAGCTGCGTCTGCCGCCTACTGCTGATCCCTGGGGGTGCCTCCGCAGTTGTAATTGCCCTGCCCTAGGCAGGCCAGAAAGGGTGGGGGCTGGGGATGGAGGGGTCTTGTCTCTTTCAGCCCAGCCCTGTTACACTCCTCCCGCAGGCCAGAAAAGGTGGTGGCTGGGGGTGGAGGAGTCTCTTCTCTCCTAGCCCAACAAAAATCACACTCTTCCTAGACTCTTCCCTGGGTCATAGCTGCACACCGGTCTTCCCAGGGCCTGACCACTAAGGTTCCTCTATAATCTGACACTACTCCTCAGTTCATGGGCCTGTTTAAATCTGTGGAAGGGCAAGGGTAGGATTGGAAGAGCGAAGGGAGAGGCCCAGGTATGGAGTTTGTGTCCTTTGTCCAACCTAGGGCGCAACTGGCTGCCCTCTCGGTGGGAGAGATCAGCTGTGGGATGCAGGGAAAGAGCCCACCTACTCGCTTTTGTGTTCTCTGTTCCATCCTGGGATCCCCTGTGTCTCTGCAGCTGCGGAGGCTGTTGGCGTTTCCTCCTCCACAGATGCAGGCCTTGTCTCCACTCCACTCTCTTCCCTCTTCCCCTGCTCGCCCAATTTGCCCACCATTAAGTAATCCTTGCACAAGTCTCTTACCTGTTCTGCGTGATGAGCAGAGAGTCCTTTGATGGGTTATAGATGCCCCATTTGTCATAAGATCCAGAGGAAAACTCAAAAAGTGTGCCCCACTACCGCCAATCCTATCAATGTTAGAGTATTTTGATTGACCTTTCTCTCAAGTATCATTCAGATTTTGTCAATTCTTTGTGTGTTTGGATTCTATCCTGGATTTTTTATTCTATCCTGGAAATTTTCAACATTATTTCTTGATTATCTGAGTCCTCTTATAATTCTACAGAAAATATTAGTTTGCTTTTCTTTGTTTTATTAGATGTTATAGACTGAATGTTGTCTCCCCAAAATTCATGTTAAAGTCCTAACTCCCAATATGAAAATATTGGGAGATAGGGCCTCTAAGGAGGTAATTAAAAAGTGGGGACCTAATTCAATAGGACTGTTGTTCTTAAAAAGAAAGGAAGGAATACCACAACTCTCTTTCCACACACACAGAGCGGAAAAGACCATAGGAACATGCAGTAAGGAGGTGGCTGTCTGAAAGCCAAAGGAGACTTCACCAGAAACCAACCCTGCTGGTATCTTTATCTTGGATGTCTAGATTCCAGAAGTGTGAGAAAATAAACTTCTATTGTTTAAGCCACCCAGTTTGTGGTATCTGTTCCAGCAGGGTAACACAGTAGTCAATCAACTAGTTTAGGGTAAGACTAAAAGTGTTATCTTGCCTTCTGTGAGTGGTGGTTCCACTGTCAGTTCATTTTTCAATCCCTCTGCTATCACATTTGGATCCACCAACACATGCACCTCTCAGAAGTTAGTCTGGGACTCGGTCACTGTTGTATAAGATATTTCAGTTCCTAATGGCTTTATTATGCTTATTTATTTATTTATTTATTTATTTGTTTGTTTGTTACACATGTGCACAATGGACTGTAAATCCAGGATTTATGTCAATTCACATGCCAAATTAAGGAATGCCATTATCTTTGGGATTTATGCTATACTTCTTGAAAACGTTTTCCAGTATTTTTTTCCAAAAAGAAACATGGTTTTCTTATAACTTTAGCCTCTTCTACTATTGTATTTCCATTTACCAGATGATTATTTGGATTGTTGTCCTCTTCCTCCATTTTCAAAGTCAGGAAATCGGAGTACAGTACTTTTCATGTTCTATCACAATGACTATCATGTTCTATCATTATCCCTCTGCTGCCTCTGTGGTTAGATTGGGTTCATCCTGATAATCTTCCTGTTTTATAGTCAAGGATAAGGAATCTTCATGCCACTTATAAACTTAATCACCTTTTGTTATATAAGGAGCATATTCAGGGATAAGGATATGGACATCTTTGGGGGAACTAAAATCTTTGTGGAAATGAAAGATTTTAAAATTCATGTTCTAGCACAATAGAAACTAAGTTTTACTGAGGCAAAACACTGGTAATTCAGTGACTATCCTATTGTTAAATAATCTTTTGGCACACCTATGTGCTGGCTGACATAGCAAACAAACAAACAAACAAAAAAGTATAAATGTTGGTCTGATCATTTGTGAAGGACTTCCCAGAAGAAGTGGTACCTGAATTGAGTTTTGAAGGATGACTTGTAGGAATAAAGAAAAGTAAACTCTCATATGTAATGCAGAGCAATGACTGGATTAGATATGTTTTATAAGACATCCCATCTTTTACAACTAATGCTCTTAGAAGCAGTGTGATAGTTCTAGAAAAAAACAGGAAAGTGACTGAGTTAAATTGACACAAAAAATGACATGAGTTTAAACAAAGTATAGTAGCAGAAATGGAAAGAAGAGAAAAATACTTTTAGGTATTGAGGGTTGATATCATTGACTACAGAGAGGTCATGTAAGGAAACAAAGAAAGAGGATCTGTTGATCCTGGTGTAACTACAAAGATCAGAGGTGACCATTGGAGAATAGTTATTGGAATGATTAGACAGAACTTAGATCAAAAGTATGTTGAAGAATAAAAGAGAAAGAAGCAAGTAAAAACATGTTAAGTTACTTGCAGTGAAAAGTAAGGCCAGTATGAGTTACAGCAAAAGCAAAGTATAAAATTAGCTGTTGTATGCTAAATGGAATGAGGCAATAAAACAGGACAATTGGAGTATACAAGAAAAAACAGGCATCAAAGAGTACAAATTTATAAAATTTAAGTTCAAATGCTATTTCTATGTTGATTTAATAGTGCATTTCTGAATGTATGCACATTGTTAAATGGCGGTTATACATCGGATTAGACATATTTTTAATCAAGAGGATTTTTGGTCAGTATCTTGCAGTGAATGCTAATGAGCCATATTGCATACGTTGAGAATGATTTTCATTTGTGAATCAACCCTGTTAATAATAGTATCTAATTAAGACATTCATTAAAAGTCTATAATGGTAACTTAATGGGAAAAAAATCCAATAGAACTCCATTAGGTTCTCCTTGTTACCTTAAAATTACACAAGTTTAACAAATGCCTTAATTAGTTGGTAAAGGAAGGAAATTATACAATTTAATTTAGGATTATTTAATGTAGAGAATATGATTTTCTAGCTCTAATGCTTAATTTTAGTGATACGTAATATAGATATATTATTGCATATCTTTGATTTTACTACATGTCAGTAAATTAAGTTTCTGTGGAGAACGTGAAAATGTGATGTGTAATTCTAAACAGACACTTATAAAACCTTTATAGTAGTTCTCCTGTAGGTAAAATTCTTATTATATTGTTTTCTTCGCAACTGAAAGTTCAAGTTGATAATAGAAATTTGCTTAGTTTTCAAAGACTGTTAACATTGTGTTGTATTAGGAAAAATGAAGAAAGAACAAAAGAAAAATTTTGTTGAGCTGAAAGACTTTGCGTTTTCATGCAGTGGGTACAATAACAATGCTTTCAGTTCCAGTTGCAGCTATGGTTACACTTTTGTTTCTTAATTTTAATCCTATCTTTTCCCATTCTTATTCTTGTTTGTTTACATATTTTGCTTTTCCTCGTAAGGGAGATGGTGCTTAATAACATTTTATGATTAATAATAACATTGATAACAATATTTACCTCCAAATAGCCCATAAAGGAGACCTGACACAGTTGTATAACTGAAAATCAAAGAATTTGGAGAATACTCTTCAAGGAAACTAATAATTAAATAGATATTGAAGGTCATAATACTCCTTCTAGATAAGTTCTGAATGCTAAAAATTAATCAAAACTAATGGCCTTAGGAACTTGCCATTTCCTTTTGTATTCAGACGTTATAAAAAGTCTTAGAGAAAATACTTTGTGAAATATCTATTCAAAATCCAAGTAATTCCTTTAATCTGATGCCATTCTGGATCACTGGTCTGGGAATCTTTTTTTTTTTTTTTTTTTTTTTTTTTTTTTTATTTTTTTATTTTTTTTTTTTTATTAATTAATTTATTTATTAGTTTCAGGTGTACAAAACAAGGTAATACTTAGACGTTCATCATTTATATCCCTCATACTGTGAACCCCCCTCCCCCCATCCACTATCCCTCCGACCTCACACTGAACCATCACATTATATATATAAAATTATAGTTGGCATTCATTAATGTTTAGCTTCTGATGTACAATGCCATGATCAGGTATCCACAGTATCCCTGAGGTGGTCTCCCAAATAGGACGCATGTCCATCGGATACCCAACAAAATCTTTACAACATTATAGAATACCTTCCCCAAATTAATTTTCAAAAGAAAAACCCTGAGGCCATCTTGTGGTTACCAGCTGCTTCCAAATCCCTTTACCTTTCCCCTTATCCCCAACCCCCTCCCACACACCCATCTAACCACTCTCGGTTTTTTCTCTGCGTCCCCAAAACTGACTCTGATTAGTTCATTCACATAGTCTTTTCTTTAGATTCCATATATAAGTGAGATCATATGGTACTTGTCTTTCTCTTTCTGACTTATTTCACTTAACATAATGTTCTCTAGATCCATCCATGTTGCTGCAAATGATAAGATTTCTTTCTTCTTTATGGCTGCGTAATACTCCATTGTATAAATGTACCACAGCTTCTTAATCCAGTCATCTACCGATGGGCATTTTGGTTGTTTCCATATCTTGGCTATTGTGTAAAGTGCTGCAATAAACATAGGAGTGCATACAGATTTTTGAATTGGAGTTTTGGATTTCTCCGGGTAGATGCCTAGGAGTGGAATTACTGGATCATAGGGTAGTTCCATTTTCAGATTCCTGAGATACCTCCATACTGTTTTCCATAGTGGCTGCACTAATCTGCAGTCTGGTCTGGGAATCTTGAATGGCTAACTATAAAATGGGAATAGCAGTTTCCTTTAAATTTATGCTGGAGATTTACCTCAGTAAGTTTCCCCAGAAGTAGAGCCTGAGATGGTGATTCTTAGTCAAGTGCTGTAATAGGGGAGTGTTCTCAGTAGAAGCATGGTAAAGAAAGTATTGGAAAGGAAAATGAAAAAAACAAACAAACAAAAAAAAGTAACAATGCTCTTTTACCTAGAGACTAGCTTCCATTTGATCACACAGGGAAATGCTGAAGCATACATTACACCACAGAGTTAAGCAAAGGGAGAGCTGAAATACCCTTGCATTCCCTTGGTTGACACAGGGCTGCCCCAGAGTAGGAAGAGGAAGCCATGATGCCTCAGACATGCAGCACTCATTCACCCAAAGGCAATTAATTCACTGGGAAGGGGTAACTTTCAGATGTCAGCTAATAGAGCATCTGGTAAAGCATTCTGTGTGTTTATTGCCTAGAATAGTAATTCTTCTTCACTTACTCAAATGTTCTTTTAGTTCTCGGCTTTACCTAGACTTTCTAAATTAATTAGAACTTGTATTTGAATGTTTAAAAGTGCCAGCCAGTAGTTGATTTTCAAACACTTTCACACACATATTATTTTTCCTTTTAATTAATGTAAAAGTATGAGATAGTCTTAGATTGGGTCTTTTATGAATTTTATATCCCAAAATACCTAGTTCAGAGTTTATTAATCAAAGAAATAAACATGTGAACAGAGACTCAATCACAATTTCTGAGTAAATTATCAGAACATTGTTACAGACTATAAATAATAAAACTGCCAAACACATCGCTATAGCTATTTCATTTTGTTAAAATTTTACTAAAACACATGCCAAAGAGTGCGACTGTGCAAAAGAGCTATAACAAACATAGAAAAATAAATATATGAAAAGATATTTTTTCTTCAAGTCAATGAAATACTTTACATAAAATAATTGATTATATACTAGAATATTTTCTTTCATTTTTTTACATAAATATGTGGTATCATTTGTAGTTCATAATTTCTGACAAACCTTTGTCCAGGAGAGTTTTTTTGTTGGTTTGTTTTTGTTTCTTTCTTTCTTTTTTTTTTCTTTTTAATACAGGCTACTTCCTCTGCTGCATTTGTCCTGAATGTATAACCGATGCCTATCACCTTTATTTTGGAGGGTATGCTCAAGCCATTGAGAGTGGCACTAATTTTGTCATTTGCCTCAGGAACATCATATTGTTGTTGACTTTCTATCTGGGTGGGCAGCAGTGTGTATGGGAGGGCAATGTCAGCATGCATAAGGTGATATGCAAAATAATTCATAACGTAACAAGTTTATTAAAATATGTGCCAATTGAAGCAAACGAACAATAACTACAAAGTCTTACACAGGAATAAGCAATAGTTTAAAGTTAAGAGTGGCTAATGAAGGGCTCATGGAGAAGGTGGTCAATGACAATGGGTGTTCAAAGGATAGTAGAAACTGGACAAAGAGAGAAGTATGGGAGGGTTTTAAAATATAAAGATAAAATGATGGCAATTATAAAGGAGCAGGGATATAAAATGCATGTGCTTTGAACAGTAGATGAAGTAGACTGAGGTAGGGTGCTTTTGTATAGATAGAGGGAAAAAAAACTAACAGTAGGAAGAGGATTGTAGATGGTCTTGCATAACAGGTGAAAGGAATTATTCTCTTTTAGAGAGCAAAAATATTTAATAATCCTTTGAAATAAGAATGACACAAACAGAGCTGAACTTATAAAGAGATCATGGCCACAATATACTAAACGGTATTTACATGGTAAAGAAATTATTCAGAGAGACAAGTTAAGCAGCAATTGTAATGTGGTCCTGCAGTAGACACCCTAAAAAATAGTAAAGATTTAATATTATAATTGATTTAAAGGAGAAAATTGCTGATGTTCCAGTCACGTTGCATACAGATTTCATTACAACCACATTACAGATGTCACTGACAGGCTAACTCCCACCTCCTCCTCCAAGGACATAAAGAAGAAAGGGTGTACATATGTGCTGGATGCATATATTTCTGCTGCTTTCTTGGACTGACACAAAGAAACATATGTGCATATATGCTATTGGTAGAATTTCCATCCCCTTATTTCAAAATAATTTTGACATAAAGTTTATTTCTGTGATAACAAAACTGAACCACATTGATATTTGGGATGGAGATATATATGTAGTGAATTTTTCACATATCATGAAGATTACAGAATCAAAGAATTACCACAGCCTGTTGCCAGAAAACAGAAAATAGATTTTCATACAATGACAAAACAGGAAACACAGACATCAACTGGGTGCAACATAGACTCTGTAGAATAAAGGACCTGCAGTAGGGATTAAATTGTTTTGATTCAATGTGTCTTTGTATTTATCATTCTCATTTCTTTGGTACATAAATGAGATTGTGAACACTAAGGGCAAGGTCAGTGTCTTTGTGGCCATAATATTATGCCCTATGTACAGTTACCAGATACGGTGTTCTAAATTGAATTATTAATATTTAATTGAAAAAGTTAAAGGAAAGAACAAAAAGAGGCTGCCTCCAACTTACAAAGGTGTTGGGCTCCTAAAATTCACCTAAGCCAGTGACTTATGCCAGTACTAGATGCGAGTTACTCATAAAAGTAAAAAAGTTGATTTATTGATTTATTCATTTCAACAATTCTTTATTGACTACATGCTAGTCACATTGCTAAATATTGCTAATAAAAATTGTAAAGATATTATCTCCGCTCTTAAAACTGCCCATTTTATACTTTGGTGGAGAAGAAAACATGTCAACAATTCAATCAACATAGCCTGTCAAATTCATAGTTTAATAAATGTGTAATTTCGGTACTATGGAAAAAGATAGGCAGGTACATTTTCCTAGTGAGGCAAACAAGAGAGCTCTACTGAAAAGTCAGTGATAATATCATCCTTGAAAGCATGTGGAATACCACAGGTAGACCTAGATAGGAAGAAATCGAGAAAGGACACACTAGCAGAGGAAAGATCATATGTAATGGCCTGGGTGATTAAGTATAACATATTTGTGCAGAAACATAATTTGTTTTGATTGAGCAAAGGGAAAATTGACAGAAGCTTAGGCCAGATAATAATGGTCTTATAGGCATAGAATATTGAGAAATCACTGGGAAGTGTTACACAATGGAGGAATAAGATGCCAGATAATCAACATTCCTATGGAGAAATAATTTAAAGCAGTGACAGTGGTTAAGAGGCTCTTACGATAGACAAGGTAAAAAAAAAAAAAAAAAAAAAAGGTAAGAACATGAACTAAGGCAGTATCATGGAGTAAAAAGGAGTATTATGTATTTTTTAAAAGAAATTTAAGCAATTGGATGTTAAAGGAGGGAGGATGAAATTGGGAAAATTCTTACCTTTCTGATTTAAGTGGCTGGTTGGCTGGACGATTGACAGTGTTTCATACCAGCATTCAAAGTTCTACTTACTACACAATATTGCTCAAGTATTGAGCTTTCATATTCACAGTCTGGTGTTAATGCTATCTTTCCTGGAAGGCTGGAGGAGAGATTTCCCTGAATTTACATGTTTCTGTCTCAATACTCAAGACAGCTAAAGTTGTGGTGGTAGAATACAGGGAGAGATAGGTACTTCTATCTTTTCTTCTTTCAGTTCCCTGGTTGGAAAATATTTGAGCTAGAGCACATTTGTTTCTAGAGTTTCCTTATTCTTAGCCTTTGTGTGTCACAAAAAGGCTTAACCTGCAGAAACTATTTTGTTACTGATGATTATGCTCGGAGGTTAAGCTACATTACACACATATGAGATCGGACAATTAAGTTCAGGAACTCATCCTAGAAAAAGTATTACATTCTCATTGCTAAATATCACTATGGTCACCTTCAAAGTGCTTCCCCTTGGGAAGCTATACACTGATGCCAGCACCTAGTCCA
The DNA here is from genome assembly GCF_964194185.1 of Rhinolophus hipposideros. Lineage (NCBI taxonomy): Eukaryota > Metazoa > Chordata > Mammalia > Chiroptera > Rhinolophidae > Rhinolophus > Rhinolophus hipposideros. The sequence goes on from NC_138053.1 coordinate 29,462,743, forward strand.
CCCTTCAAAGAAATTTTGGAACTCTTTTCCTGGAATGGCCTTCAGGGCTGTCGTCATATTACCAAATGTCTTCCTTTCAATATTTCCTTTATCTTCAAGTAAAGAAAGAAGTCATTGTGGGCCAGAGCAGGTGAGTAGGGAGGGTGTTCCAATACAGTTATTTGTTTACTGGCTAAAACTCCCTCACAGACAGTGCCCTGTGAGCTGGTGCATTTTCGTGATACAAGAGCCATGAATTGTTGGCGAAAAGTTCAGGTCGTCTAACTTTTTCATGCAGGCTTTTCAGCACTTCTAAATAGTGAACTTGGTTAGCAGTTTGTCCAATTGGTACAAGTTCATAGTGAATAATCCCTCTGATATCTAAAAAGGGTAGCAACATCAATGCAACAAATTCGCGAACTTAATTATCACATCTCATCTATACCAAAGTTTTGTTCTACATAAGAACATGTTCAAAACTTTGAAATTAATACAAGCTCTAAGAGAGCATGAACCTTATATAATCAGGGGCTCAGGAGATAAAGCTAAACACATGTTTCTGGCTTCTCTGGATTCATAAGTAAACCTAAGTGAAACAATAGAAGATGTAATGTAGATTGAGTGGGCATTACGGAACTAGAACATGCCTCTATATTCTTTTTTTACTACTTTGTCGCTCTATATTCTTATTTTCTGTAGCTAATTCTGTTTTTATTTGGTAAGTCCTGTATTTAGAACATGGTACAGCACAAACATATCACATAAACAAGTGATATAACATGAATGGTCTATATGTTAGTGTCAGCTACCAAATTAAACTTTAAGTGAAGGTTAGAAAGTATTCCAATTAAATTATCACTAGTAGGGCCTACACTTCTGCATTATATTAAGGGGACAATGAGAACACATAAGTGACAGATGAAGTGTTTTTATCAAGGAATGAAAATTATCTTCCACTGTTTCTCAATTCATGGGTATTTCTAGACCATAGTGTATAAGGGCAAATCAAGTGAGACATAATAAATATGCAACTTACATGAACTGTTATCATGGCTAACTTCAACCAAGCGTAGTGGAAGAAAACCAAAACGAAGTAACAAAAGCAATAGCAACAAATACCTGTATGACACAGTTAGGTATCCTTAATCATGAGACCATTATTAATTATTTTTAAATTTTAACCCTTAATTAAATTATATTGTATCATACTGCACAAACTCTACCCAGATATTTTTCCCATTTTTTTAACCAAGATAGAGCTAATTAAACCATGCATTATTCTCCCTCTAATTACTCTTTAGTTCTACTTTTTATGGTTTTCAAATCATGAAATCATCATCATAAGATGGGTACCACATTTCCAGGATACAGAGTTAGTGTGCTCATGGATTAGACTTAGGTAAATATTGTTACATTTGGTCACATTCCTTCTTCTAACCAATACATTTTCTCCTCTGAATTCTTGCATGAACAGTACTGTCCCCTCAATAGAAAAAAAAATAAAATAATTATTTTAGTATGTTGAAAATTACTTAAATATGTCTATTTTCTCTAAAACTCCAGAAATAGGTTCACAGATAATATCCATACTACTGCCAAATGTGTAGCAAAAATACTATTTCTTCATTTCCTAAAATTATTCTGTTTATTTCAGTAGGAAAATGTACAAATTGTGGTCGATTGCAGTAGCTTTAGTTTGATCCTACAATTTGACCAGTCTTTTTAAGTAACACTCTTTTTTTTGATTACTGTTCAGTCTTTAAGAACAACTCTTTTTTCCTCTTTTTCTCCAAGTTTATGATCGTCCTTGGATCCTGTCGGTTGAGGGAAAGAAAGTGCCTCTGATCTCTGCCTGTTATTATTCTTGAACTGCCTTCAGTTTTATTATCTATTGTGTATTATCTGTTGTGACTTTTGTTGTTGTTGTTGTTGTTGATTTACTTGAAAGTTAGTTCAAAATTAGCTTCTGATGGTTGAAGCAGAAGGAATGTCTGGTCTGAGCTCTCTCTCTGCTTAGTACAATAGCCTCCTGGGAAGGCTTTGGTCCAGCTTTGCTTTAGCTTCTGCTACTGGTGCTGTGGACTTTTTAAGTTCTAATTTAGATTCACAGAGTATTCAGTCCAGGTTGTCTGCACTGTCAACCTCTGTTATGCCATCACTTTGTACCTTAGAGTGGAAATTCTCTTTTGGTAAGTTCTCTGGTTAGAGACCCTCAACTAAATATCATACCTCCCATGGAGACAATCAGGAAACTCCTGGTCTCTTCTATGACCCATGGGAACTAGAGGAAAAGAAAAACTTAGGACCTCCCAAGCTTTGCATAGTATACCAATTGCTTTATTTTGATGTCCAACCATTCAGGCTGGTCTGGGGAACCTGTAATGTGATCTCTTTCAAGAGTCTCAAATATAATAAAGAATTCAGGCAAAAGCCCCAACACTTGGTGTTTTTTCTTCAAGTAACCCTAACACACCTTATTCACATTGCACTGAAGACTTAAAAGCAGAGATTGCTGCCACACATATTTCCTCTCCTTGTTTTATTTATTTTTTCTTATGTAGTTACCTATTGCTAAAAGGGAAATTCTTTTGTTCTTCTTTCCATTCGTAATTGGGAAAAATCAATTTTATATCCTCTTCCCCAGGACAGAGGCCCTCGTGGATTATCCTAGGAGCACAAAGTACATCCTTTCTACACTGAGGCTGAAAGTTGATCTGAGACATTCAGTGCTGAAAGTTGATATGATGAAGAAATTCAGAATAATTTCTCTTTATATAAGTGTAGCCTTTAAGATCATGGTGGTGCTGTACAATAGGATTATAGATATAAGCATTTATATATTAAAAATGGTAACCATATTACGGGTACTAAAATCCTTAGCTTGGATTAAAATTTGAACATTTTTATCTTCATTCTTTTTAAAATAACTTTAAAACACTACTTTTTTCTCTGCCCAACCTCCCTTCTCAAAGACAAATGAGCCCAAACAAAGAAACATCAGTTAATTAGATGTCTCAGGCTAGCTAGACAAAACATATATCTGCAAATATTCATTAATATTTCCCAAATTATTACCTATATTTTACATTTTAACTCAGTTATCTGCTCACATTCTTGATTAGTTCACATAATTTTTGTGATGTGAGCATTAAAACAGTATTTTAAGCCTGTTTCTACTTATCTAATGAGAGTGTTTACCAAACTGGTTCCTTATGGTTGAGGTATTCTTTTTTTTTCTTTTTTATTGGGGAATATTGGGGAACAGTGTATTTCTCCAGGGCCCATCAGTTCCAAGTCATTGTCCTTCAATCTATTTGTGGAGGGCGCAGCTCAGCTCCAAGTCCAGTTGTCTTTTTCATCCCATGTGGAATTTGAACCGGCAATCTTGTTATTGAGAGTTGCACTCTAACCAACTGAACCATCCAGCCACCCCTCCAGAAGCTCAGTGGCAGCTCGTTGTCTTCAATCTAGTAGTGGAGGGCGCAGCTCACTGGCCCATGTAGGAATCCAACCGACAACCCGTTGTTCAGAGCTTGCACTCTAACCAACTGAGCCATCTGGGGAGCCGAACCGAGGTGTTCTTTAGTTATGAGTCTACGTATGGATTTTGGTTAAGAATCTTTGAAATTTCAGTGGAGAAGTTTTATTGTGTGTGTATTCAATAATTGTTTTCTGAACCAAAGAGCGATATTTTTAACAGTAGCTCACAGGTAACTCTGGCACACAAAATATTAAGAATCTTTCCATTGACTCGAATAAAAAAAAAAAAAAAAGAAGCAAGAAAGTCAATTAAAATAAGTAACAAAAAATGAGGAGGAGATGCTCATTAAATTGTTAACATGGCCAAGCTATAGTTGTGTTGACTTAAGTGATTATTTTTATGACAATCGTTAGCTGCCTGTCTTTATACTCATTTTTTTCCTCTGTATAAATGCACTGGTCTTCTTCACCTCACTTGTCTCCCCCCAGTTTCTATTCATTGCTTTCTCTAATTCACTTCTAGTATAACTGTCAGAGGATTCATAAATGCAAATCTGATCACATCATTCCTCCATTCAAAGTACTCTGAGGGTTTCCTGGTGCACTTAAAAAAAAATTGCAAAGTTCTTAACATAGTATTCAAGGTTCTTTACGGTCTGGCTACTAAATGTGCCAGTCTCATCAAGTGCTATTTTCTGTCTCAATGTGGATTTCTTTTATATCCATTTAAGTTTATTCATTCCTCTAGGACCATTTTACATGTTGTTGCTTCTGCCTAGAACTCAGACTGTCCAGATCCTATTCATCTTTTTAAGTCTCATTCTAAATGTCACTTGATAAGAGATTGGTTGTGTCCTCAACTAGATTATAATTTCATAACTCAAGAAATGTATAAATCTTATTGCATTATTATGCTCTCAATCTCTTGTTTGGTATTTCATAAAATTTGTACATTCTTTGAATAAGACAATATAAGGATAAAGTGTGAAAGCCAAAAAGAGTAACTGGAGATATTTGTATTTTTAATGTAAATAACTGGTTTATAATAATTTTTATTACATCTTCTTCACTTTATATTGCCAAAGTCATTTTATTTCGAACACTAAATTAGTGCCAGTTAGTTATTCTTATTAGTCAGTATCCTGAAGGTAATAGATTGGTGTAATTAAAAAGGGAAAAATGATAAAAAAATAATAAAATAACTGATTATAATGGTGTAGGACAGTTTAATGGAAATCAAGAATTATGGTGCACTCCCAGGTTAGCTATAGAGAGAAACTTCTGACCACATAATTTCATGAAGAAGCAAGAAGCAGGAGTTACCCAAACGCAGGGAAAGCTGTTAGCTGTTAAGAAAGGAACATGTATGCAGAACCTCCGTCTTTAAATACAGGAATGCAGTCATTGACAACCCAGAGTGGGCCAGGTGGGAGGTAACTAAGACAAAAATACCTTGGGCTTCTCTATCCTCCTGCCTATTGTTCTCCTCTTGCTGACTCTTGTTAACCATCCTAATCAAAGCCAGAGAAAAGGGGATACTATTGATATAGTGTAACAGAGTTCAACAATGTAGACCATGGAGCCTGGTGCAAAAGGGTAAGGAGTGAATCTGGAGGAGAAAAAGATAACTAGGGAGTAAATATCAGGATCAGAGGATAAAGAATCAGTCTGACCTTCTGGGAATGTCTTGACTTGGCTAAGTTGTTAGGTTTTGTGCCTGTTAACTAATAATCTCAATTAGTGACTCCCATCATTATTTTTTTCCCCCGACTCAGTATTTTGTTGTCTCCTCTATGCTTTCAGAAACAAGAGATTATATAGCCAAAAGAAATTTATGTAACCTTTAAGAGTAACATTTTATTTTAATTATATATTGTGTGTGTGTGACTGTGTGTGTGTGTGTGTGTGTGTGTGTGTGTATTGAATCTATTGTTTGTATTTTTTGACCCTTACACTGATTCATTTATGCATAGCTGGTAAATGACTCAGTTATTAAGATGGATAAAAATGCTAACTTAGATAATCATTTGATGTTACATGTCACTGTTGACCAAATATGTTGCCATTTGTAACTTGTTTGCATATTTTTATTATTAATTAGTTAAATATTCATTCAACTACTTATACATTTTAAAAATTATATATAAAATTATAAATATAAGCATTTTCTAAACAAAAACATGTTTTATTTGTAATACAATTATCCCAGACTAATAAAGGTGTAGAAAAGAAAATAATTATTACAGAAAAAGAATAACATATATCTATGTTGGAATTAATATCTTTCAGACTTTCGTCCATTCACTTAATGTTTTCTATACTTACTGAAAAAATCAGTGAGTACTAACTATAGGATTATTATTTAAATCTATTCTATAATAATATAATCATACTTGAATTATACCTGTTTATGCCATTTGCTCCATAGATAATTTACTTAAGATTCAATTTAGTTTACCATGCCAGAGAAAATATACTGTTTTAGTTTTTATGTTACATTTGTTACACATATGAGAGGAAATCCTTGACATTTAAGATCCTTAAAAGTTCCTTAAAAAGTATTTACTCTTCTACATTCCATTTTAATTCTTTGTCTAAAATATTGTATTTATATCCTAGCAAATCTTTGATTTTGCTGTTCTTCAATGTAGTTGTTTTTACTGTTCACAGAGTAACTTACTAAAATATAGTTAGATTATGTTATTTCCCTGGTTAGAAAAAGTTTTAAAAAATGGGGTAATGACTCTCCAGAATATTCAGGATTAAACATGAACTCTTCAAGTTGAAAGTACAGTCATTAGTGTAGGCATTGTTGCTTACTATATTATATACTACACAAAAAGAATATAATTACACAGAGGTGTTTTATAAATAAGTTATTAATTTGTTAACGGGATAAATAAAACAGTTTCCAAAAATTAATTTGATAGTGATATGCTCACTGGATTGGAAGAGAAGTGGGCCATGGAGTTGACCATATCTGAAAGAACTGCATTAATTAGGTTTAGAGTAAATAAAGGTGCATTCTAGAAAGATGAAAAATGAAAGGTAGCAACATTTCAAGAAATATTTCAGAGGAAGTACTAAAAAGTCTTAGTGTTCAACTGAATTAGAGTGGACCTCCAGAGAGAGAATTCTGAGATCATCTTAATTTTTCAGGTCTGGGACTTAGGAAATAGTGTTGGGAAGAACAGATATAGAATACGAGTGGAAAATCTTTTATGGAACAACATGATCAGTCATGTTTTAGATGCTTTTATTTTGAGGTGAAAATGAGACATTCAAGTGGAAATTCACCCTATAGAGCTGGAAATATAAAACAAGAGCTTGAGGCCACAACAAAGAATAAAGAAGTTAGCACAGGAGTAATAGCAATTCAAGTAAAGTAACATAAGAGGAATATTTTTATGACATGAAAACAAGAGAGATAAAAACTGAGAGAGGAACTGAGTCATGTTTTCATTCTTTTTCATACTGTTCTTGTGAAACTTCAAGATCCATATCAAATATCGTAAGACCTTTAAGTTTTTTTCCTAAATGTTTCGCTAAATAATAGATATATAGGTAGATAGATAGATGATAGAACTTTTCATTTATGCTCTCGTAACCCTTGATTCTTCAATTAAATGATTGCTCAAAATCATATATATTTTGCACATCTCCTTGAGATTTTACCCTATTTGCAAGTTAACCTACCATTGTTTGTGGATTCTGGGCCCTGTCTTATACATATTCATCCCACTACTCAAGTACTAACATAGTTTTCTTAAATAAGAAAAATGTTGTTTCCTTTTTTTTAAATTTAAGTTGAGTATACTCAACAATGGCTATCACAGTAACATGACCACACACACAATTTATATATATGTGTGTGTGTGTGTGTGTGTGTGTGTGTGTGTGTGTATATATATGTATATATATGAATGAATTTGTGACAAGAGTGTCTCCAATTTAAAGCTAGCCATTCTGAATCTCAACCAATCTCACTACTTCAAGCATTTTCCCGTGTTTAACTCATCAATTTCTCACTTTCTATTTGCTCATTCCCATTATCAAACAAACATGATATTTCTTATCTTAAAAAACAAATACTCTCCCTTGATTCTACATGCTCCTCCAGCTACCATACCAGATCTCTAATACATAATCAAGATTCATAAAACAATGGAATAAATTCTTGCCTTTCCCTGAATTCTTCAATTGGATTTTATTCCAATAAACTCATGGCTTTTTTTTTTTTTTTTTTTTTTTGTGGTAAATATCCACATAGCTACCTCTGTTACTTAACCTCTCAGGAGAAATAAATTTCACTGACCTATTGTTCCTTTTTAAAATGAATTCTTCTCTTGCCTTCTCTGACACCACAAACTTATTTCCTTCTACCTCACAGTATGCTCTTATTCATTCATTCTTTACTTTTTTTAAATTAACGTTTATTGGGGTGACAATTGTGAATAAAGTTACATAGATTTCAGGTTTACAATTCTGTAATACATTATCTATATCTCACATTATGTGTTTCCTTCTACCTCTCAGTATACTCTTATTCGCTATTTGATGATTGCTCCTGTCTTGGTCTTGACCTCTAAATGTCAGAGTGCTCCATAATTTTTGTCCTATGCCTTCTTGTTTTCTCTGTTTATGTGACACCATTTGATTTGAAGATATTAAATAAAATCCATATGTCATGACTTCCACATGCATCTGAAGCCCTGGACACACCCATAAACTCTAGACTGTTATCTCTGCTTGCCTTACTGACCTGCCCATTGAGACTAAAAATAGTTTCTCAAACTTACTAAAGCCCAATACTTCCTTACGTTATCTGTTTCCTCTATAGTCTACAAACCTCAGCCAATGTTATCATCAAGTTTTGTTCAAGGAACAAATTTATAAGATATTCCTGATCTTTGATTTTCCCTAATTCCCTACATCCCACTGATTTTTCTCCCAAAACATATAATAAATCTGTCCAAATTATCTGTTCCAGTTTATAGACATTGCCTACCTCAATCATTTTGCTCCAGTTGCACAGCTTCTTTCTGTTTCTCTACTAAACCAAACTGGTTTTTAAGGGACACTTATTCTAGCTGTTTTCTCTCTGTGTAACATTTTTATCCCTGCTATTTGCTTAACTGGTCCTTAACTGATATTCAGATCTTAAATTAAGCTCTGCCCTAACTTAACTAATTTAGTTTTAATTGAACCAGAACGAGGTTGATAAAGACTCTTCTTTACCAAACTTTGGTCAGGCTCCTCTGAGCCCTTATTTCAACTAGTCCTTTACCTTGGTCCCAGTCCTTGTCTGGCCTGTCTAGCCTAGTTTTAGCAATAATCCTGCTAAGCCACTTTAGACAGAATTCCCCCATCAATAATAATTGAACACCCCCAGTCTTGCTTTTAGCCAGAATCCTGTCAGGTCATTTTAGCAAAAATCTCCCTTCCCTCGAGGTGTCTTCTTAGTAACTTTCCATCCACTGATCCCTTCACTTTACTCAATGGTTATAAATCCCCAATTATCTTTTTTGTATTCCAAGTTGAACCTGATTTCTCTTCTCTATTGCAATACTCTTATTGAATAATCTTGAATAAAGTCTTCCCTACAGTTTTAAAAAATGTCAGAACATTTTTATTTTTAACAAAATTTAAGCACACCATTCATTCTAAAGTAGTAACTCAGTCACTATCATTCTCTTCAGATTAATTTATTTCTCTCTAAAGCACTTACACTGCCAGGAAGCCCTCCCTCTCTCCCTCTCTCCCTTCCTTCCTTCCTTCCTTCCTTCCTTCCTTCCTTCCTTCCTTCCTTCCTTCCTTCCTTCCTCTTCCTTCCTTCCTTCCTTCCTTCCTTCCTTCCTTCCTTCCTTCCTTCCTTCCTTCCTTCCTTTCTCTCTCTCTCTCTCTCTCTCTCTCTCTCTCTCTCTCTCTCTCTCTTTCTTTCTTTCTTTCTTTCTTTCTTATTTTCTTTCCTTTATTTTGTCTTCCTTTTTCCCCCTTCATTCTCCTCTCCTCCTTCCTTTCTTCACTGTCTCTCCATACTATAATGGAGGCTTCATGGAAGCATGTATGCTGTCTCTCTTTTAGTCACTGTATGCTCAGTGATTGAGGAGTAGTTGCTATAGACAAGGCTAATAAACATGTTGAGTCACTCATTAAATCATTACAAAATTTAAGTATATTAAGATAGGAATAAAGATGAAAGAACTACAATTTAGAACTGAAATAAAGAGATGTTTGTCCACAGGGTAACATTACTACACAGAACATTATAAATGAAATGATCAGCAGGAGGGGATGTATTGTGGTTTTAGGGTAGATAGTCACTGAATATAAACAAATAAGATCATGTAAGAAGAAATAACTAATTAATTACTCTCCACATTAATCTAACCTCTCCTAATGCTATTCAAATTCACACCTTATAGTTAATAACACCAGAGCCTCAAATATGCTTGTTTTCTCTTCTCACATCTTACAAATAGAATTAATACAAATAATTTTTGTCCAGGGTTTTTAGTATTCCTTAAAAATACTCAGTTTAGAATCATTCTGTGAATGATTATTTTAGCTGCTATTACAGATAGAACAGCATAGAAAGACTCACTAGTTGATTGATCAGACACCATCTCAGTGATATTTGCTTCTTGTTGGAGTCACACCACAAGTCCATAGTTCTCTGTTCAGATTTTTTATGTTCACAAGTACAATTGTATATGTTCTCCAGGGTGATTAAGCTCTGGGATTAACTGATATATGAATCTGTTATGACAAACAGTACAGCAATCTATTCATTTAAAATAAAAGTGTAACTGAAAGTACGTTAATGTATCTTCTTTGTCCAATAAAAAATATACTTAGGAAAGATACTACTTTGGGACTTTCTTATTAAAGCCAAGTTCAGAGTATATTACAACAGACTATGATAATCTGATATACCTAACTCCATGGCAAGCCAAAAACTAAAGAGGTAACGTAATGATAATAATAATAATAATAATAACAAAACAGCAATAATAATAATAATAATAATAATAATAATAATAATAATAACCCTATTGACCAGAATTTAAGTTTTCAAACATAAAGGTTTATTTAATTTTAAGTGTGATAAGAGGGAGAACAAATTACCGAGAGCATAATATGCAAATTTATACTTGGAAGTCAATCTGTGTCTAGAAACTTGAAGTCAATCATACTCACTGAGTTTATTTGGTGAAATGTACTCACACGTGCCCATCTGAATAACTATCAAAATGAGAATAATCTTGTAGGGTAAATACGTACTTGAAATACCCCTGTGGTCTAGTCAGAATTATGTCAGGTTTGAAATACATCTTGTTGGTGATTGATTGATTGATTGATTGATTTTTGAAGCTTAGCTATGCCATTTAGAAAGTAACAAGGAGAAGAGAGAGAACCTCAGATGCCCTATGGAGTTCCAGACTCCTGGAAGACTCCTGGTGGGAAGAAAGAGAATTAAAAACAGAGTGGTTCAAAGTGTTCCTGTTAATTTGCGAAAACCTGGACTGTGCTGCTGTGGTTATGATGCTTTGTTTCATTTTGATTCTGTAAAACATTTAGTTTATTTCCTACTTTTAAGACATTCAGAGGTCATTTATTTGCCAAGTGTAATATCACAAAATAATGATGTTGTGAACTTTTGTTTCTATTGCTTTAGCAAAATATTTTATATCTATTTTTAAAGAAAAAAGTTTTATTCAAAATCTTTTCCTACAACTTCTTTATCCATTCATCTATCGAAGGACATATATATGGAATACTATTAGGCAGTAAGAAAAGATGATATAGGAACATTTGTGACAACATGAATGGATCTTGAGAGTATAATGCTAAGTGAAATAAGTCAGACAGAAAAAGCAGAGAACCATATGATTTCACTGATATGTGGTATATAAATCAAAAACAACAAAAGCACAAGACAAACAAATGAGAAACAAAAACTCATAGACACAGACAATAGTTTAGTGGTTACCAGAGGATAGGGGTGTGGGGGGTGGAAGATGAGTATAACGGGGATCAAATATATGGTGATGGAAGGAGAACTGATTCTGGGTGGTGAACACACAATGGGATTTATAGATGATGTAATACAGAATTGTACACCTGAAATCTATGTAATTTTACTAACAAATGCCATCCCAATAAATTAGTAAAAAAAAATGTTTTCCCAAAAAAAAATCTATAGCTAATTTAAAAGACTCAAGTTTCTTTTCTTCTATGACAAGAAAATATAAGGCAAAAAACCCTGATCGTTCTTTCTTCTATCATCTGCTCCTTTGCTGCTGCAATGAAGCAATCATTTTAAGCAATGTCATGACAGTATAGTCAGTAGTCCAGCAGCAGCATCTTTTAATGTCAGGTTGCACCAAAATCTGTGGCAAGTTCAATGGAGACCTTTATGAGATATTAATCTTTTTTACCCCTATCTTACTGAGCTGTTAGACTCGTCAGGCAGTCTGTCTTTAAGAGTAATTCCCCTAAGGTCTGAATGTGGCTGAATCTGAACTAACCACATTTGTGGAAATATACAATAGGCAAAGGAGCCTTAACAAAACATGGTCAGAATTTCCAATAAAAATATGTAACCGATTTATGCATACCCTGTTTCTCTGAAAACAAGACCTAGCCGGACAATCAGCTCTAATGTGTCTTTGGAGCAAAAATTAATACACGATCTGGTCTTATAGTATATTATATAAGACCAGGTTTTTTTTATTACAGTGAAAAACAGTGGGTCTTATATTAATTTTTGCTCCAAAAGACGCATTAGTGCTGATGATCTGACTAGGTCTTATTATCAGAGAAACTTGGTATCTGTTATTAATTTAAACATATTTATTGAGAATGTACTATTTTCTAGGTTGAGGGGTATAACAGTTAAAAAAAAAAAATCAAGACCCCAATGGTACTTATAATCTAACATGGAAGAGACAGAAAAAAAATATTAAACAAATATGATAACTTTCAATGGCATTTTGTTATGAAGGTATCAAACAGGGTTGACATGGTGAGGTGAGAAGAGATAAATGAATAGGGTCAGCTACTTTAGATATACTGACAGATAACTTCAGGTAAGTGACATCTCTGAGGAAATAATATTTGATTAAATCTGAATAAAAATATCTGACTATGTGAAAACAAGGGACCAGAAAATTCATGTGAAGGGAACAGAAAGTATAAAAGACCATAATGCAAAAAAGAGCTAGGCATTTTATAGATTCAGCAAAAAAGGGGGACTAATATTAATGTACTACATTATACCAAGGGAGGTGTGGTGGGTATCGAGGTCTGAAAGGAAGTCAGAATCCAAGTCATGTGACCTCATGCTTGCTATGTAAGGGAATTGGAATTTTATTCTCTGTACAATGGGAACCCACTCAGGTACTATAAATATAATCTTAGAATAACATGATCTTAGGTAAGTTTTTAAGAGACATACTTTTATTTGTATTTCTCTTTTTCATTTTCTCTCTTCTGTTCTATTTATCTTACCTTCTCAGTCCTAGTGTAGCGCGCATGTGTGTGCACGCATATAAAATCAGCCTTGCAATGGTCCTTAGGCCTGTGAAGTCCAGCCAGGTTGAACACTCAGGGACTCATCAACATTTTCTTTCGACTAATGATGTGATACATCCCAGATGTTAAGTTAACCCATTCCCAGATGTCCTCCATATTAAGCAATCACAGATCTAATGAATTGTAACTTTGTAAGGTGTGTTTTTAAGATTAGTGAAGTAAATGGAGTGTCAAAGTGATTTAGTTAGGAGGTGGAAAACATATGTTTGTTTTAGGGTCACTTTTGAATACGTGTGAGGTCAATAGAACCTCCAAACATATTTTTAAAGTCTGTTTTTGTCGGTGGAATTGTATAAGTAGCTATGGGATTTTTCATAGGTTATTTACTTTCCCACAAGTACAGATTGCCAGGTTACAATATTGCCCTTTTTTGTAATAGTAAATACTCATTTTAAAACCTTCTTTAATCAACTTTCAGAAGGTCATCAACGCTAAATATGAATGTTTCAGTTTCATAAACCTTCAAATGCTTTTAGTGTGTATTTGTATCTGTATGTGTGCACATTTGAATCATTGTAATTCAATTACATCAAAATATAAAAATTCAAAGCTCACAAATGTTGTGCTTCATTAGAAGATCAAGTGCCAGAGGATACCTGCTTAGTTTCTAATGAAAAGAGGACAGTGGCTCCAAAGCTCACTCCCAGAGGAGAAGACCCAAGGAATTTCTAGACCATCACTTATCTACTGACTTGATCCTCCCTCAGAGAACCTGAGGCCTTTCTTTTTTATCCTTCTCATTCATCACATTTGGAAAAGACTCAGGGGACCAGCGACAAATAGGGATTATTAACATTGCTTAAACTTTCTTAGTCTGCTTGTCTAGTTGTAGACTTTAGATACACATACAAAATACTGAAGTAAATCTCAGAATTTGTAGGATCATTAATCACCAACAAACACAATCTTTTATTGAAATCCTTGACAATTTTCAGTACATCAAAAGGAAAGATACTTATTATCAAACCTCAAATAAGGTTTATAGCTCTTGAGGCACGTAAAATATAAGATTACATGAAAGTTAAATAATAATAAACAATGAAAAATCAACTTATAAAACACATTTCCCATTTATTTGATTTTTGGGGGCATTCTGATTTTGTTATGCAAATATGACATGTGTCTTAATGATAGCTTTTAAGCAACTCCAGAATTGTTGTTTAAAATACTATTTAATACAAAATGACTAATTTGATTCACAACAGGGATTTATTTGGAAAGAAAATTCTAATAAGTCTTCCATCCCAGTAGGATATTTCGACAAGTACAATAACAAAAGCTGTGATTGGTGGTCTTTACAAGTGATATCTTGGCCTATCACCATAACTCTGACCATAGGACTTGAATTAGCTCCACATGGTTTAATTATAAAAGCTTGTCTTTGACTCTTGAGGAGATACTTATGAATTGGTGAGTGCATTTGTTTTTCTGAATTATAAATCATTTTTAACTATCTCATCATGTTATGCATTCATATAAGGACATTTAAGATATTTAATGAAAGCCCATTGAATGATAGTGAAACTAGTTAATTCCTTATTTTTTGAGATAGTGGATATAATTTAGGGTAAAAAAATCTATGTATATTCCCTCTTTATTGTCCTCCTGAGGAAGCAAACTGCCTAAGTATAAGCAGCACAGAGTGTCATAAGCTGTTTCCAAAGTGGTTCTGAGGGGAAAATATAGGAAGATTATAGGGAGTCTCAAAAGTGTTTACCACTCTTTTGGCAAAAATGTAGAGCTTCTGAAGTTCCAGTCACTCTACTTATTACCCTGTTGTGTTCAGCGATATGCAACAGAGGATATCTCAGAACCCGGGGATCATTGTGAAATTCGGGGTTTAGGTGCTCCTTGACATAATATTTGGGTATTCTATTGGCATGTAATGAGCAAAGGCCAAGTTCATTAGATATACTATCAGGAATGGTCACACTCTCTGAGACATCTCAGTAGATTCAAAGTCTATTTAAAATTACAAAGTAATAAAGCTGAATGTTAGTATGCAGTAAATTTCCTCTGAATACAACTAGTGTATATACCTTAGAAAATTTTATTTTGTCCCGTTTGAAATTTTGCTAATAATTATTTACCATTAAGAAAATTTTGATTTTTCAGTTTAATAAATTTGTTTCAGTCTGTATTCATAGTTATACTATGTATTGGTACAAATATCTAATTTCTTCAGACAAATTCACATCATTTCATTATGAATGTATTTTTATTTTCTATATAATGAAGAGCATATATAAATTATTATTATTATTATTTTACTGAAATTTATTGGGGTGGCAATGGTTAGTAAGATTATATAGATTTCAACTGTAAAATTCTATAGTACATTATCTATATATCACATTCTGTTTTCACCACCCAGAGTCAGTTCTCCTTCCTTCACCATATTTTTTACCCCCTCTACCCTCTTATACCATTCCCCCTCTCCCCACACTCTCGTAACCACTAAATTATTATCTATGTCTATGGGTTTTTGTTTCTTTGTTTGTCTTGTTCTTTATTGCTTTCAGTTTTATATCCCATATATCAGTGAAGTCATACGGTTATTTAATTTTTCTATCTGATTTATTTCACTTAGCATAATAATCTCAAGATCCATCCATGTTTTACCAAATGACACTATTTCATCTTTTTTTATGGCAGAGTAGTATTCCATTGTGTTATATACCACATCTTTTTTATCCAATCATCTATCGAAGGACACTTTGGTTGTTTCCATATCTTGGCCACTGTAAAACAAGTGTAATGAACATTGGAGCACATGTATCTTTATGGATAAAAGGAATGAGTTTTCAGATTTTTTGAGTAGATACCCAGGAGAGGGATTGCTGGGTCATATAATAATTCTATTCTTAATTTTTTGAGGAACTCTACATGGCCTTCCATAACAGCTGCACCAGTCTGCATTCCCACCAACAGTGTACGAGGGTTCTTTTTTCTCCACAGCCTCTCCAACCCTTGTTGTTATTTGTCTCGTTGATGACAGCCATTCTAACTGGGGTGAGGTGATATCTCATTTTGGTTTTTATTTGCATTTCTCTGATGATTAGTGATGTTGAATATCTTTTCATGTGTATATTGGCCATCTGTATGTCCTTTTTGGAGAAATGTTTTTTTGAAATTATATAAGTGGGTTTCTCCTTGTGTTTATGAGCTTCATTTCCGGGGATCTGAGGAGGACTTTTGAATCATTTCTTTTAAACCAACATCATTGTGTCTGATAAGGTTGAAAACCAATGTTGATAGAAGTTGTACAGGGAATAGCTACTGCAAAGAGTCACTGTACTTAAATTATATAAGAAGACCTGGGTTGCAATCTTGGCTCTGCTTTGTATAAGTTTCTGTGTCTCTGGGGAGCTTTGAAATTTTGAGCATATGATTAATCACCTGTGAAATAAGAATGATTTCCTGTAGTGTACATATATCCTGTAATTTATAAGAATTACATGAAAGTTTGCATATGAAAGTTACTTTTTGTAAATTTTAAAGAATGATACAAATAGAGGACATTCTTATTATTGCTCAATAAATTCTGCAAGTGCACATCTTCCCTCTATGGGTTTATTTGATTTTAAAGATGGTGAGAGTAATCTCTTTATCACAGATATTGGGACTCACACCCATAAAAATAACAGAATTTTCTTCATTCCTAAACAAGCATTTTAAGCCCATATTTAATACAAGCTATTGTCCTAAGTCCAGAAGATAAAAGGAATGAGTATGACAAATGTGTTTTGTAGCCCAGCTACTTTTATCATCTATACATAATTAAATTTAGCATCTACACAGGAAAATTCACATATAAATTGGCACTTTCAGTACCTCTCTTAAAGGAGAATTCTTGATCTTTAGTTAATCTACATATTTTAGTAAAAAGTTTGCTTTTTGAATAAATCATTTTGCTATATACATAGATGACATATAGATAGACATAGATATGGATGTAGACATAGATATGGATAGAGATAGATAGCTTTATCACAGTCTTTTCAGAAAGACATTATCCCCACGTTACCCTCTTGGCTGAACTGCTCCATACATTCACAGAATATTATCTAAATAAAATGCTACTTCACAAATACATGGATACAGCTCTACTTGTTAAAAACGTACCTATGTTGTACCCATGTAGCCAAGAGACTTTTTATTAATTGATATCCTTGGTTTTAAACAACATAGTTTAAATGATAATATGAATAACTGGGCGTTTCCTGTAGTGATAAGGAAAACCAAACCAAAACAAACCTCAAAGGCTTTATAGAGTCCGTACTGAAATATTTTGTAACTTTTTATTTACTTCTCACACAGATACATGATTAAAATTTCTCATGAGTTGTAGAATGATGCTATTAGAATTTCTTCAAATATAAGAAGTATTTCATAATATAAGCAAGTATTTAAAAAAATCTATGCTTTGGATTTTGTTGATGGAAATGATCAGAACTGCTTGGTGTTACATTGTTTCAATATGATTTCTGAAGTGTTTATAGTCATGTTTTTATTTTATTTATTTATTTGAATTTTCAATGACACACCTATCAATAAAGAAATGTAATTTAGCAAAACACTCTTAACCTTCTTTACATCAGTCTGGACTAGTCTTCAAAATGGAGCCATTGTTTTTTCCTTTTTCCATCTTTTCTATCATATCCATTGATTTCCCACCAGGAAGTACAAACTAAATGGATATGTTATGTCCTTTCTAGTAATAAAGGTAAAATTCCATTTTAACACTAAATTTATGAATTCAGGAGATATTTACTGGGAGCTACTTTATTCAAGAAATTGTTGAGAGAGAGAGAGAGAGAGGAAGAGGGAGAGGGAGAGGGAGAGGAGAGGAGAGGAGAGGAGAGGAGAGGAGAGGAGAGGAGAAAAGAAAACCCACTTTTCTATGACCCCCAGAAAAGATATGTTGCAGTTCTTACCTTTAGTACTTCAGATGTGACATATTTAGAAACAAGGAAATGTAGTAAGTTAAGATAAACTCATTGGGGGAGTCCTAATCTATAGGACCTGGTCTCCTTATAAGAAGTGAGAAATGTGTGCACAGAGGTACAGGGAGATGCCATGTGGGGGCAGAGATTAGTGTGGTGCGTCTTCAGGCCAAGGAACACCAAGGATTGCCTGTCATCACCCCAAACTAAGAATGAGGCAGAGAAGAAGCTTCCCATTTGAGCTCTCAGAAGCAACCAACTTTGCCAACACCTCAATTTCAGAATTTCAACCTTCAGAAGTGTGAAACAATACATTAGTATTATTTTAAGACATCAATTGTTACAGTAGCTCCAGGAAACTAATACAAATTGTCGACATGAGAAACATCCAAACCTGTAGAGAATTTTCTAAGAGTTTATTTGAGCCAAACTGACAACATATGCATGGGAGCAAGACCTTAAATGTTCCACAGAATAACAGTGTTGTAGCTTTTTTTATGCATTTGAAGTTAAGGAGGGGATTTAAGGAAGATTACGTGAGGGTGGGGGAAAGCAAAACTGGGATTGGATTACAGGATAGTTAAGATTATGTGCTTTTCTGAGGGTGGTTAAGGCTTACTTCAAAGGTGTGCTAACTTAGATGCACAGGGCTTTCTTAACACAAAGAGAAACCTTTTATTAAAAAGTTATGTGCCTGGGTCTAGACTACCCACCATGACCTGCCCAGTTAGGAATTTAGATCACCCTGTGAGATATCTTTCCAGAGAATCTTTTTGTTTTCCCCCTACAAAATTCTGGTACTGAGAAGCAGAGTGCTATTGTAACAAAACCTAAACATGTAAAATGGCTTTGGAACTGGATAAAGTTTAAATTGCTTTGAACAGGCTGTTGGTAAAAATATGAATGCTAATGTCAATTCCACTGAGAGCTCAGAGATAAGAGAGGGGATCTGTAGAGAAAGCTTATACATACACATATACCTCTAAAATACACACACACACACACACACACACATATACATATGCATATCATTGTATAAATGCATATGTAACCATGAACAGAATGTTGATAGAAATATGAACATTAAAAATGTCTCTGGTGAAGTCTCAGATGGGAATAAGGAAAACATTATTGGACACTGGAGGAAAGATTTTCCTTGTTATAAAGTGGCAGAGACTTGGCTAAATAGTGTTCTGATATTCAGTGGTGGAAATTAGAACTTTTAAATAAAGGACTTGGATATTTAGATGAGATTTCCAAAGTGTGGAAGGTACAATTTGTGTGTTGTTTTTTCCGTCCCACTTATATAAAATGTAAGAGAAAAGAGGTATGTTAAAGCAGGAACTGTTAGGCTAATGGGGAACTATAGTTTGATTTGGAAAAGTTTCAGCCTATAGATAGCTTGCTCTGGACACAGAGCCAGGAGTGTAGCTGGGAAACTATTTACTAAAGAGATTGGCTATGGTTCATGGATCCAGTGAATTATTTCAGCAGAAGCTAGGAATAGAGATGTTGTTATCCAGAAAGGATCTGAGTAGAATCCTTTTATCTAATGGTGTGAATCCCCTGGATATGCCATGAAGACTCGCAAGGTTATTTAGAATTGATACCAGCAGAAACAATGCCAGCTTAGACTGAAAAGGACAGAGACTCAGACAAATGGAGAAAGAGGCACCTCTAATCAAAACCCTGGATACAAAGGCTTGGGCCCACTATATCTCCTGGCTTCCACAGAGTGGGTCCAATGCCCAGGACTGAGGTGTTGGGCCCACTCCTATGGGCCCAAAGGACAGAGCATCAAGCCACAGAAAATTATTCTCAGGCCTTGGAATCTAATGGAATTTGTCCTGCTGTGTTTCGTGCTTACTGAGGAACTGTGGCCCCTTTTGTCCTTTCTTCCTTTTAGAATTCCTTTCTTTTAGAATGAGAATGTTTATCGTATGCTGGTCCCACCATTGGTTTAGAAAATAAATTACTTGTCTGGTTTTAAAGAGTCACAGATATAAAGGAATTTTGCTCCATGATAAATTGTGCCCAAGCCTTATCCGTCACTGATTTAGGTGACTTAGATAATAATATTTGGAACTTTGAGTTTGTGATATTTAGATGAGATTTTGGACTCAGGATTGATAATACAATGGGTTAAGTCTTTTGGGAATGTTTGGGAATTTTGCATGCAGGACGGGCATGCAATTTGGGGGCTCAGAGGGGAGTCTGTTAATGGGTTGAATTGTGTCCTCTAAAAATATATGTTGATATCTTAACTCCCAGTATCTTGGAAAGTGACCTTATTTGGCAGATGACATTAATTAAATGAAAGTGAGGCCATTAGAGTAGGTCTTAACGCAGTAAGTCCAATGTCCTTATAAGAAGTGAGAAATTCATATACAGACACCGGGAGAATGTGATATGAAGATGAAGCAAGAGATTGGAGAGATGCCTTTTAAACCAAAGAACACCAAAGGATTCTTGACCATCACCAGAAGCTAAGAGAGAGGCATGGCACCGATTCTCTCTCAGATGTCTCAGAAGAAACCAACTCTGGCAACACCTTGATTTCAAATTTCTAGCTTCTTGAACTATGAGACAATAAATTTCTGTTTTTTTAAGTCTCCAATTTGTGGTACTTAGTTTTGACAGCCTTAGAAAACTAATAAAGGCCCTTAGGATGAATAAGCCTATGTGTAAGATATACTGAATAACCTGATTAACTCACAATTTTGGGTAGAATTTAACATATATGAATAACAATAATGCAAGTTCGAATTAATGGTTATTGTCCAAAAGAAAAGATGAACACCTATGTAGAGGCTGGATAACTTGCACGAGACTAAAAATCAAGAAAAATAATCTGAAAAAACAGGCCATCTGAGATCTATAGGATATTTTGTTTATTTAATTTTTAAAACATATTTTATTGTTATTACATATACAGTACAAAGTGCACTGATTTTAAGTATGGAGTCTAATAAAAATTTTGATGAAATTTTATTAAGATTATTTTAGAGTCACATGAAGTTTCAAAATATAATACAAAGAGATTTCTCATACACTTTGCCCAATTTTGCCCCAATGTAAAATTTTATAAAACTATGCTATACTATCACAACTAGGTTATTGACAGTCCAATAATCTTACTTACATTTCCTCAGTTTTAATATATTCGTGTGTGTGTGTTTGTGTATTTATTTTAAGTTCTTTGCAATTTATCATTTGTGTCATCGTGATCCTGAGCAGTTCCAAAACCACAAAAATCTTTCATGTTGCTTTTTGATTATAAACACCTCTTTCTCGTCAGCCCCATCCCTATGCTTAATTTAACACTAATTTTTCATTCATATCTAACATTCTGTCATTCAAAATGGAATCTTACTCAATGTACAATGTAACTTTATGGTGGGATTCTCTCTCTCTCTCTCTCTCTCTCTCTCTCTCTCTCTCTCTCTCTCTCTCTCTCTCTCTCTCTCTCTCTCCCCTCAGAATAATTCCCTGAGGATTAGTTTAAAGTAGTACATGGTGAATGTAGATATATCTATCCATTTCCTTGTATTACTGAGTAATATTTCATAGAATACATGTACCACAGTTTAACTGTTGATCTATCTGTTTAAGGACATCCAGGATATTTTCAGTTTGAAGATAAAACAAATCAAGCTTCTATAAATATGAGCATTCAGGTGTTTGTATGAACATAATTTTTTCTCTCTGGAATAAATTTCTATGTATGCAATCGGTGGAACATGTGGTAATTGTGTCTGACAGTCAGCTAATTAGCAAATCATTTCCATCTACAACTTAAATTCCTTTATGCCATGTGATCCGGTATATTCACACGTTCTGAGATTATGATGTGAATATTTTTGTGGGAGGACATTATTTTGCTTAACACAATTATTTTAGTTTTTTTAGGGCCTATGCCTTCACACATCATTCTATAAAAAAAAAATCAATTTCTACAAAAAATCCTGCTGCAATTTTGATAGGAATAGATCGATTTGGTAATAACTGACATAGTTATTGTGTTGAGTTTCTAATCCATGGACACGGTTTCTCCATTTAGTTGGGCATATCTCAAATTTATTTCCTCAGCATTTTGTTAAACAGACAATATATGTATTCTAAGTAATACCTACTTGTTTCATTTTATTTGTAGCAATTGTAATGGTATTATGTTTTAGATTTTGGCTTCCACATGTTCATTGTTAGTACAAAGAAATCCAATTAAAAAAAAAGCTTTATTGAACTATAACTCACATAACAAAATTCACACTTCAAAGTGGTCCTTATTTGCAGAGTTATGCAACCACTGCCACTATATAATGTTGGAACACTTTCATCATCCCAAAAGGAATCTCATACCCTTTAAACACTTAACCCTCACTCCCATCCCCACCCATAGCATATGGCAATCCCTAATGGACTTTTGTATCTGTGGATTTTTCCCATCTGGAAATTTCATATAAAATGAATCATGCAATATGTGACATTTTCTGTATTGCTTCTTTCATTTAGTAAGTTTTCAAGGCTCATCCACGTTGTAATATGTGTTAGTACTTCATTTCTTTTTATAGTCAAATAATATTCTATTTGATATGCCACAATTTACCTATCAATTCCTATGCTGACGGACATATCAGTGTTTTGCTGTTAGGAATAATGCTGCTGGGATCAGCTGTGTAAAAGTTTTCATCTTGACATATTTCAGTTTTCTTGTGTATATTCTTGGGTCACATAGTAACTTTTTTATTATTGAATTATAAGAGGATGTCTTTTTTTCTGACAAAAGAGTTTTAACTTTAGTCAGATGCTTTTTGTGTATCTACTGAGATGATAATAATGATAATGTGGTTTTTATTTCATTCTTTCAGTATCGCTTATTATAGTAATTGATTTTCAAATGTTAAATTAACCTTAAAATCTGGGAATAAGCCCTGATTGATCGTGACACACTATTCTCTTTATATATTGTTAGATTCCTTTACATGATATTTTCTTAAGCATTTCTATATTTATATACCTATACTTATGATTGATATTAGTCTATAATTGTCTTTTTCTAAATTAATTTTTTCAAACTTTGATTTATGGCCTCATAAAATGAGATTCTTTTTATATTATTTGAAACAGCTTCTGTAGCGTTAGTGTTATTTCTTCCTCCTATTTACTTGGCAGACTGCAACAGTAAAGCCATTTATAATTGTAGGTTTCTTAGTGGAAAAGTTTTAAGTTTATGCATCTAATTTTTTTAATTATAGGGTTATTTTGATTTTCTATCTCTTCTTATTTTAGTTTGAGTTCTGCTTTATGATAAATTTGTCCATCTTGTTTTTTTTAATTTATTGAGAAAAATTGCTAATAATATCTCTTCTTTTTCATTTTAATATCTGAAGAATCTTTACTTTTGTCCTCTTGTTGATTTCTAATGTTGGGAAATATGTTTTCTTTCTTTTTTCTTGCTAGGAATTATTGAGTTTGAAAAGATCTTTTGAAGAAACAACTTTGCGTTTGATAATTGTTCTTGTTATTTGCTTGTTTCTTCTTTCATTGCTTTAATCTTTTGTACTTATTATTTGAATTTTTCACTTAACACAAGTTTAAATTGTTCTACTTTGAGGGTTGGGATTTAGAGATTTGCTTAAACTCAGATCACCTCTCTGTTTAACTCTTTGTCGATTATAATCCCCTCGTTCCATTAGGGTCCTAAGACTTAATACTTCAAGTGTGTTAGATGTCAACATTGAGTCTGATAGACCTTAAAATTGTGAGGTTACCTGAATAAGACACCTCCAGCATGCTATATAACAAGACTGGATGCTTAAAAAGCACCCAGGGATCTTCTTTTGCCATGGGCTCCAGATTAAGAACACTTTCTACACAAATAAGTAGGAAGTTTGATAGAATGTGATAAGGTTACATTAACATGGATTTGGTGAAAGAAATCAGTGTCATAACTGAAGCTGTACTTTTTATAATTAATTTTGAATTTATCTGTGCTATCATGTTAGGAATTGGGTAGACAACAATGAGGTAGTGAAGGGTTAATTTTCTTTGGCAGGATTTAGTAATTATAGATATTGATTACTTTAAAACATCATTGAGCTGAGAGGATAAGAAAAGCCCACTTGTCTCACTGTTTGGTCCTTTTATTTCTCACAAGATGGATGAGTTAATAAACAGGGAGCAAGCACTCCCATAAATTCAGCATCTATAATATTTGTCACCTTCGGAATTACTTGGATGAGAGGAACATCCTTTATGTGAATCCATGGGAGAGGATTAGCAGACTTTCCCTAGAATCTGTATTCCATAGTGATTAATGCTATGTTGATGTTAAAAAAGGCAGTGCCATTAAGCAGACATATGAGGAGAAAGAACCATGTTTCCTGTATAGTGCATCCCAAACATGCTAAGCCTCTTTGAAAAGGTTATGGTTTTACTTAGTCACGTGGTTTTGTTATGTCTTAGTCCCAGTAGCATAGTTTAAAGGAGTAAGATGTTAAACTGAATATTACACGCAAAGACACAGATAATATATTAAATTGGAAACAGTGAATTGTCTCCAAGTTAGAAATAGAATCGATGGATATTTTTTAATGTTAGCATAAAGGTCAACTAGTTAAATTTTTTCACTTTAAAAAGGAGGGAACTGAGAGGGAG